>NC_085108.1:4808014-5409016 GCF_030269925.1 Bombyx mori | reverse complement strand
GCGTTTCCGATCCGGTGGTAGATTCTGCAAAGCACGGCTCTTGCTAGGGCTAGTGTTAGCAACACTCCGGTTTGAGCCCCGCGAGCTCACCTACACGCTAGGGTAGAGCTGAAATATCCTCTCAAGGCTATCAGCATTGGTAGGGGAAAAAAATCGATAAATTCATAAAAAAAAACACAAGCTGCTTTTTACTATTGATATTACATATATATTTTTAAGTCGATACCTATCTACCGATATTTGTGACGTAACTACATAGATAAGACTTCTCGGAGCATCTTAATTATAAAACTACAATAATCAAAGTGATGTGATTTAAAAAAAAAACATCGATAAAATTTCAATGTTGAGTTTATATTTGTGACAACATGAACACTTTCACTGCAGGAATGTAAGTTTAAACACATTCATACGGATACCATTTTAAAAGGCAAACTTTTTTATTTGTTATCGGTCACTCATCTATAGTTATCAATCCTATTGTCTTTTACATAAAATAATAATAATTTCAGTGAATTAATAAAAATTAAATAAAAAAAAAACTTTTAAATTCTTTCCCACATATATAAAAATGAGTCAATAAATAAATGACTAATAAAACAACTAATCAAGATATTTAATGTTATCGATAGAAATTGTAGTTCAAACAAACTAGAAAACAATCATTTCTTTCCTTTCCAACATTAAATACAATTAATCTTTATTTGTATTCATATAATAACCATTTTTCATTAACTTTTCATAATTTAAGGATCAAACCAAAATTGGAATACCTAAGCACACTGAACCCCGTTCGCACCGACCATTCAAGTCAAAATAAATATACAAAATCAATTCAAATTCATTTGTGACACTACGTATTCCGTAAATAAATTTATTACGGACAAACAATTTTTTCGAATATTTAGTAATAATTTAATTATCGACACGAAACAATATCGATATTTAGGACAACACCATTATTTATAAACTACAACATTGTGTTTGAAAAGACGAAAGTGAAAATTTAGATTTCAAGATAAAATTAACTAATACTTTTTGAATAATACATAGAAAAAACATAAGACTTAATATAAAATATATATTTATAATTGAATTTTGATCCGTCTCCCTTGTATTAACGTTAACAAAATGGCCTACTCCGGTCATCTTTCAATTACATGGGGTCTTGAATCATAAATATTGAACTCACATAAACAACTTACATAAAATTTTATTTATATATATATATTATTATTTCAACTTATTAAGTAATAAAGTTTGTACAGTACAGCCAAGGACAGAAATACAACAGGAATAACGTGTCTAAAATCTGCTTAGAACCACTAAAAGAACCGCATTGCGTATTTCTAACATTCACCTAAAATACTTTATCGATAATAATAATATCGACACAGTGGACCATCACTAATCTACGTGGATCGATTTAATCGACTTTTATCGTGATACCACAATTACAGATAACGAGAAAGCATCGATTAAACTACTATCGTCTACTACGGAAATACATATTGAGAAAATCGAAAAAATTTCAATGAAACAATCGAGTCGGTAATCGATATTTTCTCGATAAAAAATAAATAATCGAAATTCAAATTCGGCATTCAAGCACTATAAATTTTTTCAGTCTGCAGGCGGTATTACGATAATTGTACTACCGCTATCCTTGCCGGTGTATATCTCGGCTTTATCGATACTCTTGATGTAGACGATTTCTTTTAGAAACTTCTCAGAGTCCTCACACTTTACGTGCTCGTCTCCGTTGAGTTGCACCACGGAGACGTGTTGCTCTTTAGTCTGCGGCGGAGTCTGGACCTCCCTGTCTCTCAGCAGCGGCGACTCTTGCCTTATGTACACCGTCTGCGTGGACCTGACCTTACGGAACCTCATATCCTTGGGCAGCGTGGACGTTTCGCGGGTCTCCAGCGAAGTTGGGGTCGCGCTTCTCGTTCTGTAACTGGAATTGAGGCTCTTCGGTAGAGTGTTGGCGTCTCTTTCCGTGTTCTCGACCTCTGGTTTGACGAGGCCTATATCGGCGAAGAATTTCTTGAATTTCTCGACGAACGTTGGCGATTTCGCTCGATTGAGGCTGTTCGTGAGGCGTTCTTCGGCGAGCTCCTTAGCTGTCTCCTCGACGCGTTCCGGTATGTTGGACATGCTCTTGTGCTTCTCAATGTTGGCCCTGCGTTTCCACCGGACGTCGTCGTCGTCGTCTATGAACGGTATGTCCTGGAGATTGTTCTCGTTTCGGGTATCGACGGCCGCGTCTCTGAGCTCCTTCAACGGTGGTCCGACGTTCGCCTCCGATACGTATATCTGGGGCACGCTGGTGCTGGTGTTGTCCGTCTGTATGCCGCTGTCGGCTAAGCTACCATTTATGTGTGAGCTCCCGGCCCCGGTGCTCAAAACCTTCGTCAGCTGTTCCGAGAGCGTCTCCATCCGTTCCTGAACGTTGGACCGGTACGCGTTGTCGG
This sequence comes from Bombyx mori, assembly GCF_030269925.1. Lineage (NCBI taxonomy): Eukaryota > Metazoa > Arthropoda > Insecta > Lepidoptera > Bombycidae > Bombyx > Bombyx mori. The sequence continues at coordinate 5,406,542 of NC_085108.1, read as the reverse complement.
CGTAAAATGCCGACGAGGGTCCCGGATCGCGCGCCGTCAAGTTCGAGGTGTCGAAATCGATACGCCTCTGGTAGTTATTGATTCTGTCCCTGTCTAGTATTTTCAGTCTGTCGGAAAGGACCGAGGGGTATTCGGCGGGCGCGGGCGGGTGACGCTGGTTCCACGTCGATATGGTCGTATCGGTAAAATCGCTCATGCTAGAACGTACCGAAGACCTGGGCGACAGTCGGGCCTGTCTCAGATATTCCGGATTGTAATCTTTGATAGGTCGCCCGATGAAGCGTCCTGAACAACATATACGCCCGTAATTAGTATAATTTCGACCTTGTTTTTTTAAAAATTACATTTCAGTTTATTTTTCTTTGCCCCCGGATTCGACACGGTCGTGCTGTTACCGATGATCACCAGTGGATGAACGTTAGCACACGTAATAAATATAATAATAAAAAAACACATCACAAAAAAAACGTACGAACGCGAATATAAAGTGTATATATTGATTTGCGAACGAGAGTCACATAATATTCAAAATCGGACAAAACGAACGACTTCACAACAGCGGACACAAACACCGGGAGGGGAAGGGGGGTTGGGGGGTGAGAGGGAGCGGGGAGAGAAAAATAATAAACTGAAATGTATAATAATAATAATAATAATTAAGGTACCAAAAAAAACAGATCACGCATTCAATGTTAGGGTTGGGTTATAACTAAATTCAACTTGTAAAAATAAAAATATAAACAATACTGGTTAATAATAAGAAACTAAGGTTAGTTTAAAAAAAAAACGGGCAAACGGATACTGAGCTGACAAATATCGACCAAAATGCCATTTTTTTTTTTTTAACGTTTACAATAATCTACCGATCCAGCATACCGGTTATTGTCAAGTCAATAATTCCTGTCAATACCGTATTAGCGAACAAAGAAAACAACAACCGTACCTGGCGTATCGATTTCCTCTTGTGGCCGCGACGGCTTCGCGATGCTCTTCCGCTTCGAAGGAGAGTGTTTCAGGGCTGTCCAAGGGAAACATTAAAATATTATAATGAGATTTTATTGGAAAATGGGGGTAGTTATTGAAATGTTATTGTGTTTTTTTTTGAAGGTAGTCGAATATAAACGGTTCATGTTTTTTTCGGAAGGTACAAATTCGTAAAATTTTACAATTTTTTAAATTTATTTTCTTTGTATTAAGTAGCTGTAATACTTTTCTTTATATATACAAGCAAATATCGAATTGAAAATTTAGGGTTTTTTTTTTTAAATTAACATTCAATAAAGTTGCTTCTGGTAAACGTAAAAGCTTATGTTACATTATACAATACCGTCAACACAATAACATTACAATAAATGTGTATTAAAAAAATAAATAAAAATAAAAAACGCGAAAAAATAAACAAATCTCACTAAATTCGCAAAACAAAGCTTTTGCCATTTTCGATTAAATTTTGTATCAGTCAGCGTTTTTGCAAATCATAATTTACAAATTCAATTGAAAACAAAGCTTCCATTATAATTGGTTACAAAGTTTTTAATAAGATAAATAATAGTGCCAATAACACTGGTATAGCGTATTAAAAAAATAATAATAATAATAGCAGTGTTCATATTCTTTTTTAATAAACAGTTAAAAAAAAAAGTTAAATAATAAATGAAAATTTAATAGAAGAAGTAAATGAATTTCATATACAAAAGAAAAAAATTCAACAATAGTCCGAAAACGACAAAAAAAAAACAAGAAAAAAAAACAACGTGCATTCATATCAAAATTCGATAGGACAGAGAAAAAACATCATTAAAACTAACTATAAAGAGAGATAGATGTATGTGTTGTAGATAACGTACATACATACACTATACGACATATTTGACGTTAATTATCTCTTTCACTCGTATCGTTAGGCAGTAGGTGCGAGCGAGTAAGATGATTAAAATCAAACGCCCAGAACACGAACAACTACTGAACAGTCGAGTCGAAGGAGCTCGATAGAGATGGAGCTAGTGAGCCAATGACGTCAGCAAACTACGGGGTAGCACAAATCACAAAACTTCCATTCAAATCAAAAATTGTTATAAGATTTTTTTCATACTATTATCGAGTGAGATAGAGATAAAAAAAAGTCACTTTAATACGTAACTTTACCTATAAAATTTTATCAGTCAGAGTCTTGATGCTTTGATAGCGAATTCAATTTCGACACATACATATTTCTAAAGCATTTTCTTTTACCGGTGTAAGCATTAAAGGAATCTTTATAACAATTTCCATTATAAAAACAATATACGGAAAACCTCCGACAATATTAACGGAGCACTCGACGGGAGAGAGAGGGAGAGAAAAATCGATTGACAGTGAAAGAGCATGGACATTAAAATGATTTGAAAAAAAAAAAAAGAAGAGGAAAAAAAAACATGCCATTCTCCCAAACAAATAAACGGACGGGGAAACTTACTGAGACCTCCACGGACGCGAGCGAGTATCCGATTACGGACAAATGGTGGGGAAAGAAAAATAAAAAATAAAGATATTATTTCCATTTAAATAAATCTTTTTTTTTCGTCAAAAACGTCTACGTATCTCGGAACGAGGGGACGTGCGTGATTTAAAATAAAATAAAAAAATAATAATACATAATAAAAAATCGACATGCCTATTTTAAAAAGAAAAGAAAAAAAATGTCTTGTCGGTACTTTAATGTCGGCTATATTTAAGTACAATTAACACGTTATGAGTGTTTTGTTGAACAATTTATAAAGTAAGATATTTTTTCCACAGAGCGTACAAATATTAGACACAGCAGTCGCTTGGCAATTATTATTAAAGACATTTTCCATGAATACAAACTTCTCCAATTTCAACAAATTTTTTTTATCACACGCAAAATATAGTAATACAATTTGGGAAACTTTTAATAGGCTGATAATTGATGTGCGATTTGTAGTAATAGTATTCTTTTTTTTCTGTAATATTTAAGTCATTACTATCAAACATTTCATTTCTGTTCACATCTATCGTAACGGCGGAGACTTGAATTGTTTTTGTAAACTATTTTTATCGTACTATGTGGATGTATTGTACCGTTTCCCAGATTGATAAAACAAAAACACTCATAGGTCTGTGAACTAAGAATCAAAAATTCCAAACAAAAAATAAATACGTTTAGAAGTGGCACTGTGGTTGTATAACTTTTTTTTTGTAAAAAAGAAACTTAAGCAACCTATCATTAACATATTTTTCCCTTATTTATTCACTGGTAGCCTAAGGGGCTTATTCCAGCTACCCTGTGACCGGTAGGTGATCTCATGGGGCTCAGCCTGGCTAATTTGCTAACACTGAACCTAGCAAGAGCAGGGCTTCGCAGAATCTACCACCGGATCCGAAACGCGACCCACTGAGAAGAACCGGAAACTCAGTGGGTTCATTAACACTATAGGAAGGCGTTTCATGACTGACTGAACTTTTTTTATTTTATTAATTGCTTAGATGGTTGGACGACCTCACAGCCCACCTGGTATTAAGTGGTTACTGGAGCCCATAGGCATCTCCAACGTAAACGCGCCACCCACCTTGAAACTTAAGTTCTAAGGTCTCAATGTAGTTACAACGGCTGCCCCACCCTTCAAACCGAAATGCAGTACTGCTTCACGGCAGAAATAGGCAGGGCGGTGGTACCTCCCCGTGCGGACTCACAAGAGGTCCTACCACCAGTATAAAAGACTGGAGCCGATTGATTACAGGCGATATGTCTCTCCAGTACAATCAATACTCCTAAAGCGCATTACTTCTTTTTTTTATACAAGGAATTTATGTTTTTAACACATTTTTTTTTCAATCAATAAAATAAAAAAATTAAATAAGCCGATTGACAAATACCGACAAAGCATCTTTTGGGAATTCTTTATTGAATTAGTAAAACAATTAGTTTGTCATTACATATGTTAATAGTAAAAAAATAATTAAAACAAAATAAATGAACAAACCCTCTAATGCATGCCTAAATTATAAAATAAATAAAAGAGAACGTAATGTTTGTAATAAAATATAAAATGCCTTTTATAAATGTATTTCACAGTATGGGTGCTGGTGATCGCTTGATTTTTAATAACTTTTCAATCAAGATATAAGACCAAAAAATATTGATTTCTCTCTTACCAAAAATATCTACGTGCACTTTTTAGCATTTCTATGTCTCGTCACCGTTATACGACTCCCCATGATTTGAAATTTTGTAAACACATCAGATACCGTTGACAAAACAATAATTTAATTTCTTTATCATAAATATTTTTTTGTTTTTTCCCTACCTATGCTGATAGCCTTGAGAGGCTATTTCAGCGTTACCCTAGCGTATAGGTGAGCTCTCGGGATTTAAACCGGAGGTGTTGCTAACACTGGCCCTAACAAGTGCAGTGATTCGCAGAATCTACCACAAGATCGGAAATGCGACTCACTGACAAGATCCGGCGAGGAACTCAGTGGGCTGTGTCTATGGATTAATTTACTCGCCGAACCCTTCGTCGCTCGCGACAGGTTCGACGAGGACGGTGACCTGTGCTTGAGGTACCTAAAAACACTGTTAATGGATCGAAAGGATACGTGATGACGTGTTAAGGGCGACGTCGACTGTTTATCATTCGGTCCACAGGATTGGGTATAATATATTTAATAAAAATAAAGTATTTATATTTTTAACTCGTCTTGCTTATTAAACATGTTTTTCTTTTAGTTCCTTTTTTAAGCTATATTCATTTATTTTGGTAAATGTTTAACGGGGCCCGTCAGCATCGCATAGTAAATACTTTCAGTCATTGGACTAAATAAACTGAAATATTTTCAGACTGGACACTTAACTGCACAGTCTCAATTCTATTTGTATTACAGTTAATCTCAAGGGTATAAAGAAAACGCACCCTTTTCGGCTGAAATAAGCAATTTCACACACCCCAAACGCCACAAATGAATTTTACTGTATTGAAACTTTAATTTTAAATTAAATGGATAAAAGAAACTGATCGATTAAAAAACTTCCCAAAATGTAATTAGAAAATAAACATTATTTTATTTTAACGTGTCGTTTTTGCTGTCGTCACACCAACACCCATAAATGTATCACTACACACACAATATACACAAAACATAGGCTTGGCCACCCTACAGTACCTATGTAACTAGTGACGAGGGTTCGGAACTTCCTGTGGTTGCCCTTGATTTCCGGCAGGTCCACTGCGGAGCGCGTTTACAATAACATAATACATTGTTTCATATCATGGAATTATATAGTTTCAAATCGAATTGAATTCTATTTAAAGATTCAATATGGTTTAATTTTGTTTTTCATTTTTTTATCATTAATTGCGGACTAATAAACTCCATGATACAAAAGATGGTGTCTTGTTTCATATTTAACAACTCACATCTCTGATAAAATACACTTAGTTTGTCTAAGAAGATACGATAGTTAATATAGGATGTTGACTGCACATAATATAACTATATGGAACTAATGAATGAAAGAGAATATATAGAAGTCATAAGAGTTAGAGAGAAAGAGAGAGAGAGAGAGAGAGATAGGGAGAGAGAACTATTCACATGACATCACACCTTGTGTCATGTCTTATGGAATTACATTGAGATCTTCTATTGGTGATTTTTGTTCGGTATGACGATGTTCAGAATCGTATTAGTTTAGTACTTGTATATGAGTCGTCTATTGTCAAAGGTGGCAATCTGTGCATTTGGACAAAAAAATGTTATTGATATGTTAATACAGATTGATTTGAATATAATCGTCTCCTTCAAAGAATACGGTTCAAAACCTGCATTAAATAAAGGTTAATAGTTAACCTGTTATTTATCTAAGATGTCGTTCCGAAGAGTTTTGTGACTGCCAATGGAATACAAAGTCAATAATTCGTTTTTCTGATTTACCAATACTATTCAAAAGTCAGATTGCCGGCTTTAATAATAGACGACTCATATACAAGTATATCTTGAAGATGACGTCACAGTCGGAGATGTTATGTCGCTACAAAAATTACAGACACTCTATTTCTTTTTTTTCTAACTATTCTAGTGACCTCGAGGGGTCATACTAGATACACTGAACGAGTAGGTGAGCTCACGGAACTCTAATCTGGTGACTTTGCTTACACTAGCCCTAGCAAGAGCAGCGCTTTGCAGAATCCACCACCGGATCGTAAACGCGACCCACTGAGAAGATCCGGCGAGAAATTCAGTGCTCAGGCTGTATGTAAGGGTTAACGCTTTGAGAATAACAGGTTTGGCAATGCTTCTCAAAACCTACTGAGAAATGTATTCTGTGTTATATCAGAGCGCTTGTAGTGGTTTTTTTTTTGTTTTTTGTAATATTTTTAAGTACAATTAAGTACATTAAAATTGTACTATTTGCAATAACAAAAAAAAACCTTTATATTTTTTAATCTTCATCTTTTATCGACAATTATTTTTTGTAATTAGAAATGTTTCAATAAAAAAAAATGTGAGCGCTAATTATAGAAACAAAACACCATTTCGACACGTGATTAGTAAACAATTGGTTAGAGATTTGGTTTTAGTATGAACATTTCGAAATTCCAAGAATTTTATTTTGATCATCATCGTTGATTGCTTTGACCGACTTGAACAAAAAAAAAAAAAAAACGAAGAGGTTCTAAATTCGGCACATAATAATATGGTTTTTACACGCTATTAGTTAAATTATCATGTGCCTACAATATGAATTAGTACAGGAATACATGGAATATTTCGATAAAATATTTCATTCAGTTTGTATCACCTAATCTATCATATTTTTAATCGATTTTTTTGCAACATCCAACCAACTCGAAGAAAGGAACAACATTCAACTAGATCATGCTTATTAATATTAATTTTATTTACTTGTAAAATTCTTGAAATTTCAAAACCGAGAGAGAGCAATACTTACGAAACATCAGTTATCGAGAAAACTAGAGATGTGGTTAGCGGAACAGTTAAAAGGAATTCATAGGGTCACGTAAAAATATTTAACGTAGCCCCTTTGTATATATATAAATATATATAATTTCAATTAATATTGCTTGTCCAAAGTGACAACCCTGACCTGTGTGACAGGAGCAAAAAAAAACGAAATCTCTAAAAGAAAATTAATTATCGATAATATATACAAAGTGGCTACATCTATCGACATTTACGAGGTTCATTTTGGATTCATTATACACTTTTATAGCCGAGGACGCTAGCTATAACGTAAAATGATCAAAGCATTTTCTAATGAACGGGAACTTGAAATTTTTGAGAGGAAAATTATCGGAACATCGATCAATATCGATTTTAGATTGTTTGTAACTTCATCGAATTCATGTCTCTGGATCTGATTTAATCATATATTACATACGTGATTCAATATGTATTACTATAATATAATATAATATATAAATTGTATTATTGAGGAGTCAGTGCGATACTTACACGAAGGTATCTTCTTGAAAACGGTTTTAGCCATGAAATCTAAGAATCTCTGAGCGTAGAAGCTGGGTCTGTGGACCGATACAGTGTCCTGGAAAACAAGAAACAATGCTTCTATAATCACAAAACACTGATAATACACATATGCAAAAACATCGATAAACATTTTGTTTTATCTCTAACTGTAACCTTTTAACCTTGAGCTTATTTTCACATATTTTGCAGAAACCGCTAAAGGGTTTGTGAAATAAAAAAAATCAATGCTAAATTGTTAGCAAAATAATATTAAATGGTTATTCATAAATGTTTTATTAACTAATTATAAACCGTTATACGTGCCCACGCTAAGACACGTCCATACAGATTAATATCTAATACCTATAATCAAACTGCGCAATAGTCGGTATTCCGACGCTCCGCCCTTTATACACGTTAATCAATAATCGATATTTTTACCGTTGTACATTTAGTAATTAACTAGCTGTACCCCCGTCCGCTTCGTTGATCATATAAAATTAACATTAATATTTTTCACCACCTCCCCCCCCCCCCACAAAGATTCTCATCATTAACGCCCCCGCAACTGGTGTAGGGAGTCGAACACTCATATAAATATTAGCCTATCCATTTAAGTACATGTATTTTCTACATTATCTACATGGATACCAAGTTTCAAGGCAATCGGATGCATGGTTCAGTAGTTATAACGGAACATCCGTAAAAACTACTGTAGATTTATATATTAGTATAGATCAGTAATTAGCGTTCAGTTGTACAGCCCTATATTTTATATACGATGTCATTTCTGTGAAGTCGCGAGCAGATAAAGCAGTAATGCGTTTCGGTTTGGAGAGCGGGGAAGCGGTTGTAACTATACTTGAGACCATAGAACTTATGTCTCAAGGTGGGTGGCGCATTTACGTCGTAGATGTCTATGGGCTCCAGTAACCACTTAACTCCAGGTGGGCTGTGAGCTAGTCCACCCATCTAAGTAATAAAAAAAAAAAGAAGAGTTCACAACGTGAATGCCGCCATGAGGCATGAGACATGAGGTTGCAGTCTCGTTATTGTTCACACAAAGCACTACAAAAACGGTCGAGTACTCACGCCATCGTGTATCATGCTCTTCCAAGTGTGCTCGAGCTTCTTCCGGAGACGATACGACTGGAGTATGTCGATGATGCCCAGGAACAGCAGCAGACGCTCGCCACGCGCGTTCCGGGCCGGGATGCCGCCGGACCTGGTGTGTTGTCGAATCGATATTAAATCGAATGAATCGAATCGCTTGTAATGGGGAAACTGTATCGAGATGACGTCCTCGCGAGCTGGTATGTCCAGGTCAACCAACCGATTTTTTTTCTAAAGTGATTTGATGGCCTGGTAACCAAGACCTTTAGGTCAAGTCTTATTTTAAAACGATAATATGAATTGGATTAATATGAAACATGGCATGTAATGTAATGAGATGAGATGATATATGATATGATATGGAATGAAATATAATCTCAGTAAAATGGTGGTCATTTACTGAAACATTTCCAGTTGACTTTTTGGAGGATCCCGAGAAGTGACTTTCAGCGGCTTTGTTTGATTTTTCCACATTTGTGCACTTTCACAGATACTAAACAATTAATAAGCCACCGTTATTACACATTTAAACCCGAAGAAACACTGAACAGACAAAATAAAACAAATGTTATCATAACTTCACTCTTCGCTTCCTTCCCGCCAAAAAGTCTCAACCAACCGAGGCTCGGGACTGACTGGGTGGCGCGGTAGATAGCGCCCGCGACAGTTGCGCTACACACGCAGACTCGATTCTTATATCAAACATTAGCCTGATTTGTGTGCATTTCTCTTCTTCTCTTCTTAGTCGAATACTTCATTGCTGAAGGTCGTGTCCTTGAAAGCCCTTCGTGGCTCTTTGTACTCTCAGCTTCCATTTGCTTCGGTTTTCGGCTTCTCTCAGGGCGTTCGCAACAGAGAGTCCTGTGAGCGCAGTTATCTGATCCGACCAACGGTTTGGTGGCCGGCCGGCGGGTCTTTTCCCTTCTACCTTGCCCACCACAATCAATCTTTCAAGGTTGTCTGGTAGCCGCCGAGCAATATGACCAAAGTAACCAAGAACCTTCTGGTAGCAAATCGTCGACAGTCTCGTTTCTATACGAAGTTGCTCGAGGACAGATTTGTTTGTTCTCTTGGCGGTCCACGGTATTTATTATCTATATCATACCCGATCCTGTGGACCGAATGGTTTATAAACAGATGACGTCGCCCTAAACACGTCATTACGGATCCACTAACGGTGCTATTAGGTACCTCAAGCACCGGTCATCGTTCTCGTCGAACCCGTCGACGACCCGCTTGCGACGAAGGGCTCGACGAGCGAATTAACCCATAGACATAGCCCACTGAGTTTCTCGCCGGATTTTCTCAGTGGGTCAGGTTTCCGATCCGGTGGTAGATTCTGCGAAGCACTGCTCTTGCTAGGGTTCGTGTTAGCAACGTCACGTTTAATCCCCGTGAGTTCACCTATTAGTCAAGGTTACGCTGAAATAGTCTCTCAAGGCTATCAGCTTAGGTAGGAAAAAATAAAATAAAGTAGAGTACTCACGGGACATCTTCCTCCTCATCTATGGGCTCGCTTTCCGCCTGTATGCTCTCCATGGCTGTCGAGTGCGCGACCAGACGCTGTCGGTTTATCGATCTGGAAACACACAGACCTATATACATAAACGGTAACAGATAATTAATATCTATACTAATATATAAATCTACAGTGGTTTTTACGGATGTTCCGTTATAACTACTGAACCATGCATCCGATTGACTTTAAACTTGGTATCCATGTCGAAAATACATGTACTTAATGGGTAGGCTAATATTTATATGAGTGTTGGACTCCCTACACCAGTTGCGGGGGCGTTCATGATGAGAATCTTTGTGGGGAAGGTGAGAAATAATAATGTTAATTTTAAATGCCCAGCGAAGCGGACGGGTACAGCTAGTTTCTTATATAATTTAATATTTCTTCACAAGTATAATAACATCCAAGAAGCGTGACCCAATAAGAAGATCCGGCAAGAAACTCAGCGGGCTGTGTCTATGGGTTAATTCGCTCGTCGAGCACTTCGTCGGGTCAAGCGACAGATTCGACGAGGACGGTTACCGGTGCTTGTGGTAACCTAATTTTTAAAACACACATTAACAACCAAAATAATGCAAAGTTAGACAATCCAAGCGCCTCAGTAACAGAAATCGATATGATTACTTCAGTGCGCCGCATAGGTCACCGGTGGCAGTCAGTGTGCTAATACTAATATTTAATATAAGGCCATTAGCCATTTAATATAAGATATTATTAGTTTTAGCGTGTATTCGAAAGGATATCGACCCGTCTGTTGTTAAGTGATTATATAAAACCATGAATACGACAACACGAATATACATAACGAGACGTCACGTCTAAACCTCTATTCCGTCGGAGCAAACATTATATATGAATATGGCTTAGTGATATAAACTACGACGGATCAAGCGACAGAACCGTTTTTTTCTGATTGAGAGTTTACTGGTGTCCTTGAGGCCTTTCCAGTTTCACAAGGGCAGGTGGGCGAGCAAGGGCTCAGCCAGAAGGGGTGGGATTTGCTAACAGCTACCCGAGCGCCTCCAAGGGAGACCTAACAACTCAAGAGCAGCTGCTTCGCGAGTGAATCTACTACCGGATCGAAATTGCTACCCGCTGAGAACATCCGGCGAGATACTCAATGGGCTTTTTTATTTTTTATTGCTTAGATGGGTGGACGAGCTCACAGCCCACCTGGTGTTAAGTGGTTACTGGAGCCCATAGACACCTGCAACGTAAATGCGCCACCCACCTTGAGACAAAAGTTCTAAGGTCTCAGGTATAGTTACAACGGCCGCCCCACTCTTCAAACCGAAACGCATTACTGCTTCACGGCAGAAATAAGCAGGGTGGTTATACCTAGCCGCGCGGACTCTCAAGAGGTCCTACCACCAATTTGGGCTGATGCTTAGGTTAGGTTGCACGTCGAACTCTTTGCCGAGTTCGACGAGTACGGTTACCGGGGTCTCTGCTCCTAGTGTTAGATCGGAAGGCGTCTAATGCAAGGGTTATTGGATCTGATGGATCCGTAGGGACGTGTCTAGGGCGACGACGATGACTGGCTCCTGCGTGATCAGGATTCGGGAGACGGAACCGTCCGGGCTCGGGCGAGTCTTAAATATAATTTAAATTATCTAACATATTTTAAGAACAAACACAACGTACACCGACTTCATTATAATCTATAATAACTACCCACACGATGCAACGAAAATGTTACAAGGTATTCAAAACGAAACCTTACCACAACACATTAAGGTACATTTTAAAAAGGATAACAATAAAACATGCATGTTACTAACTACCCACAATGTTATAAAAAAAAAATTTTTTTTTTTTGTTATTCACAATTATTAATAATTTCTCCGATACAAACTCACGGACAAAATCTTGTTGTTAAACACGCATACATACAAAAACCGATCACATGCACAAGGCGTTAAGAACAAAGAATACGTTAAGTATGAATCAAGACAGTTAGATGTTAGAACGGAACGCATCATCTCATTCGTTATTAAATAATATCATCGAAGCATATTGAATTATCATACTGTGTCCTTTTAACTTGGATCCCGAAATCCTCCCTGGCTTCGGATCTGAAAATTGTGTTCGAAATATATAAAAAAAATCGGTTGTCTGTAAAGTCGGTTTACTGACGATAGTTAAACGTGACAACATCATAAGAAAATACTGATGCAATGGTTTCATTTTGCAATTATCACTTTTTATTTTTATTTTATTGCCCTTGTAGGCAGACGAGCATACGGCCCACCTGATGATGAGTGATTACTGTCGCCCATGGACTTCAGCAACGCCAGGGACAGAGCCAAGCCGCTGCCTGCCGCTTAATACTCTCCATAAGCCTCGTTTGAAGAAGGACATGTCATAGCGCTCGGGAAACACCGTGGAGGGGAGCTCATTCCATAGCCGGATGGTACGTGGCAAAAAAGACCTCTGGAAACGCACTGTGGATGACCGCAGTAGCTCCAGGTAATATGGATGAACTCTACTCCGGTGGCGGGCGGTGCTATGGTAAAAACGAGATGCCGGTATCATCACGAACAATTCCTCAGAGCACTCCAACAATTATCGTTGCTATAAACAATTGACACCACATTCACTTTTCATTGAACTTTCATACTTGACGAAAACATGTAAAGGTATTATTGTATAGCAGCTGTCCACGCGGATGCATCGCTCACTCAAGTACGAGAGAGACATATGTCGAACGCTGCCGAACGCGGAGGCCGATTGTGCCTCTTTGTCGCTCGTTGCGCGCTCTCGCTTGCACTTCAAGCCTTAAATGGAACGCCTCAGAGCGAGGTAACGCCGCAAGAGTCATGTTTTTTCGTGCGTGCAGCCGGCTCCATCGAAATATAAGACGTTGTCACGTTAAAAAAATATTTAATTGTATACCGAGATAAAAATCTCCAGTTTTTTGTCTTAATATTTTTTCCTAATTTTAAACTTTAAATGGCTCTCCGGGAAAGTTGCAAAAATGTCGCTAAAACCAATAGATAACCTTTCACCCCTCGATATATAAAGCTTATGTATAGGACATATCTGTATATCGACGCTTGAAAGGCAAACGTGACTAAGCAACAATGCGGGAACTTTACACTAGACTAATTTAAAGTTGAAATACCTGAAAAAAATTCTATTTTAAAGAATCTAGCTGTAGGATTGAAATGATTTTAATAGACCTAGAAATGCATATTTTTTGCGCATCGAATACGGTTATTGCCTATCATTTATGTACAAAGCAGTTATTGTCGCTTAGTCACGTTTGCCTTTCAAGCAACTATATATATATATATACTATATCTACTGTCGTCTATTCCCCACATTAACTACTAATGACTATGTTACTAACCTCGTTCGATTGAGTCCAGTTCTCTTGGTCTCCCCTTCGTTATCCTCACCATCGCTCTGACCGGATTCCGTCAGTTTCCTGGCTTCGTTCTTCTCGCGCTGGGCGTCATCTAAGTTATGTATGCCGACCAGGAGGGAGTAGTCCATGATCTATGATCCAAAATTACCATTACTCACCAACGAATACGAATTAAAAAAAAAAACTACTCAACCATATCTATACTAGTATATAAATCTACTGTGGTTTTTACGGATGTTCCGTTATAACTACTGAACCGTGCATCCGATTGACTTGAAACTTGGTATCCATGTAGAAAATACATGTACTTAATGGATAGGATAATATTTATATGAGTGTTGGACTCCCTACACCAGTTGCGGGGGCGTTAATGATGAGAATCTTTGTGGGGGTGGGTGAGAGATAATAAATGTTAATTTTAAATTGCCCAGCGAAGCGAACGGATACAGGTAGTTACTTACTAAAGCTATCTCTGTAAGGCATTGGCATTTGTAATAGCTAAGGTAAGCTATTCTTGAAACTATAGTCGTGACATCTGTTATTCAAGTTGGTATCGAGATATGTAATAGTTTAGAGATTGCCCCCATATGACGTCACACGTGGTGTAAACAAAGTCTGCGCGTCAAAATCTCCATTATCGCATTTGAAACTTATTAACAACGATATATCTTACTGTTGGTAGGACGTCTTATGAGTGGGGGAGGAGTAATCCACACGGGGAGGTAGCCCCACCCTATTTCTGCCGTGAAGCAGTAACGCGTTTCGGTTTGAAGGTTGGAGCATCAGTTATACTATTAACACTGATAGGAACTTATGTTTCCAGTTGGGCGGCGGCATTGACATGAGAAACGAAGCAAAAGCGCGCCATCTAGAGGATGCGAGCCGCAATTACTCGTCAAACATCGGCTCACTTTGGAAGAGTGAAGACGTCTCAGAACTGTCATATTGTTTTTTTTAAGGGATTTTATGACCTGGTAGCTAAGACCTTTAGGTCAAGTCTTATTTAATATATGTTCATAATTTTCATGAAAAATGATAATATGAAATGAAATTAACTTGATTAATATGAATTATGGCATGAAATGAAGTGAAATGAAATGAGATGAGATGACATGGTATAAAATATAATAATAATAATAATAGTAAAGCCTTTATTCAGACAAAAACATTTTTTTTACATATACAATTATTATTTCTTTTTTTTACTATGTTTTAAGTAAGTAGTGGTATTAATATTAATTAATTTTTTATGGATTTTTTTTTTTAATTTATTATTATTAGTTTTTGTTTGTTTGTCTATTATAGACATAGGCCTAGGGGGGGTATAAAATATAATCTCAGTAAAATGGTGGTCATTTACTGAGACTTTTTCAGTGAACTTTTTGGAGGATCCCGAGAAGTGACTTTCAGCGGCTTTGTTTGATTTTCCCACATTTGTGCACTTTCACAGATACTAAACAGTTAATAAGCCACCGTTATTACACATTTAAACCTGAAGAAACACTAAATAGACAAAATAAAACAAAACACACAACTTCACTCCTCGCGTTCCCGCCAAAAAGTCTGTCACATTGATTCGTAAAGCTCAATCTCTTTGCACGACTACCCACTATGTCAAGAAATAATAAAGATATCAACCCATTCTGCGGCATATACTTATTAATTTACCTTGAAGCTCTCCAATACACGACAATCACGCTGCATCGTTTTTATCAAAGCCGTGTACGTGTCCGCTTCCAGAAATATCCCCTCGTTGTGATGCTCCATGAAGTCGAGATCCTTGTAGGTCGGTGAGGTTTTCTGTCGTTCTGTTTTGCTTGCCTGTGTGAACGTTTATATTAATTAAAGTTATTACAAAAAAAAATAGGGTTGTCACTTGTCTGTAAAGTTGGTTTACGGACGATAGTTTTAATTGATGACGTCAGTAGCAGAACTATACTGCTAGCTCTGACGTCACGCGAGAAGAGTTATGTATGTGTCACAAGCCAACGCTTGGGCCGATTGTGCCACTCTATCGCTTGTACCGCGCTCTCGCTTTCACGTGACACTTTTTCGTGCGTGCAACAGATTTTGCTGTGCTTCGTGATGGCCGTGCTTCGCAGAATCTACCACCGGATCGGAAACGCGACCCACTGAGAAGATCAGGCGAGAAATTCAGTGGGCTGTGTCGGTGGGTTAATTTACTCGTCGAGCCCTTCGTCGCAAGCGACGGGTTCGACGGGAACGATAACCGATGTTCATCGATTAAGAAAACGTTATCACGTAAAAAAGTAAACAAAAAATTTGCTTTGAATTAATATAAATATGATTTTTTGAGTTAAATACACCTACACACACAGACATTCAACGGTTTTTCTTGTATATCATCACACGTGTCCTCATACCGGAAACACTGAATTTATCTAAACACATATATTTGTATATACTATTTATCTTTGACAAATTTACTGATGATTCTCTCTCAAAACGCGTACTTTTTAGTAAATTAGTCCGCGTAATTTTCGGAGTAAAAAGGGGTACAAAGTTTTTGCTTCGCGTATTAATATATAAATTCCGATTGTGTGTTGTTATCTACATTTGGCTTTTTTGGTTGACAAGGTTGCCTACCAATGCCCCTAGCGTCCTAGTAGGGGAGTGGTCAAAACGAAACAGACAAAAATGTTACAGGGTCATTGAAAGTGCCAAGACAAGCTGCGACCACACCTTCAGCGCCTTAGCTAAAAGCCACCTCTGACTTTCATCACCGGTTCATACATTAACGTCACACATTCAATTTTTTTTCCTACCGAAGCTGAGAGCCTTGAGAGGCTATTTCAGCGTAACCTTAACTAGTAGATGAGCTCGCGGGTCTCCAACCTGACGACGTTGCTAACACGAACCCTAGCGAGACCCGTGCTTCGCAGAATCTACCACCGGATCGGGAACGCGACCCACTGAGAAGATCCGGCGAGAAACTCAGTGGGCTGCGTCTGTGGGCTAACGCATTCAACATACCTTACGTTTGTACGTGGACCCTTTGAGGTCGTATTTCTGGTGCATTTTGATCGACGAAGGCAACAGATTGTTCATGGCGACCAGACGCACGTTTTTGCTGTTACACTGATAGCAATAGAGGCCGAAGAACTTTGGTAATAACGTGCGGGGGTTCTGAAAGGTAAATGTGAATATTTTTACTAGAGGTAATCGTTGGGACGAGGCATTGAATATGGGTAAGTACTGAAATCCTGCCTCTTCCTGCAATAAACCAGTCATGCGTTCAGGCTTGAAGAGAGACAGCCGTTTTGTAATATAATTGAAGCATAAATGCAATCCCTTTCCTCAATCCACCCATCTAAGCAATAAAAAAAAAAACAAAAAAAACATGACTTTCCCTGACCCTCTTCAAAACGTCGGATTAAGTCGAAATTTGGCATACTTATTAAGGACCAATGATAATACAATATTAAAAAAAAAAGAAAATTGAAAACATTGAAATTCAACAAAAAACGGAAAAATAAATAATACTTTAAACAACTAAACAAATACGCTTTTATATAAAATCCAACAAAAAAATAGAAAATAAATTTTAATAAATTTTTAATTAAAAATAGTGTAAGGAAAATGATTTTATTGTAAAAAAAAGCGTAGGGTGCATGGTATCAGTAGTTATAAATATTTTATGAACAGATATATGAGTAGAAAGGCTAGTTTGATAATATCGAAATCGATAATATTGAAAATTGATTTTTTTTGTTGTATTTTCTATAAAAGCGTATTTTGTTAGTTTTTTTTAAAATAGTAGTTTTTAATAATTAATATCGATTCTTTCCTTGCCTGATCGAGGTTCAAGTAGTATCCAGGCAGTAGTTTCTGCAGAAACTCCCCCTCCTTGTGCTGTACCGTCTTTATGATGAACTCATCGTCGTTCGTCAGATAGAAGATGCTGCCTGAAGCGCCAGGGTTGCTGAGCTCGCGGAGTGGTGCGCTGCACATTGACATCTACGAAAACAAAAGTTATTTAAGTTATTTTTATTTTACGAAAACGAGCTTCCATTTTTCTTTCCTACCTATGCTGATAACCTTGAGAGGCTATATCAGCGTTACCTTGGCGTGTAGGTGAGCTCATACCGGAAGTGTTGCTAACAAGAGCAGTGCTTCACAGAATCTACCACCGGATCGGAGACGCGGCCCACTGAGGAGATCCGACGAGAAACTCAGTGGACTGTGTCTATGAGTTAGTTTCATCGCCAAACCCTTAGTTGCAAGCGACAGGTTTAACGAGAACGGTGACCGGTGCTTGAGGTACCTAAAATCACCGTTAATTGATCGGGAGGATCCGTAATGACGTCTATCGGGCTTTCCCTAGTGTTTTCTTTTTATTGCTTAGGTGGGTGGACGAGTTCACAGCACACCTGGTGTTCAGTGGTTATTGGAGCCCATAGACATCTACAACGTAAATGCCGCCACCCACCTTGAGATATAAGTTCTAAAGTCTCAAGTATCGTTACAACGGCTGCCCCACCCTTCAAACCGAAACGCCTTACTGCTTCACAGCCGAAATAGGCAGGGCGGTGTTACCTACCCGTGCGGACTCACTAGAGGTCCTACCACCAGTAATTACACAAATTATAATTTTGCGGGTTTGATTTTTATAACACGATGTTATTCCTTCACCGTGGAAGTCAAACGTGAACATTTGTTCAGTACGTATTTCATTAGAAAAATTGGCACCCGCCGGCGGGATTCGAACACCGTTGCATCGCTCAAACACGAATGCACCGGACGTCTTATCCTTCAGGCCACGACGACTTCTAACGGTTACGTTTCTTTAAGTGTTTTCGAGTTGGTGCTCTTCCCTAAAATATGTTAAAAAAACAAAAACTCACCAAAAAATCGTCCGGCTGTATCCCAAACAAATCTCTGAAGTAACGGAACGCGATCGGCGCGTACGTTTTGAATTTGAACTCGGAATAGTGATGGGCGGGCGTGTGGTTCGATCCCTCGTGGGGGAAATTCGTCGTCTCGACGGTCATGAAGTCCTGCATGAGTAGATCGCGTTCGGGCTTCGACGCTAGGCCTCCTATAGCGTGCTGGATGCCTGGAACACAGTAGAAGCATTTTCAAAATTGACACTACCCCAATGGAAGTTGTTCTAGAGATTTCTAGAGATTTACATTCGTCGAGACCATACCCCTTTGATTATTTGACTTTAGATTGACTTTTTTATATCCTACCTAAGCTGATGGTCTTGAGAGAACATATTCGCGTCAGCGGACAAACACGGTGTAGGAATAACATCGTTTAATAAAAATCAAGCCCTCAAAATTATAATTTGCGTAATTACTGGTGGTAGGACCTCTTGTGAGTCCGCGCGGGTGGTTACCACCACCATGCCTATTTCTGCCGTGAAGCAGTAATGCGTTTCGGTTTGAAGGGTGAGGCAGCCGTTGTAACTATACTTGAGACCTTAGAACTTGTATCTCAAGGTGGGTGGCGCATTTACGTTGTGGATGTCTATGGGCTCCAGTAACCACTTAACACCAGGTGGACTGTGAGCTCGTCCACCCATCTAAGCAATAAAAAAAATAAAAAAAAAGGTGGTAGGACGTCTTGTGAGTCCGAACGGGTAGCTACCACAACCCTGCCTATTTCTGCCGTGAAGCAGTGCCGATAAAGTAGGAAATTTAAATAGTAGACACCATTCCTACTCCACCTACCTACCACCTTACTTCATAGGTAGCACAGGAATCTAGTTCGTCACTTGTCGACGTCATTAAAAAATTAAAAATATAGATTCGACTACATTTTTGCGCGACACGAACCGTTCTATTTGTAAACTTAGTTATCTTATCGAGCAAATTCACAGAAAACATGAAAGTAATTAATTTCCCGTGTAATTAGTAACCGCCTAACAATTTTTTCTAAGCAAGCTATGTTGTTTTACATACGAATGCTCGCAGAAGCCGGCTTTTAGGACACGCAACTGGGTTGTTAATGATACTAGTGGTCCCACGGTAGTCGAAATTCGACTATAATTAATTGAAATTATAAGTTTGTACACTATTATGACTCTATTGTCAAAGACTATTATTATTATTATTTTTTTTATTGCTTAGATGGGTCGACGAGCCCACCTGATATTAAGTGGTTACTGGAGCCCATGGACATCTACAAAGTAAATGCGCCACCCACCTTGAGATATAAGTTCTAAGATCTCAGTATAGTTACAACGGCTATCCCACCCTTCGAACCGAAACGCATTACTGCTTCACGGCAGAAATAGGCAGGGCGGTGGTACCTACCCGCGCGGACTCACAAGAGGTCCTACCACCAGTTATTTTTATATATATTTTTATATTTATATAGTTATATTATACTCCTATAATCACAGATTTCGCTAAGACTACACTTTAGGTAAATATTAATAAATACAAACAATATTTAACCTATTTTCAATTTGAACACAGACTATGAATAATAAGAAAAGTTTGACAATAAACAAATAGTATGTGTGCGTGTGTGCGTCAAATACGTGTGTAATGTGTGCGTAGTGTGTGTAATATTTTAATTTATTGATTTCATGTATTTTTTATGCATAATTAAAAAATATATTAACATTCTGCACTCCTTCTCTATATTCTCTATAAGCGTGGAAAATTTCATACTCCTCCGTCCGCGCAATTTTCGTAAAAAGGGATACAAAGTTTTTACTTTTCGTATTAATATATAGATAATGGATAATGTCAATATAATTAATAATAATAATAATAATAATTTATTTATTTCTCTCTTAAAGGTACAAGGTACATACAAATTGAAATGGAAATAAATTAACCTTATAATTTATTTTGTAAGCCTTTGAAAGAGCTGAAGTCTGTACTAGGTTCAAAGACCTGTATTACTGATCTCCAGGCTCCCTCCTTCTTAAGATAGATTAGGTTAGGTTAAGTCGTGAACAGATGCTGCGGACTAGTGTTGAGAGATCATTAGGTGTTATATTTTAAGGTCATTTTACGTGTGTGTGCGTGTGTGAATGTGTGTGTATTTGGGTTGTGTGTGGGTGTGTGTGTGTGTGCGCGCGCGCGCGTGTGTGTGTGTGTGTGTGTGTATGTATGTGTGTGTGTGGGTGTGTGTTGGTGTGTGTGTGTGTGTGTGTGTGAGTGTGTGTATATGTGGGCGTGTGCGCGCATGCATGTTGTATTGTGTATGTGTGAGTATCTGCATCTATGCGTGTTTATTATTACTATTATAGTAACCGGCAAACATCGTGAGCAAATGACCTTGACTGCGCAGAACCGAATTTTAGATCACTTTGGTGGTGAGGGTGAGGCGCGACGGCAGGGGAAATCGTATCGAGCGCGTTATTGGTAGATCAGTCGAACCTTGCGTCCCGCACCGCGCCCTCGTTCCGCTTGCTCCCAAAAGTACGCTTGCGTACAGTGAAAAGTCTATCGTTATTAATCGTTAAGTTATTTGTTATAATTGCTTGTTGACTTTGTTGCCATTGCTATTTGTTGAGTGTTTGTTGATTTTTTATCAAAAATACACTATGCCGCGACAGACTGGTGTAGTATTCAAAAGAAAGGGTAGAAAAATTGTGTACGACGTATATTGCTTCATTATAAAACAGGGGAAGAATAATATTATGGAAAAAGTAAAACAGACTTCGGAAGCAACAAAAACATCAGTGAGTACTGTTAGGTGCATTATTAACGAAGCTAAAGGCTCTGGCTTGCTCGTCGTGCTTGGGACTCCGGGTAAGAAAAGACCAGGGAAGAAGAAAGTTACCGGAATGGATAGTTTCGTTCAATCTGTAATAAAAAGATGTAATCATAATAACTACATAACAAGCAGCGAAACTCCGTACCGTAGAAAGGCTTCGAAAATTTTAAAGAAGATATACATTTTAATGGCTCGGAATGAAGCTTACGACGAATTATGAAAGAGCTAGGCTTCAGATGGAAAAAAAAAACAGAAAATAATCGGAAGCTGGTAATTGAAAAAAGTAACATTCGATTACTACGAATCGAATATCTTCAAAAAATAATTAATTATAGACAAAAAAGAAGATCGAACCGACCGAGTCGTAAACTACACCGATGAGCCCTATGTCGACTTATCACGATGATGGCGACTCGGGTGATGAAAACAGTGATGATGATAATGGTTAAGATTATGATAACGAAAAAAAAATTACAAATACCAGCTTCGCTTCAACTGAACGAAGACCTGGCAACAGCTCTAGTTTTGACTTAATAGAAGGAATATGTATCTATTTTACCCCAAGATTAAATTATTACAATTATTAACCTATATTTTTTGTTGATGTTCTAATAAATATATAAATAAATACATATGTTGATTTTAATAATTTAATAGCATTATGACGCAGAGTAAATAATGTTTTTGCACGTGAGTGTACCATGCGCAAACTTACCCCCACTACGTCAACAAATGCTCAAGAAGTTTGCCGGCTATTATACATAGGTATAAATAATTATTTGCTTAATTGGGCTCGAAAACAAAAAGCAGATTACTTCACAGTCTGGAGTAAATTCTCTGTTTGCTCGTAGTCTAGGTCGTGAAGCCAATTTGTTAGTGCATGTTTGCATTGGGTCTGTGTCATGGGGTATATATTGATCAGCTTATTGATTTTATTGTATATGAAGCTACTTAGGAAGCCATAAAAGCGTTGAGCTAACGATGTAGAAACAAGTGTTGTGGGACGCACACCATGCCCGCGCCGCTGACTTACCAGCAATGTCGGATCGTATGGAGTTTTCGAGTGTGTAGTCATAATAAAATTAAGAATAAATAATTTACGGACAGAAAGGACTTTACAGGTTTTGTAAAGATCATTTGTAGGAAACCTACAAGGGAGCCGCCATCCAACTTTTAAAATACATCTCTAGGGCACGTTCAAGTTTTAAAAAGTGTGTTTTGGAAGACCCGCCCCATGCCACTATGCAGTACTGAGTGACTGATCGACAGAGCGCTAAATAAACGAGTGTAAGTACGTTCCTGTCGGTAACATGACGCAGATTTTTAAAAATGTAAGTGAGTTTGCGTAATCTGGACGACAGAACGTCAATATGGGAATGAAAGGATAATAGGTCATCGATCTGTATACCCAGATACCTAATGCAATTTGTCCTGGCAAGGGAGGGGCAACCGCGGGCAGTTTGTCCAAGAGCGTTACAGGAGTGGGCTATAAGTGGAAAAGGCGAAGATGATATTTTACCACGCGTAGACAGGGAAAAAGTGACGTACTTAGTTTTATCCACGTTCAGTGTCAGTAGATTTTTAGACAGCCAGTCAGTTACGGTGTTCAGGCCACATTGAGCAAAACTAAAAGCTGCCTCCCAAGAACTGCCATGAAATACGAGAGCAGTATCGTCAGCATAGGTGTAAATAGACCCGTTTGTGATATTTAGTTGACATAGGTCATTTATATATATTAAAAATAGGGTAGGGCCGAGAATACTGCCCTGTGGCACTCCATATGCTATAGGGAGTTCGTCACTGATTTTGACACATTGTCGTCTGCCCGTAAGGTAACTCCTGAAAAGAGAAAGCTGATTGCCTCTCAGCCCAACGGCTTCAAGCTTAGTTATGAGAGTTGGGATAGAAATCGTGTCGAAGGCTTTAGCTAAGTCCAAGAATATACCAATTACTTTGTTCTTTTTATCTAGTTTTGTGACAATTTCATTAGTTAAGTTTAAAACTGCATCGCTAGTCGATATACCAGAGCGGAAACCATATTGAGAGGGGGAGAGAAGGTTGTATTTGTCTAAAAATTTTATGAGTCTATGGTTCATAATTTTTTCCAGAATTTTTGAGAGGGTTGGCAGAATAGAAATAGGTATGTAATTGTTCGGCAGACGTCGGTCCCCCGTACTCTTATAGATCGGATGAACTACTGCAAGCTTAAAAACGTCGGGAAAGACTCCAGTAGAAATAGCCAGATTACATAAAAACGTAACTGGAGCTAGAAGGATGTGTTTAAATTTTTTTTAGAATTATCCCAGAGATATTATCCGATCCAGTGGCACAGTCTGTTCTGAGGCTATTTATTAGGGTTTCTATCTCGGATTGGTGAGTTTCCAGCATAGCAAAAGTTCTTAAATGAGAAAACAATATAGGTACTTTTGAGTGTGTTTTTTTTGCATGAATATTTAGAGCTAGTGAACTACCGATATTGGCAAAGTAATGGTTGACCGTATTAATAGAGTTTGCGGGTCCTGCGTGTGTGAGAAGGTCGTTCGCATGGGTATTTTGTTTTTTGGTATGTGTTATAGTTTTAATCGTTTCCCAAAGCTTCTTATTATTGTTTTGAGCATTTTTTATTTGGGCCCTATCATAATTGCTCTTAGCGCTTTTTAAAAGTGATGTACAGTAGTTCCTATATCTTTTAAAAGTTAATTGAAGAACTTCATTGTTAGGATATTTTTTCAATTTTTTGTGTAAGTTGTCCCGGTTTCGGAGGCATCTCAGAAGCCCCGGAGTCATCCACAATTTTCTGAGCCTTTTGCGATGTGGTACAACTTTTAGACTCGTGTTTTCAAGAATTATGGTATTAAGAGTGTTAATAAAATAATTAGTAGCTACGTTAGCGTCAGTGGAGTTGTATAAAAGGGAAAAATCAATTTGAAGTAATTTTTCATTAATTTTGTCATAGTCAATAAATTTTCTTGTTTTATTATTTTGAGTTAAATTATTATACTGGCTTGAGGTATGAAGAAATAGAAGTGTCGTGTCGTGGTCGGTCAGTGACGTATCAGCAACCAAACAACAAGCATGGTTTTCTGATTTTAAAATAATATGGTCAAGGCATGATCGATTTAATCTGGTCGGGAGTTCGTGTGCAGGTAACATTCCGTGATAAGTTAGCAACGTGAGATAGTCGTGAGAACGCGAATCGATATTTTTCTCGAAAATATCAATGTTTATATCGCCAGCCAAGACAATATTTTTATAAGATAAAAAAAGTGAATTGTGAATTGACCTGTACGGACGTCTCTTAGCGCGCGCACGTATAATCATTACAATAAGTTAACAACATTTATAAATAACCGTTTAAAATTATTCCATCCAGTACGGTATGTGCTTGAGATACCTGGAAATAAATACTCACATCGAGAAAAACGGCTACGCACTAAATTAATTCACTGCTTATTCTTAATTTATATACCTACAATACTTGATGAAGACGAAATTTGCTTATCGCCGAATACTTTCCGCAAGTCGAATTTGAAGAAAAGAAGAATTGTGGACATTCTATATGAGAAATATTTAACGGAACACTTAGAACAATCATAGAACACTTTAAAATTTTCAATTCACTTATCCTAGACTTGGATGTTTGTGTAAACGGTGTAATATCAAGCTTTGAAACTGTGTCTATTGTTAAATAAATTGATGAATTGTGGCTGACTTTAACATTTGTGTGCAAGATAATAGTGGTGATTGATTGGAATCAGTGGAAGAGTGAGACTCAAACAAAGTGATATTGCAAATTACTAAATTTTTAAATCTACCTTGTCACTGCATTATTTCTGCGTATAAACTTGCCACTAATAGAACTGTTTTTCACCGTAATTTGTAATATACTAATAGCCCATATTTAGAAACGGCCGGGTCGTACAATTGTGCGCGGTGTGGCGCCGGTTCGAATCTCACTATTGACATTGACTTTTTGGGTTCTTCTTTTCTTTTTTCTTTTCTTATATATTGTTATTTTCAAACAACCTAACCGCAATGGCATCGATTGATGAATGTTCTGGATGTCGTGATGTTCTCGGCGGCGACCCTTGTCTTGGATGCTGCAGATGTAAGGCTAAATATGACCTTGTTTGTGCAAATGTTGCCTCCTTTGATTATGAGCTAATGGACGCTAAACATAAAGCGTCATGGAAGTGTCCTGAATGCTGCAGCAAGGAGCCAAAAACTGGCAACATTAACACTCCTGTGCGTTCGACTCCATACTCGGACACAAAAAGTCAAGAAGAGGATGTACAGGGACAATCCAATGTCACTGTCCGCAAAAGGCCCACGAAATCATCACCGAAACCATCGCAGAGGCCACTGCAGAAACAGCAGCAGAAATTACCGCCAAAGCCATCACAGAAAGCAGCAACGCAATCATCTCAGAAGTCGCCGCCGAAATTGCAACCGCAACCATCTCTTGAGCCGCTGCCGCGATCGTCACAACTCCTGGAACCTAATTATGTTACTGAAAATAGGCTACGTGGGATTCTACAACAGGAAATATCTACCGCCTTGAACACCACCATTAAAAAAATTGTAGTGACCGAGTTTAAAAATGTGCTCGACAAGATAGATGGTTTCCGAGACTCTCTTGAATTTATGAGCACAAAGTATGAAGAGATGAAATCTAAATTCGAAAGTGAAACTTCAACTATCACTGAACTAAAATGTGATAACGAGAGGCTTAAAACAACCATTAGAGATCTCACTGCTAGGCTGAACGTTGTTGAACTACATATGAGAGAATCAAATATTGAAATAAATGGTATCCCGGAAAGTCGATCTGAGAATTTGGTCACTACCGTCATTCAATTATCCAAAGTTATTGAAAATCCGCTCACTAACGAAGATATCCAACGTGCTATCAGAGTTGCTAAAATTAGTAATGACAATCCACGTCCTCGGCCAGTGATTGTTAAGCTACGCAGTCCTCGTTCCCGTGATAGCATTTTGGCCGCGGTCAGTAAATTTAATCATAAGGATCCCGAGAAGAAGCTTTGTACACAGCATCTTGGAATTGGAGGAACTGTAAGCCCTGTCTACGTTTCGGAACATTTGACTCCGGCACTTAAATCGCTCCACGCTGCAACTCGTATAAAAGCCCGGGAAATGTCTTATAAATTTGTATGGGTTCGCAATGGGCGAATTTTTGCTCGGAAAACAGTGGAACATCAAGCTATAGCAATTAAAAATGTGGATAGTCTTAAGCTTTTAGTATAAGTTGTTAATGTATTTTGCTAATAATGAATTGGTGTATTTGATGATCGCAATGCTTGACATATACTACCAGAATGTGCAGGGCCTTAGAACTAAGACTAACGAGGTTTCAAAAAATATTCTGACGTTGAATTATAAGATTATTGCATTTACTGAAACCTGGCTCAACTCAAATATTTCTAATCACGAACTGATCGATGATAGATACATTGTTTATCGCCGGGACCGATCAAGCAGTGGTAATTCTAAAAAAGACGGCGGTGGGGTGCTCTTAGCTGTTTCTAGGGACATACCGTCTGCTCGTGTCAAGAGTTGGGAAACAAATGTGGAGGACTTGTGGGTCACTTTGCATATTAACATTGGCTCAAGTACTAGGAAGCTTGCTATATGCGTTGTATATCTTCCTCCACCAGTTAAAACCGAAACTCTCAAGTATTTTTTAGATAGCGCAGATAACATTGCCGATCGGGCCGATGATCTTGTTATTTTAGGTGATTTTAACTTGGGTTTTATTAGTTGGGACCCTCATAAGGATAGTAATTATATGGTACCCTCAAACCATAACTCTCCTCTGGGACATTCTATTACTGACTTTGTTTTCATTAACAATCTCTTTCAAGTCAATGCAATTGCAAATAGTGACAACAGGTTTTTAGATTTGGTTATAACCAGCTGCCGAGATGCATATGTTGTGAGCCCTTCGAGCGAGCTGAGCAAATTTTATAAGCAGCATCCTAATCTACTGTTGAATTTGCCCTACAATAAACTTGTCTATCTTAAGCCCAAATGCAAGCCTAGATATAACTTCTATAGAGCAGATTATCCATCCATAGTTAAAAATCTGAAAGGTGTTGATTGGCAAACAAAGTTATCGGGCTGTGAAAATATTGATTTAATGCTGATAAAATTTTACAAAATAGTGGACGATCTCTTAGAAGAATATGTGCCGAAACAAACCCTTAATAAATCTAAGTTCCCTAAATGGTTCAGCACCTCCTTCATCAAACTATTACAAGAAAAGGAAAAAATTCGGAAAAGGTTCAAAAAATACAGAAACCCTAGAGACGAAATTGAATACCGTCTGCTCCGCTCTAGATGCCACACAATGTACGATAAATGCTATTCAGATTATAGGAATAACATCGAAGCTAATATCCCTAAAAACCCTAAGCTTTTCTGGAGCTTTATTAAACATAAAAGAGGTAGTGACTCATCCATACCTGCATCTATGAATTTGAAAGATCAGGTAGTAAAAACAGGCCCTGACATTGTGAATCTTTTTGCAGAACATTTTGCCTCAATTTACTTGCCCAGCTCAACGCCTCCGGATAACTTTACGCTTGAATCTCAGTGCTGCGGGTCCCCACAACGGATGTTGTGTTCATTGGCTATCGAAGAAATTGAGGTGCTTAAAGCGATCAAAAAGATCGACTCTGCGAAGGGTGCTGGCCCGGATGGGATTCCGCCGGTATTTGTGAAAAGATGCGGCTCTGCTGTAGCTCTGCCTCTGTCCTTAATATTTAACCGATCATTAGCGGATGGGACATTTCCGTCCGAGTGGAAAAAAGCGCGCATTGTACCAGTCTTTAAGAAAGGAGAAAATTCTGACGTTAAAAACTATCGCCCTATTTCCATCCTGTCTTGCTTCTCTAAACTATTTGAATCGATTGTCTATCCTGTAATCTTTCGGCTTGTGGACAGTAGCATCTCAGATTCACAGCACGGTTTTAGACGTGGTCGCTCAATCGTCACTAACTTGGTCCCTTATATTTCCAATGTGTCTAATGAAGTTGACTCAGGCAGGCAGGTTGACGCCATCTACACCGACTTTAGCAGTGCTTTTGATCGAGTTAACCATTCAATTCTTTTGAGGAAATTGTATGGGTTCGGTGTGGATGGCCCACTTTTGAAATGGTTCGAGTCTTACTTGCAACAGAGACCTCAGTCGGTGTCTGTAAATGGATTTAACTCAAAAACTTATTTTGCAGATACCGGTGTGCCCCAGGGATCACATTTGGGACCCCTTCTTTTCATAATCTTTATTAACGACATAGTCGATAAAGTAAGTCACTGTAAGGTGTCACTATTTGCCGATGACCTCAAGATATACAAAACCATAGTTTCTGTTGTCGACTGTCGCCAATTGCAAAGTGACCTAGATGCGATCCTACAATGGTGTCGCTGTAACAGTATGACACTCAACGCAAATAAATGCTTTCACATTAAATTTACTAGAAAAAGAAAGCAACTTGCTACGGAATATAAGCTTGATGGTACAGCACTGGCAGAAGTTAACGAAATCCGAGATCTTGGCGTGATAGTTGACAGTCAACTTAAATTCACCTCGCACATTAACAAGTCTGTCACAAAAGCAGCTCAAATGCTCGGATTTTTGAAACGTAACTCGGGCGGATTTAGGCGTCAGCGCACCAAAATCTTGCTTTACCAAACCTTGGTGCGCAGTCATCTTGAGTTCGCCAGCGTTGTATGGAATCCGTATTATGCCGTGCATTCGCAACGCGTTGAGAGCATTCAAAGAGCGTTCACTAGGCATTTAGCTTATAATTCTAGCGGTTTTTCGCACAGAAATCCTTACAAAGAGCGCCTAATTAGGTTTCGAATGTGTTCTCTTCGTGAACGGAGACTTTTATTGGACATGTCCTTCTTCCACAAAGTCGTAAGCGGTCAATATCAGTGCAGCTACTTTCTAGAGAACATGCCTTTAAGGGTTCCCCGTACCTATCCTCGCGGGAAACTCAAATATATTTTCTACACCCCACCTGTAAAATCTAATTTGGGACGGCAGGCACCTCTCCGTAGAATAATTGATGAGTATCATTCCCTTATCACAGTGATGCCCGATCTTGATGTGTTCCACGACAAGTTGCGTGTATTTAAGGACAGAATAGGAAAAGATGAAAAGGGACCTTAACTTTAACTTTAATCGTTGATCATTTCTTGTTCTATAACTGACTTGTTGTTACTTGACATTATATTAACATTTCTTCTTTTCTTCTTTTCGATATGACATGACATTTTTATTAATATTTCAACAAATAGTACTGTTTTTTTTAATTATTATTGTTATTATTGTATTCCATTTTCGAGCCGATGAATTGCCAATGCTATGTACGCCATTGTTGTCACATGCATCAGGCCATAAATTAAATAGTTTAAATTTATTTTCAATGTTAGATGTTTGTGATGTGGCAGTACTTATTTAAATAAATAAATAAATAAGTAAATAAGATGAATAAGACTTTAAAAGTTCATTAAGGGATTCTAGAAACAATGTAAAATTTTGTTGAGCCGGTGGGCGGTATATAGCAATAACTACGGTATCCTTGTTTATCGTTAGTGCGAGGCAGTTAGCGTCATGAATTTCCGGCTCTTTAAAATATATTTGAAGCTGGGTGCGTGCGGCTATAGACTATAACTCCCTCATTTTGAGTGCGGTGACGGCTAGTAGCAGCCAAATTATAACCTTGCATAACTGGTATAGGGGGAGAGTGAAGTAGCCAACATTCAGTGAGTATAATCAAGTCCCATGTCGTTCCACTACGTTCAAGAAGGGTAGTTAATCCATCAAAATTTCTATTTATACTTCTAATGTTTTGGTTAAGGAGTTTTAGAGCACCCTGGTGTAGACTGGCTGTGTAGATGTTATTGAGATGAGTTTTATGAACGTGGACTTGGCGCAATTTTTTACAGTGAAACTGTTTTTGTTCGGATTTCATATCTTTTTGTTAAGTATTATTTTTTGCTCATTTATTACTTAACAAAAATAGACAATAGAATAAAAATAAACTATAAATAGTCGCTCAGCTTAAAAGCTAATGAAACGCTCAATTAATTAGTGTAATAATAATCAACATCAACTTTTACAAATTTAAACCGAATTAAATTCTGTTTCAAATGCGAAAGGTAGATGGCGCTGTTCTTAATTATTTCAGATTTAAAAATTAAAATCTGAAAGCCTTGAAACATCAATCCGCATAAATGTAATTTAAAAACTACAGTAAGAGGCTTAAATAAAAAGCTGAACATAGCTCAGCCTTAATTAGAATTTTCTTCGGAATTCAGTAGTAAAGTTCAAGTTATTTTGATTAAATCAAAACCGAAATATTCATAGCATCTTAAACAATCACCTACGAATAAATATTATTTATAATATTATTTATTATACGAATAAATATTTTTTTTTTTTAATAAATGATATATTTTATTTATTAACAAAAAGTCAAATCAAAATAATTTAACATAACTCAACCCACACAGTAGAACAGATCTTCCAACGCGCTTGAAGGAGGCACAGTCCCCAAGATACTGGCTACGTTGCCTCGTTGGACAGCCAGACTCACTCTCTGTGCAAAGTACCAGCCAGCCTTAGCATCATGTGTAACCTCCTTCAAGCGTTTGGGAGATTTCTGTTAAATATTATTTATTCGTAGACAATCACAACGGTTTTATAGTTTTGGGAAGGGATTTTTTTGTATCGCCATCTCGTGAAGTATTTCGGTAATACATTACAAAACAAAATTGTCCCTCCAACAGTAACAACAGTACTTGCTTCTGCAGTACATATACTGAAATACTAACAGTAACAACATTAACATTATATAATGTTCACCGTTCAATAAGAACCGCAAACTATCCCCTTGAAGCTACAGTTTATGTAGGATAATTGACTTTTTGGCGGGAACGCGAGGTGTGAAGTTGTGTGATTTGTTTTAATTTGTCTATTTAGTGTTTCTTCGGGTTTAAATGTGTAATGATGGTGGTTTATTAACTGTTTAATATCTGTGAAAATGCACAAATGTGGGAAAATGAAACAAAGCCGCTGTACGTAACTTCTCGGTATCCTCCCAACTGTCGATGCCCATATCGTGGTTGGAGGCGTCCGTGTAGGGGTCGGGATGCAGTTGAAGTACCTCGGCCTCATCCTGGACAGTCGTTGGACCTTCCGTGCTCGCTTTCAGAACCTGGTCCCTCGTTTGTTGGGGGTGGCCGACGCGTTAAGCCGGCTTCTGCCCAACGTCGGAGGGCCTGACCAGGTGACGCGCCGTCTCTATAC
Source organism: Bombyx mori (assembly GCF_030269925.1). NCBI lineage: Eukaryota > Metazoa > Arthropoda > Insecta > Lepidoptera > Bombycidae > Bombyx > Bombyx mori. The sequence continues at coordinate 5,375,018 of NC_085108.1, read as the reverse complement.
GGGAGTGGTGCGATCAATGGCCCTATACGGGGCGACCGTGTGGGGCCAGTCCCTGGCCGTGGGGGTGGCGAAGCTGCTGCAACAGCCGCAACGCTCCATCGGCGGTCAGGGTCATCCGTGGTTATCGCACCATCTCCTTTGAGGCGGCGTGTGTACTGGCTGGGACGCCGCCTTGGGTTCTGGAAGCAGAGGCGCTCGCCGCTGACTATCAGTGGCGGGCTGACCTTCGTGCCCGGGGCGTGGCGCGTCCCAGCCCCAGTGTGGTCAGAGCGCGGAGGGCCCAATCTCGGCGGTCCGTGCTGAAGTCATGGTCCAGGCGGCTGGCTGATCCTTCGGCCGGTCGTAGGACCGTCGAGGCGATTCGCCCGGTCCTTGTAGATTGGGTGAATCGTGACAGAGGACGCCTCACTTTCCGGCTCACGCAGGTGCTCACTGAGCATGGTTGCTTCGGTGAGCTCCTGCACCGATCGGAGCCGAGCCGACGGCAGAGTGCCACCATTGTGGTTGCGACTTGGACACTGCGGAGCATACGGCCCGGCATGGAAGGGGTGGCGCCGTGTCCTCGTCGCAAAAATAGGAAACGACTTGTCGTTGCCGATTGTTGTGGCATCGATGCTCGGCGACGACGAGTCGTGGAAGGCGATGTTCGACTTCTGCGTGTGCACCATCTCGCAGAAGGAGGCAGCGGGGTGCGTGAGAGACGCGCAAGCCAGCCGCCGTCGAGCGGGGGCCAGGGAGGCGGATCTCGCCCAAGTCCTGGCCCTCTAAGTGTTTCGGGTCCCCCTCACATGTCGGTCTGGGGACCGGCGAGGGGGGCCTAAGAAGACGACGTGCAAGCTGCTCTGCATGCGTTTTACGCAAGAGCATCCGTGTGATGGAAGACCGGCTATCCTCGACCCACGCTGGTTCTGGTCCAGCGGGGTATTCCGTAGGATAGCTCACTCTAACCGGCGCCATCTAGGCGGGCTTCGGATAGCCTGCCGACCGAGAGGGCTGGTGGTCGTAGCGCCGACGACCGCCGGTCTGGCGTCCCGAGGGGGAGGGTGATGGGAGAGATGTGCTCCGCACTAAACGCTTCACTTTCCCCCCTCTGCCTCTTCATGAGTTCTGTCTCATGCGAGGTTTGGACGTTGGTTGTTGAGCGACAGGAGGTTTTAGTCAGTTCGACTCTGACATGCCCCGCCCTCCACCCCCAGTGGAGGGCGGAAGTCCGGAGATTTCCTCCTGACCAAAAAAAAAAAATCCTCCAAAAAGTCCACTGAGATCTTAATAAATGACCACCATTTTACTGAGATTATATTTCATCCCATATCATCTCATTTCATTTCATCCCAGTTGATTAATGTCTCAAATTAATCATCTTCATTTCATTTCACTCCATAACATAAATTAAAATAAGATATGACTTAAAGGTCTGTTACCAGGTCATAAAATCCATTACAAATGTAGGAATAATTCCAGCGCACCCTGGCGGCCGTAGATTACCATGTATTCTCGAAATTTATAGTCTGTGGCATGTCACCTTTACATCGAAAAAAAGTCAGGATCGAAATTTTTGAGCGAGCTATAGTTTGTGGTGATAAAATTAATAATTTCAAGTAGATTAATTGTTGTAATTGATATAACTAGTTAATATCAGTAAAATAAAGTTGTGAGTGATTGATATAATGTACAATTTAGGAACCAGAAGTACCGTAGAATTAAATAAAATTTCGCAACCTCAAAAAACCGTTCTGCTTACAGTAAACACAGTCGGTAGTCTGGCGCTCCGTTTACAACAGGATTTTTGAACGGAACTTGGCGCCAGATTCTACCGAATCTGTGGATTTGTCTAAATTTGTGTTCTCACTCACTCATATTATTTGTTGACACCACTTCCTTGTAGTTTTGGTCGCCTGGTACTTTATGATTTTATGCACTTTATTTTACGGAGTAAGAATTTAAATTAACATTTAAATAAAATTGTGACACGTCCGTAACATACGACATCCAAAGGAGGTGTGCATCCAAAGTGCGGCAGAATAAAAACATCACAAAACAGCCACAATTGATAGGGACATTTTTGATAAAACGTTACGAATCACAACAGTACGTAGAAAAGATAAAAACGGAAAACAGAAAATAAATAGTTTTTTTTTTGTATTCAAATAAAAATATATAAGATTTATGTTGTTTGATTTTGTCTACCGTAATTATTATAACTAGTGGTCCCGTAGTAGTCGAAATTCGGCTTTAATGAACTGAAATTTTATGTTTAAACATTGTTATGATTCTATTGTCAAATACTATTATACTTATACTAGCTGACCCGGCAAACATTGTTTTGCCATATATAAGATTTCTAGGGAATTTCTAGTGTAGAAAAAAAAACTAACTTATTGTAAGTGTGTAAGGATGTCGTAAAGAAGTGAAAGAGGTATGTAGTGCCGTGAACGATGAGGGAATATATAATAAAAATAACAAAACCTCATTCAACCACATAATACCTAATTATAACGAAAAAAAACGTCCAAATAAAAAAAAAAATTTTAGGGGTGGACAACTCTAATCACTTAGGGGTATGAAAAATAGATAGTAGCCGATTCTCAGGCTTACTGAATATGCATAAAAAAATTCATGAGAATCGGTCAAGCGGTTTCGGAGGAGTATGGGAACGAACATTGTGACACGAGAATTTTATATATTAGATTATATTATCACAGATTTCGCCAAAACTACACTATACATAAATAATAATAAAGACAAACAATATTCGTCTATTCTCAATTTGACCATAGACTTTAAGCACTAATAAGTTGGACAATTGACAATAAACAAAGAGTATATTTATATATATATGTGTTGTGTCAAATACATGGTAGTGGGTGTAATGTTTTCCTCCACTCCTTCTTTATATTCTCTATAAGTGTGGGAAATTTCATACTCCTCCGTCCGCGCAATTTTCGTAAAAAGGGGACAAAGTTTTTGCTTCACGTATTAATATATAGATATGTTATTGATATTATTATTAATCCATACATTTATTCAGTGCATATTTACTAAATCAATTCTGGCCATATCTGTACCTCCATAACCTAGAAACTCGGGTTAGTGAGAAACCTTCAGAAGCGAGACAGAGATTGGAGGTTTTTTTATTGCCCTTGAAGGCAGACGATCATATAGCCCACCTGATGGTGAGTGGTTATCGTCGCCCATGGACTTCACCGATGCCATCCCAAACGCGCACCCCTCAGCTTCTCTGTCACAGGTGCCACTTTCAGACTCCCTCTAACATATTCATTCCGTATTCTATCCATTCTCGTTACTCCACACACCCATCGCAACATTCGCATCTCTGCTGCATGCAATCGTAAAAGTAGCATCTTACATTATAAGAAATCCCAACTAGAAAAAAGAAATCTTTGATATCCGACTCATATCTTTAATTACCAGACTCTTGTAAGCAGTACGTCACGAAGCCACCATGATAAGGGACATAAAATACACCATCAAATGATCGTGATACATTGCCGCAATCAACCTGTGTTAAGTATCTTGGATTTCACTTGGACCGAAGGATGACATGGAAAGACCACATAAAAACAAAGCGTAATGAAATTAACATTAGATTTAAAAACCTACTCGGGCTTCTCGGTAGACAGGCTGCCTTATCCCTATCCAACAAGTTAAGGGTGTATTGCTCAATAATAAAACCGATCTGGACGTATGGAATCCAACTGTGGTCGACAGCCAGCAAATCCAACATTATGTGCCTCCAGAGAGCTCAAAACAGTATCCTGAGGGTACTCTCGTCGGCACCTTGGTATACTCGAAATTCGGAAATCAACGAGTACCTGGAAATCCCAACCATCTTGGAAGAAAGTTAAACGATACTCAGCCAACTATAAGAACCGCTTGAAAGCTCACCCAAACCCGTTGTCCGGCTTACTATTGCAGCCAAATCCAATTAAAAGTCTCAAGAGAGCCGACGTGCTACCCTACTAAGGCGAGACGGAGCATTGGCTCTGTCCCTCCAAACCATAACCTCTCGCAACTCACCTGATCAGTCTTGGCGACTGATCGCAGGGGTTAAAGTAGAAGAAAAAAAAAAAAAAAAAAGATCGTGGAAACTCTAATGACCTTCACGCGCTTTCAATGTTTTCCTGTTCACATAAAACTATTTGTTTTTATCCATCTACGGGAATCTACGTATCTACCACACATCGAGGGGAGAAATGATATTTGATTTAACATTTTGACATTTTTGAAACTTTACAACGGAGTCATTTAAAGGATAAAAATTGGGAAACAAAAATTCTAACAAAAGAAACTTCTTCAGCTATTTTCAATGGAGTAAAGTTAATTGATGTTCAATTAAAACTAATACCAAATTAAACGGATCTTTAATTACAAAAATAAATGTCGCATATTATTTTTTTTTATTTTTTTATTGCCTTTGTAGGCAGACGAGCATACGGCCCACCTGATGGTGAGTGGCTACCGTCGCCCATGGACTTCAGCAATGCCAAGAGCAGAGCCAAGCCGCTGCCTACCGCATTAAGCAAAATGTCGCTTAAACGAAATAGCCTTGCACTCCTCGATATGATCTGATTAAAAATAATAATTTAATTAATCCTAAACTACTATCATGCGAATGGACCGACAAAGTCATTTTTTTTCCCTATCTATTCTAGTAACCTCAAGGGGTTATTCTAGATTCACCGAACTAGTAGGTGAGCTCACGGGGCTCAATCCTTCTAAGACTAACTCTAGCAAGAGCAGTGCTTCGCAGAATCTACCACCGGATCGGAAACGCGACCCATTGAGAAGGATCCGGCGAGAAACTCAAAGGGCTGTGTCTGTGGATTCATTTACTCGCCGAGCCCTTCGTCGCAAGAGACGGGTTCGACGAGAACGATGACCGGAGCTTGAGGTACCTAAAAGCACCGTTAGTGGATAGGGAGGATCCGAAACGACGCGACAAAGTCAAGTTGGCGGTTATTTGCACGAGCGTCCCAGGCTCATCACAAACCGAGAGAAGTGGTGATTGCTCTTGAGGCTCATAGCATCTGCCCACAGCAGATGATACTGACAGACGACCACGACAGCTCAAACAAGATTGATACGACAAAGACTATAATATAATACTTCTAACAGTAATTCAAATCGAAATCTATATATTAAATACGTGAAGTAAAAACTTTGTATCACTTTTTACGAAAATTGCGTGGACGGAGGAGTATGAAATTTTCTACACTTATAGAGAATATAGAGAAGAAGTGCACAATGTTAATATTTTTTTTAAATAATGCATAAAAGATACATTAAATCAATAAAGAAAACATTACACACACAACATACCATGTATTTGACGCACACACACATGCATACTATTTATTGTCAAACTTTTGTTCTTGACGCCTGTTGTCAAATTGAGAATAGATTAAATATTGTTTGTCTTTGTTAATATTTTTATAGAGTAGCCTTGGCGAAATTTGTGATTATAGAAGTATAAAATACAATCATAAAAGTGTACAAACTTACAATTCCAATTAATTATTGTCGAATTTCGACTACTGCGGGATCACTAGTAAGATCTAAATTCTTCTGTTGCTGTCAAACTGATCAACGGTACGCCTAGACGTATCAATTAAAGTACTTACACGAGTCAATTTAGGATTATTGATGCTCATTAGCGGAGCGCGTGTCGGAACACCGAACTAGGATCGTCGACAGGTTGCATTAAGTTGACTAGGTATATTATATTAAACTATTTAACACTATACTATAATAATATAATTTTTTTTTTATTGCTTAGATGGGCGGTTACTGGAGCCCATAGACATCCACAACGTAAATGCGTCACCCACCTTGATATATAAATTCTAAGGTCTCAGTATAGTTACAACGGCTGCCCCACACTTCAAACCGTAACGCATTGCTGCTTCACGGCAGAAATAGGCGGGGCGGTGGTACGTACCCGTGCGGACTCACAAGAGGTCCTACCACCAGTAAAAAACTTCATTTCATTTCACTTCATTCACGTGCACCAAGTTGCACGCGCATCGTTTGTTTTTAATCTTCGATCAATAATAACTAGATTCGCGATTAGCGCTTCAAAAACGGCCCGAAAAATAAGACCACAAATAAATTTGTGGTCTTATTTCAAATTAGTATGGTCCAATCATAGCCAACACTAAGACGTCAAAACGCTGCAATGCGCGTTCAAAAACTGAGTAAAAAACCACCGTAACATCAAGGTTTTGGAAGGAATATCTTTTTTTGGTAAATTTATATTATTAAGTGTTTTTCATAAAATAATAAACACAATTATATTGTAAATAAAACACAATTTACGAATATTGTAATTGTTTGGCCAATGTTTGCAACAAGGCACCAACTATTGTAACAAACAACACCAATTCTTGAATAGGGAATGCATAGAGTAGTTTTGTTATTTTATAATGATATTTTTGTTTGTAGATTTCCTAGTAGCCCCTTGTCGCTGTGCACAATGGATATATATTGTCGCGAAAGAAAGAGGAGAAGAAATATAGAACCCTTATAAAAATTCTAGAATTGTTCAATGGTGGTGGCAAATCAATGCAAAAAAGTATTAAAAAACTTTATATGTATTTGTAAATATTTTAAGCGTATATGCTGAAAAGGATTTGTTTTCTGGGGGAAACGAACACAGCCATAAAATAAGCCTAAATTAAACTGATTATAGAAAAATTCATTGATATAAGATTACATTATATTTGTAAAAAAGAAACCGCTCATATAAAAATGACTTCTAAAAGACAGCTTTATAACAAACTGAATCTGTTTAAAGGTAATTAAACCTACATTATTGTTTTAATTACTTCTGTATAAAGAATACGTGGAAAACATGTATCGTGTTTCCTTTCATATTTTTTTTTACTTTATTCAATTTTATTTTTTATCACCTATTTGTTGTAATAGCGGCAATGTAAAATATTATCTACTACTTTTTTTAATCGGTCAAAAATAGTTGCGACCATACAAAACAAACCTAAAACAAATATGTATATTCTGCAACTCTATGTCTTTCAATACTTACTGTGTTCTGAGCATTGAAATGTAATACCAAGAACTACATCTAGTTCCACAATACAATAAGCACGAAATTTTAAACAAATATTTTTAACCTTATAAATTAGGCTTTAAGTATCATTTTAGAATAAATATTTTTGTACTGATGTCTTTTTATGTTCAAGTGACATTTTAAATTTATTCCATAATATTCTTTTTCTGACGAAAGGACCTAAATACATATATTTTGCAATGGTAATTAAACTTTATGTTTAAGTAATAAGGTTTAGAATAAACTGAAGTCGTTAACATTATTAAACTTTTTTCTAAGAAATGAAGATGTTTTCGTGTCTGCAAACGTGGCCACTGGAGCGTCTTATTTTTGTTCCTGATCTTTAATCTAGTACTATTATTGATCGAAGTTTTTAATATACTTTTTTTACATTATAATAATTTTTTCATACACTGTTTTGAATTCAAATTTATTAAAACATATTTTCAATTGTTTAGTTGGATTTTCTATAAAAGCGTATTTTGTTAGTTTTTAGTATTATTTATTTAATATTTTCGTATTGTCAACCAGAATTTGAGTAGTGCAGTTATAAGTACCGACGTCACGCCCCGTCATCGAATTTGCATGAATCATTGGCATTGGTAACTTTTTTATTTTTCAAACCATAATGCGTGCATTTAAATGGATGCCTTATTCTAATTTAGATAAGGTTGATGTCAGCACGGGCGTATGTGGTTCTAGTTCCCTTTGATCTCGATTCTCAACAGTCGGACTAATTGTCTGGGACAACAAAGCATGAAATAAAAAATAAAAAAATTTATCTATAATGTACAGACGTATCTCTGTTACTGATATAGAGAATAAGAAAAAACAGTTCGCACATACGGTGCTTTAACATCACTTTTTTTATTGCCCTTGTAGGCAGACTTGCGTACGGCCCACCTGATGGTGAGTGGTTACCGTCGCCCATGGACTTCAACAATGCCAGGGGCAGAGCCAAGCGGCTGCCTACCGCTTAATACTCTCCACAAGCCTCGTTTGAAGAAGGACATGTCATGTCATTCCAAAACCGGATGGTACGTGCAAAAAGGATCTCTGGAAACGCAAACGCACTGTGGATGACCACAGTGGTTCCAGATAGTATGGATGAACTCTACTCCGGTGGCAGGCGGTGCGATGGTAAAAACGAGATGATGGTATCATCTCGAACATTTCCTCAGAGCACTCCCCATGGAACATATTATATGATTTATGTCATTAGAGTTATAGAGCTTTTTTTATAGTCTATTCAGTATTTTCATGTGAAAAAGAGTGAAGAAGAAAAGAAGAAAGAAAAGAAAAGAAAAGAAATAGAAGAAGAAGAAAAAGAGAGGGTGGTTACGTTCACGGGTATAGTAATAATGAGTTACTATAGCCCGCTGAGTTTCTCGGCGGATCTTCTCAGTGGGTCGAAGCACTGCTCTTGCTAGGGCCAGTGTTAGCAACACTTCGGTTTGAGCCCCGTGAGCTCACCTACACGTCAAGGAGAAGCTGAAATAGCCTCAAGGCTATCAGCATAGGTAGGGAAAAAAAGGTACCATAAACCAAATCCTTGCTCGCTAAAATTGATACTTATCCTATCTATTTCTCATGTATTCATGCGCTCATTATTTACCCATTAAAACTGCGGCATTTAGGTTAAGATTGCCGCTACACTTAGCCGAGAGCTCATCTATGCTAAAACGATTAAAATACACGTATCATAGGCAAACAGTGTGTTCTAAATACAGTAATGATACGCATTAAAGGCGTATCATATTGCGACCTTAGAATAATAAATTAGTCATCATTCCCAAGTTCATATCTCTGTGCAGCGAACGCTCTGCAAACATTTCTGATAATACGTGTTTTTGTTTGGTACATGATTCTGTTAAAATTATCCTTATTATGATTTTAATATGATGATTTGATTTTTCGCTACATCTTTTCTTCTCAGTCGTATGCACTCTTGGCAGAGTGGTCGTGGTCATCACTTCGGTTGGTGGTGCGCTTCACCAGACGTCGCCATTCCTCGCGTACCGCGGCCCTTCTTGTGCACTCGTTCACGGGACCGTTTAGAGCTGCCTTTATTTGGTCGGTCCATCGTAACGGTGATCTGCCGCGCGGTCTTGTACCCTCTATCATGCCCTGCACCACAAGGCGCTCAACTGAGTCGTCACCCCGCCGCGACACATGCCCGAAGAAAGTGAGAATGCGACCCTGAACGATGGAGGATAGTCGCTGCTTGACATCTATGTGGTACAATACAGGAACTATCGATGAAAACACTTAAGTTGGCAGCGGCTTAGTTGTGCCCATGCTAAAGTCCAAACGGACAAAGCTGACCACTCACCTTCAGGTGGGCCGTATGCTCGTCTGCCTACAAGGGCAATAAAAAAAAAGTTTGTTTCTATACCAACCAAGTTCTAATTTTTTAAGTGATTTTATGACCTGGTAACTAAGACCTTTAAGTCATATCTTATTTTAATTTATATTCTTATTTTTATGAAAAATGATAATATGGATTGAAATGAAATGAAGATGATTAATTTGAGATATTAATCAACTGGGATGAAATTAAATTAAATGAGATGAGATGATATTGGATGAAATACAATCGCAGTAAAATGGTGGTCATTTACTGAGATTTTTTCAGTGGACTTTTTGGAGGAACCCGAGAAGTTACGTCCAGCAGCTTTGTTTCATTTTCCCACATTTGTGCACTTTCACAGATATTAAACAGTTAATATACCACCGTTATTACACATTTAAACCTGAAGAAACACTAAATAGACAAAATAAAACAAATCACACAACTTCACTCCTCGCGTTCCCGCCAAAAAGTCGCCAAGTTCTAAAAAGATTATCCTTAAGATTACCCTCACTTAGCAAGGCACATCGGCACAAACACGCAAATAATTCATTGTCTATATGCAAATACTCACCATCAACGTTTCCCCGTCAATGGCAAAACTCACAATAGCCGGCCAAGTAAGTTAAAAAATCTCATTTATTATCCTCTTCAAAATCGGAGCGTTAAATCTCCACGAAAACAACGACATTGAACGCTAATTTAGAATTCGAAGGCTCATCGTCAAATTAATGTAGAAGGTATTTAATTTTCCATGGACTGGGTCCAGTTCGCGATATGAAAAGTAATTTCGAGCATTGGGGAAACTAAAATCAGTGATTTGATGTCATTCGGGCTATTAATCAATAAGGCGGGTAGATAGGTTTTCACGACTGTTTTAACTGTTGCCGGTAATAGATGAGCCACCGCCCTTTTAAATTTATAAAATAACTAGCCGTACTCGCCTGCTTCGCTGCGCATTTAAAATTAACATTATTATTTATTATCATTATTATTAGGGAGTCCAACACTCAGTCAATCGGATGCATGGTTCAGTAGTTATAACGGAACATCCGTAAAAACCACTGTAAATTTATATATTAGTATAGGTATAGATACGTAATGGAAATAAACTAAAAAGGTTTATACAACGAAACAAAGCCTAGGTCTTCTGATTTTTTACTTTTTTAAGCCGTTGCAATCGTCAGAAAATCGTACGAGTGGATCTCACTTAAGCAGAGATTAGAGAGATCCTTTAAATAGCGCGTCTTTCGCATTAACTTTTGACGTTTTGACGAGATTTACCTTCAATTTTTTCCCTACCTATGCCTTGAGAGGCTATTTTAGCCTTACCCCAGCGTGTAGGCTAGCTCCAGGGGGCTCAATCCGGAAATGTTGCTAACGCTGGCCCTAGCAAGAGCAGTGATTCGCAGAATATACCACCGGATCGGAAACGCGACACACTGAGAAGATCCGGCGAGAAAATCAGTGGGCTAACCGTGTAGATGAAGCTTCGTCACACGGGGCATTATGATTGACGTCCATACCACAATATTAAAAATGCGAAAAAGAGTTTCATTTTTTGTTTGGTACGCTTTCACTGCTCAAGCATCGCGAAGTTTTGCATACACATGCATGAGGATTCCAGAAAAGAAACTAAGGACCTTTCTTTCACCAAAAACACTATTGACAAGCGATAGGTATTCTTGTTATATTAACGCAAGCATATCCTAGAGTAAAAGCTAGGTATATATACCCCATTAAACTTTAACGCTTTCGTCAGCTGTACGTACCGATAATAGGGCTTGTGACGGGTAGCCATCATAGAACACAAGATATTTGACAGATGCCTGAATCTCGCTTACGACATTTTCAAGATTACCTTGCACAAGTTCCGAACAACAACATTCGGACCGTCGGTCTACCGAGCAATATCATCAGCTCGGTGGAAGATTTGTGGTATATCTCCTCACAAGCTATCATCATTATCCTGCCCTTCTCCCAGTCACCTGGGGTCGGCGCAACATGTTTTCTCCTTCCATACTCTTCTATCATATACCATTTCTTCGCTCACTCCCCTCGTACCCATATCGTCTTTCACACAATCCATCAATTTCTTCTTAGGTCTACCTCTTCCTCTCCCTCACAAGCTAAATACCACAAAAACAACATCGGCATCGATCGCCCTCTCAATGTTCCTATCGCTTCCTTATGTTCTCGTAGGCGAGAGGATAAATGTTTTTATGGAAGGTTTAGTGGATATATCCGGCACCCGTACCTACACTGTAAACTCAATCTGTTTACGTACATAATCCTCAAGAAAATATTGCAGCTGGCACAGTATTTGGATCTGTTAAAACTGCGTTGCGTCATAGCTTGATTGATGCAACTTTGACGTGTTAGTTTAACAAAATCAAATTTTTATTATTTCGTTAATGGGCTTCTCGATCAGCGTCATTTGCTATAGCGTGTGTCACCCAATCAACTTTGAGACATTATACCGAAGTGTCAATTGTATTCAAGAGACCATTTTGTTGTGGATCAGTGAATTTTCCCAGCCACCCATATCCGACCCAGGCGATGGGGCAACGCAAAACCACCATAGCCAAAAACATATCTTGTCGGATCCGCCGGATCCCCACTTGGTGCTTTTACGCTTTTCAAACACCGGTCACAGTCCTCGTCGAACTCGCCGATCATGACAGAGTTCGACGAGCGAACTAATCCATAGTTACAGACCACTAAGTTTTTCGTCGGATCAGTGGGTCGCGATTCTGATCCGGGGGTAGATACTATGAAGCAGGGATCTTGCTAGGGCTAATGTTGACAAATTCTCTCAAGTTGAGTCTGTGAGCTCTCCTACCCATATGCGCGAGGCTGGAATAGCCCCTTAACCTACCAGCGAGGGCTCCAGCCACTTCAGACCCACTATAACCACGCAATTGAAATTTCAATATTACGCCTCAAATAAGCTTTAGCTCAAATTGGCTAATAGTAATAAAAAGTAACCCTATCTGAGACCCATTCCTTTATCGTTTCCTTTTATTCCACAGATCAAGAATAGTCGCGTACCGATCCCAAAAAAAACACATCAAAGTTCAATGAAAACTATTTTCAAAAAATTGCGTTTGTTTTTTTAAAATAAACAAATGTAGTAGCCGACCTTGCCAACACATACACACATATTAACAATCCACACATGCATAGGAAACGCACAGTTAACTCGGCACAAAACGGATCACTCTATTTAGGTTAGTGGAGTAAAATACCGACATATTACTGGACGTATGTAAGTGTGGATACGCCTTTAAACAAGGTTTTTTTTTTTGCTTAGATGGGTGGACGAGCTCACAGCCTACTTGATGTTAAGTGGTTACTGGAGCCCATAGATATCTACGACGTAAATGCGCCGCCCACCTTGAGATATAAGTTCTAAGGTCTCAAGTATAGTTACAACGGCTGCCCCACCCTTCAAACCGAAACGCATTACTGCTTCACGGCACAAATAGGCAGGGTGGTGGTACCTGCCCGTGCGGACTCACAAGAGGTCCTACCACCAGGAACCACTAGGTCGATCCAGATTAAAAAATGTAGTAATTATTTTAATTCATTTTCGCTATAGCGTATACGAACAGTTACTGTTACTGATACCTGTTATCTGTCATGGACTTTTATTGTAGGACAAAGTTAAGATGGACCGTGTATCATATTAATGTCTCTCAGGACTGACAAATCGGGTAGCTTACCAAATTGTTTTTTTATGATAAATACAACACGATGAAATAAATTAAAGAAAAGAAAACTAAAAGCTGAGATAGCTCCACAACGCTCTATTGGACGAACAATTAAGAGTAGTGTGTTAAATTAACCCACAAAGACAGTCCACTGAGTTTCTCACCGGATCTCTTCAGTGGGTCGTGTTTCCGATCTGGTTGTAGATTTTGCACAGCACGGCTCTTTTTAGGGCCAGTATTAGCAACACTCCCGGTTTGAGCCCCGTGAGCTCACCTACGCGTCAAGGAGTTGCTAGGGTTAGTGTAATCAACTTCGTCAGGTTGAAGCCCCGTGAGCTCACCTACTAGTTAAGGCAAAGCTGAAATGATCTCTCAAGACCATCAGCTCAGGTATAAAAAGAAAAAAAAAAGAAAAAAAGGAAGTACTGCCTGCATTTTTGTTCTTTAAAACAAAAGAGTATTTAATAAATTAGGGCGTATTTGTGTGTATAATAATATATATAACTCATACACCGCAAATCTACATTAAAACTAATTTACGTATGAAATTGCCGCATCCACCCCCTTAATGCATCAATGGTTGATTACGTATGCCGCTATCTAATTTTAAACATTGCACATCCATTCTTGTGATGCTAAGCTATGTTTTGTTTACGAAAAAAAAACACACAAACACACACAGTGTTATAAATGACCGTACTTAACTGATAACGTTCAATGTTTGTGTTGCTTTAAAAATATATGATTGGGCATCATCATGTGATCTGGACGATTTTTATTGGTGCGAATATAGCCGTAATATATTTTATAATGCTAGAATTAGTTTTCTAAGTGATTTATTTGAGTTTTTAATTCTTTTTTTTTTTTGGATTAGATTCCATTTTGATTTTGAACTATATGTGTGTTCTATCGCTTCCCCGATCACCACCGTTCATAGAAGTTATAATTTAACCTTATTTTCTAAATTAAGTCTTCTTCTTTTCTCCACCTTATCCTCCTATCTCTCTCATATCGTCGTCATTCACACTCCATCCATGTCTTCTTCGGTCGACCTCTTCTCCCTCTACCTTGCACTACCATTTCTATACATCTCCTAGTCACATGCGTTTTCTCTTTACGCATCGCATGTACATACCACGCTAAACGTCCGCTCTTTTATTTTAAATAATTTAAATTAATTCTAATAATTAAGTCTAATCTCCGATTTGTAAGGAAAGTTTTATAAATACAAAAGTTAAACGCTATTAAATTCGCAAGATTAAACTAAACCGTTATGCCGCAGTGTGCCGGCTGAAGTTAGCTTATCATGCATGTGTAGTAAGGTTGCAATGTATCGAGCCATTATGAATTCAGCAGCCGCACTTTTTTTGTTCCTACCTTACCTGACAGCCTTGAGAGGCTATTTCAGCGTAACCTTAACTACTTAGTCTGGCCATAAATACTGTTACAATTAAAAATAAACAAAATATTACATTTGAATTTGGAATCTGTCATTTTTATATGATTGCTCATTGAGTTTTCTCATTTTGGCGCCAATACATTGTACAATATTTTGCGATATTAAAATGGAGTGGGGTGATAAAGAGAACCGAATCGCTGTGACTGCATTACACAAAGTAGGTATGGAGCCAAATGTAATATGGAAAGAGTGCGTGCTTCTATTGATAACTGGCCTCAACGTTTAAAGGACTGTATTACAGCCTACAGTATACTATACTTTATTACAGCCTACATACAGTATACTTTAAATTGTTTTATATTTATGTATTAAACTAACACACTGTAAAAGTAATAAATGTTATTTGCAATTGATATTTTGTTTATTTTTAATTATAACAGTATTTATGGCCAGATTTAGTAGTAGGTGAGCTCACGGAGCTCAAACCGGAGTGATGCTAAAACACTGACCCTAGCAAGAGCAGTGCTTCGCAGAATCTACCACCGGATCGGAAACGCGACCCACTGAGGAGATCCGGCGAGAAACTCAATGGGCTGTGTCTATGGGTTATTTCGCTCGGATTCGACGCGACGGATTCGACGAGGACGGTGACCGGTGCTTGTGGTACCTAAAAGCACCGTTAATGAATCGGGAGGATCCGTAATGACGTGTTTTTGGGCGACGTCGACTGTTTACCATTCGGTCTACAGGATCGGGTATGAACAGTGGCACATAACTCGTCAACCAATACAGTCGAATGGTATATTGTATATGAACCTCGTCAATCAGTGTTCAACAAGTGTACCGTTTCTAACCTATACATAAAATTGGAATGTCTCTTTGTAATATTGAAATAACCGGTTTTTACTACATGCATATGAATATAATAATATATACGGTATATACACCAAAATATCATTTTTTACAATTTTTGTCTGTTTGTTCCGGCTAATCTCTGGCTGTTCACGGTAGAAATAGGCAGGGTGGTGATATCTACCCGGGCGGACTCGCAAGAGGTCCTACCACCAGTTTTGCACTTAGACTATGTGATTACGCCACGTAATTCGAGGACACTATGACTGGAAGTTCTTCTTTGTGTCCATGATTCCACTATTCCAAGCGTAGTCGTCACACCTATATAGTCACGACATTATCCCTACTATCAGGGTAAGTTCTGCTCACACACCTACAGCCGGAATACACAGCACCAATTACAAAATAGTCTTCATTTCAACAAAATCGAAAAATCAATACATTATACAGTTCACGACTGCAGTTTTAGTCTACATTACTTTTTTACTGGTGGTAGGACCTCTTGTGAGTCCGCGCGGGTAGGTACTACCACCCCGCCTATTTCTACCGTGAAGCAGTAATGCGTTTCGGTTTGAATTGGGGGGGCAGCCGTTGTAACTACACTGAGACCTTAGAACTGATATCTCAAGGTGTCCATGGGCTCCAGTAACCACTTAACATCAGGGTGGGCTGTGAGCTCGCCCATCCATCTAAGCAATAAAAATAAAAATCAGACTTTCCCATGTAAACTAACCGTTTCCAAAATTTTAAAGATAATAACGTACTACCATATCAATAAAACGCTATTCGATTCCTAAACATATAAATACTTCTACGTTCCGTATAGTTCAACGTTAACCCGCAATGAAACACTAAGGAACATCCCCGCCGAACACGTGACCGTTGACCCCAGCGTCAGCTGATTTTCTAATCGTTACATTGCGTGCTATAACAGTAGTAAACAAATGTTCGTGTGCAAACTTTTCCTCCGTCACATACAATACCGGTATACATTTTTGTCAACGAAAAGTATTTTACCGTTTGTACATTTTAAAACTTCTCGTACAGTTTTCTTGGTCACGGACGTCTCAGGTGATGATAAAAATAAACAAAACAGAGGCAAGGTTGAGCCGCGAGTGTTTCCTATCTGTTCTCTGTCGTATATTATAAATAGGTAAGTTTGTTTGTTTGTATTAGATGCAGTGGACTAGCACTATAGTTATTCTAAAATAAAAATAACTAATGCAAATAAGCAATATCCGTGACTGTGACTATATTTTGATAAAGATGAGTTGAAATGAGGTTTTAAGTCGTCGTGGCCTAAAGGATAAGACTTTTTTTTTTATGAGTGAAAGGTTACTTACTGGTGGCCCGGAGGCCTTTCCAGTTTCACCAGGACAGGTGGGCGAGCAAAGACTCAGCCAGGAGGGGTGGGATTTGCTAACAGCTACCCGAGCGCCTCCGAAGGAGACCTAAGAGCTCAAGAGTAGCTGCTTCGCGAATGAATCTACTACCGGATCGGAATCGCGACCCGCTGAGAAGATCCGGCGAGAAACTCAGCGATCTGATTCATGGGTTAGGTTGCACGGCGAACTCTTTGTCGAGGGAACTCTTTGTCGAGCGGATAAGACGTCCGGTGCATTCGTATCTAGCGATGAAACTGTAGTCGAATCCCGCCATCGGGCACCAATTTTTTTAATGAAATACGTACTTAACAAATGTTCACGATTGACTTCCACGGTGAAGGAATAACATCGTATAATAAAAATCAAATCACTCGTGGTAAGACGTGTTGTGAGTCCGCGCGGGTAGGTACCACCACCCTGCAAATTTCTGCCGTGAAGCAGTCGTGCGTTTCGGTTTGAAGGGTGAGGCAGCCGTTGTACTGTACTGAGACCTTAGAACTCATGTCTCATGGTGGGTGACGGCATTTACGTTGTTGATGTCCATGGGCTCCAGGTGGGCTGTGAGCTCGTTTACCCATATAATCAATAAAAATAAAATAAAAAAGGCGAATGTACTCTGTTTGTGATTAGTAATAGAAAATAGCGTTTTCTTGGTTTTTCAAGAATTTGTAATTAATTATTTAATTAATTAATATCTATTAACAGTTAATCAACAAAGCAAAAGCTTATGTTAAGCTCACCTAGCTGTATCGATCCCATGATCTGCGAGGACTGTATCTTCTTGTATGTGATCTCTCCGCCCTCGCCGACGCGCCGGTGTCCGATCTTCCGGTCCGACTTGTGAACTTTGCTGATCGCGCCCATTGGGCCGACGGCTGGCTGGAAACAAAAATAACGGTTATTTTTTCTTCTTTTCTCTTTTTAAATTAGGAACTATTTTCGAAATAATTTAAATGTCGAACAGAAAACGGATCGCACAAAGTAATTTTTTTTTTCTATTGTATTTTTACCTTTCCTAATCAGAGCTTGCTCTCTTCCAAAAATATGTAAATAATACAGCATGTTTCATTTAAAATTGTACAAGTGTAGAAAATTACAATTTGAGAAGATTAAAGACGTGAGAACGCATAGAACACACACACACACAAAAACAATTCTTGAAAATTCTTATATGTAATGTATATTTCATGCAATTAAAATATGAACTAACCATGAAAATTGTAAAATATTTGTAGCCTGTTTTATTTACAGGCGCATTTATATGACCATAATAAAGTCATAGAATGACAGAATAATGATTACCATTGTAATATATCGGTGTTACGAGTATAATAATATACAAACGCATAGAACCAATCGTAGATATTAAAGGTACCTACCTATACGTGGTATACATAATCTAAGGAGATACAGCCCAAGCTGAAAATGTGATCAATTCAAACCTACATCGACGCTTGAAAGGCAAAAGTGACTAAGCGACAATAACTGCTTTGTACATAAATGATAGGCAATAACCATTTTCGATGCGCAAAAAAAATATATTTCTAGGTTTATTAAAATCATTTCAATCTTACAGCTACTAGCTAGATTCTACTACAGCTAGATTCGTTTAAAGCGTCGATATATTCTCAATTCATTTGAGCATACGATTAAAAAGAGAAAAGTGACAAAAAAACTAAAGACTTTATTTTGAAACACAACTTGACAAGAGACAAATAAAAAACAAATTTTGTGACAAATTTTTATGCGTCTCCTACCAAACAGTACACTAATGACGTCAGAGACTGTTATTTCAACTTGGTTGCATAGTTTTCAAGGTCAGCAGCTATACCTAAATCACAATCGATGATTTACATCCAAACTGCATACATGCTATAGCTGATTTTGTATTACCATATCTTTTTGTGGAACGGAAATCGTCGCCGTTTTCGTGCATAGTTCTAATAATTTATATGTTAAAACAAAATTATGTTGTGTGCGTAATCAGTTTAGGACGTGACCGGAGGATTCGGTCCATGGTCGGGAAGTCACTCCATGAAAACGCACGTTTGTTTTCTCTCAGGTTGAGCCCGTGAGCTTGCCTACCCGTCTACGCGAAGCTAATTTATTTTCCTTAACTATTCTAGTAACCTCGAGGGGTTATTCTAGGTTCACCCAACTAGTAGGTGAGCTCGAGGGACTCAAACCTGACGTTCTTGCTAACACGGATCCTAGCAAGAGCCGTGCTTCGCAGAATCTATCGCCGGATCGGAAACGCGATCCACTGAGAAGATCCGGCGAGAAACTCAGTGGACTGTGTCTGTTGGTTAATTTACTCCCCAAGCCCTTCGTCGCAAGCGACGGGTTCGACGAGAACGATGACCGGTGCTTGTGGTACCTAAAAGCACCGTTAGTGGATGGATCGGGAGGGCCTGAAAAGACGTGTTTTGGGCCACGTTTTGGAAATGTAGTTAATGTAGAAATGAAGAGAAAAAAATGTAAGTAATTATAAAAAATCCGGTACCCATCAGTATTATCCTACGCTTCGAGCGGGGGGGGGGGGGGGCGAGGTCAACTGTATTCTCTTCTCTATTTCATTTTAACAAACCCGAAACTCCTTCGAGCCCTTTGAGTAACAACGGCTTTTATAAATAAACAGCACTTGAGTTATGAACTAAACGACACGTCCAAAGTGTCAGGAGGGGGTCAACGCACTGTCTGTTTGTCGCACGACGCTTTTAAATTTGGGGTGAGATCTATAGTTAACTATTTAAACGATAAAGCTCGTATTCACGTTTTTATTTTTAAGATGGGTGGACGACCTTACGACAAATCTAGTGTAAAGTGGTGACCGAAGCCCATACATATAAACTACGTTAATGCTCATCTTGAGACATGACTTCTAAGTCTCAGCTTTTACACTACAACGGCTGCTCCATTCAAACCGAAAAGCATTACTGCTTCACGGCAGAAATTGGCAGGGTGGTGGTACCTACACGTGCGGGCCCACAATTCGCCCTGTCACCAGTAAAGACCACTCCTTATAGTATTATTCTCGCCCTTCGGTAGTCGTAGAAATAATTAAAACTACTTTTCAGTTGGTACCGTTCAGATTTCATGGTCACCTTAGTCATGGACGACGAAATTATTCGAGACTTAAGGAAATAATATAATAACAATTAAAAAACGCAAGATTAAACCGTAAAACTAGTTCTAATTAGGACTACTTTTTTTCTCATTCGCATAAATATAATTATCATCCATTCCTTTAGATCAGTGGTTCCCAAACTTATTTTGTCTACTGCCCACTTTAAGAATAAATTATTTTTTAGCGCCCCCAATTTTTTCTACCTACTTAAAAACCACTATAGCGAGAGCTCAGTCGTGTCTAAGAGTCCTTCTAGATGAAATTAAAAATCGCCTCCCAAGCCTCTATACAACGCCCCCTATTTTTGTCTGGGTGTCTTACCGCCCCCCATTAGGCCTGCAGCGCCCACAAGGGGGCGTTATCGCCCACTTTGGGAAAGACTGCTTTAGATGAATGGAATTGATCTCACAAAATTTGATTTTAGGTATTCAAGTAGACAAGTCAAAATGAAATTAAAGAAATGGTTAACGCGAGCATCTCGCAATACATATTAAACCAGCACCGAAGAAAATAAAATGTCTAGGCTGTTGCGAGGCCATTGTGTATATCACGGACCTTTGTTTACAGCATTGGACGAACATCAATGCCACTGCTGTAGCTACTATGTCATGTTTCCTGTTCAGACAATAAGAGCCACTTTCCAGTAACCATAGCGCGCCACTATCTGCACGATTATAGCTATTATTTCTTGAGTTCGTTTTTTTGGGAATGACTACAGGTAGCTCGAAAGCCTTTCCGGTTTCACCAGGACAGATGGGCGAGTAAAGGCTCAGCCGGATCAGATAATATAATGGGTGAAATCTGCTTCGCTAACGGGAGGTGCGATGGTAAGAAGAAGACTGAGGGATCAGCAACTACCCATTGAAAAAGCGGTACAAAACACTGAGAGAACAGAAGGCTATGCGTAGATCCTATTTAGTAATTACAAGATATAAATTTGGTGCAATAGAGAGTGCTACATAGGGCGTCACATTACACATACAGTACACAAGCCACAGATAGGCAAACATTGGAAAATGGCCCTTAATAGCCACGCGACATAGTACTTAGATATTGCAACGTTCGCAAACAAGCAGCTGCTTTTTATGACCTTTAGGTTATCTTTCCACAATATTATGAGGGTCGTCTAATACTGCGCACAAGGTGGGTCATACGCGAAAGCGTGACCACAATTTAGAGATTATGATTTGTTCGTTAGGGTAACCACCGAGGGTCGGATAGACAGCTGCACAAAGCGACGCGCATTCGATGCATAACTATTAAAGACTAGCAGACTGACCCGGCAGACTTCGTAGTGCCTCAATCGATAAATAAGAGACCTAAACTTTTGTATAAAA
Source organism: Bombyx mori (assembly GCF_030269925.1). Classification (NCBI taxonomy): domain Eukaryota; kingdom Metazoa; phylum Arthropoda; class Insecta; order Lepidoptera; family Bombycidae; genus Bombyx; species Bombyx mori. The sequence continues at coordinate 5,353,768 of NC_085108.1, read as the reverse complement.
TAAACTTTAAAAAAAACAAAAGAAATCCGTCCGACGGGGGGGGGGGGGACACATCAAAGGATTTTTTTTTTTTGTTTTTATATAATTCCGAGCATTTTCACATTTATTCACCTTTTAAACCTTCTCTGGACTTCCACGAATAATTCAAGACCAACATTTGCCAAATCGGTCCAGCCGTTCTCGACTTTTAGCGAGAATAACGAACAGCAATTCATTTTTATATAATAATATATAGATAGAAGATAGATAATAGACAAAAAAAATGCTCCGAATAGCCGATCAAATATTATAGTATACTTTACAACTGATATTGTGAGCGCTGGATACCAATAACAATTAGTTGATTACTCGCATTCTTATCGAAAAGTTGCAACTACACGATGTGTGTCATGTTTATAAACAATACGATGTGTTTTGAATGCATCACAAATTTGAAATAAACGACCAAATTAGATAAACTCTTACAGTTAAAATCTTGGTGCCGATATTTTTATGTACACTAGAGGTCCCGCAGTGGTCGAAATTCGACTATAATTAATTGGAATTGTAAGTTTGTACACTATTATGATGGTATTTTATACTTCTATAATCACAAATTTCGCCAAGACTACACTATAAAAAATATTAACAAAGACAAACAATATTTAATCTACTCTCAATTTGACAACAGACGTCAAGAACAAAAGTTTGACGATAAATAGTATGCATGCGTGTGTGCGTCTAATACATGGTATGTAGTGTGTGTAATGTTTTCTTTATTGATTTAATGTATCTTTTATGCATTATTTTAAGAAAATATTAGCATTGTGCACTTCTTCTCTATTTCCTCTATAAGTGTGGAAAATTTCATACTCCTCCGCCCGCGCAATTTTCGTAAAAAGGGATACAAAGTTTTTGCTTCACGTATTAATATATAGATACCATGTTTTTGAATGCATCACACATTTCAAATAAACCGCCAAATTAGATAAACGCTTACGCTTAAAATTTTAGTGTCCTTATTTTTATGCATTATCTGCGTCTCCTCTTAGAAGCAGGTTCGAAACCATTGTCCATGTTTTAATATTTTTTTGTGGTACTATGCAATTTGCGTCTTTTGATTCGTTAACGAGTATTTGAGAACATGCTATGTAATGTGTTCATCATAATAACGCTATGGTGTTTTTAATTAACAATAAAAAAAACATTAAGCATAAAACTGGTACGATTTAATTATCATTTTTTCGTTAACAAAATAACAGGATGTGTATTGACAATGGAATGTTAAATCAAAATACAATTCTGATGTAGGATATTTATATTAAACATGACATATCTTTTACTGAGAAGACTTGTCATTTGACATTACACCCAAAAATTACGTCTAATATTTGCCAAATATTTCTGGTCACCATTCATGAAATCACTTCCTATTTAAAAACCACACAAAATCCGACTACATACATAGATATTGTAATACAAACAAACAAAAAAACTACATCATCATCATCGGCCTTTATCTGCCCACTGCTGGACATAGGCCAATGCCTTCTACATAATGCGGTCCTCCGCCTTCCGCATCCAACGACTTCCCGCCGTGCGCACTAGGTCGTCGGTCCACCTAATTGGAGGACGCCCCACGCTCTTGGTACCCATCCGTGGCCTCCATTCGAGGACTTTCCTCCCCCAACTGGCGTCGCTGGCTCGACAGGTGTGACCGGCCCATTGCCACTTTAGCCTGCTAACTTTGAGAGCTATATCGTCGCCTTGGGTTCTTGGTAACTTGGCCCTGGACGATTTGATCATTGTACATGACTTTCGTCTTGTCAAGGTTCATCCGCAGTCCCACGCATCGGGAAGCAGCATTGAGATCGTTGAGCATACGACTGAGGTCCTCCAGCGATTCCGACATTATGACTATATGATTAAAATAAATATGATAACTAAAAGTCATCGCAAAACTAACACGTTAGATGTATGTACTTATGTCGAGATAATGTCGGACATTTCCGATGCTATCTATTTGTCAACTTGCAAAATGTATCACGCTAGTGGTTTTCGAGATTTTAAAAGACAAGTGTCTGGGATGAATGATCAATTCATGAACATGTACACGAAAATGTTTGCTAAAGTCCAATGGCCTAAGGGACGCCGTCAACGGTTGGAATGATAACTTTATTTTAGACCAAAGTGAGTCCTGGATTAATTTAAGTTTAATAACATAGTGTAATAAAAATGAAACCCGTAAAATTATAATTTGCGTAATTACTGGTGGTAGGACCTCTTGTGAGTCCGCGCGGGTAGGTACCACCGCCCCGCCTATTTCTGCCGTGAAGCAGTAATGCGTTTCGGTTTGAAGGGTGGGGCAGCCGTTGTAACTATACTGAGATCTTAGAACTTTTATCTCAAGGTGGGTGGCGCATTTACGTTGTAGATGTCCATGGGCTCCAGTAACCACTTAACATCAGGTGGGCTGTGAGCTCGTCCGATACGAATGAAACTTTTTGCTTCACGTATATAGTTAGTAGATATAAAGACGGAAATATACAAAAACAAAAAGACGTGCCTCAAACAATTACAAGATTCGTATGTGACCAAAACGATCTCTGTTAATTATATTCATAGGCTGTTCATAACCAGAAAAAAATCTCATGAAACCAAATACTACTTAACTATTTATACGGTTCAAAGCCTCGTCCGTTCCCGTTACCCTAACCGTCTTTCGGTAATTACCCCACGACGCGACGACGGCAATTCTGGCACAATGGCAACGAATTCGCCCGGCACTTTTAGCGGTAATAACTACAGTAGGTCAACGATCCTACATACAAAATATGGACATTCGTGAGTCATTCTCGAACAATGGCAGTCTCGGTTTCCTTGCGAGGTTCACTTCGCAATGAATTTAATAGAAAAAACCGCTTTTTTTTATATAAACTTATCAAAACCTTTACTAACGTTTTTCGGCAACCCTTGCATAGTCTGTCTACGCAGGCGTCCCACGTTAAACTAATTATGACATGGTCTATGTCAATGGTCGGCAACCTTGTCAACAAAAAGACCCCAAAATATAGATAACAGATAATTGAACTTTAATGAAAGAGGCATTTTTTAACACTAAACTAAACATACCATAACGGGTCAAATGACCCATTTAGAACTTTTGCATTGTAAATGTACGTATCATCTTATTGCTTTTGCACATTTGACTTCAAGCTTTTTTCTTACCAATTAATCTAGTTATTATACTTTTTGTTTTTGTTTATTTTGAGTAACACTTCTCATATACCGTTATTTACCCGCTATGGTAGAAATAGGTATCATTAGGTGTTGGTATGGTTACCAACGCCCTGAGAGAAGCCGAAAACCGAAGCAAATGGAAGCTGAGGGTACAAAGAACCACGAAGGGCTTTCAAGGACACGACCTTCAGCAATGAAGTATTCGACTAAGAAGAAGAAGAGTATTAGTGTTAGCATACATTTTTATAGCCATATGTTTCAACAATGTTTAGTCGTCTCTTACAAGTCAAGGTGATAAGTAATATTCGGTGCTTGAACTAAACATTTTGCGGAAGAACCGTAGCCGAGGAGTCAAATAGCCTCAAGTCACCACTGATCTATATCAATGTTTTTACATTGAACATGGACATTTTAATACATCAGGATCTAATTCGCGGAGTAATTTGGAAATATTGTTATCCTGTTCAAAATCATGCAATACGAAGATTCAGACTATGTTTTCCATGTCACTTGTGAAGCCGCGTTTTAAGACTCCAGTGCGAAACTTTCCTTTTTAACTTACACTCGTCTAAGTGACTGGCCTTTTGCCAGTCTCGTCGTGTATCGGATATATGGTAATTCCTACTCCCCCTATAGCGGCATTAAATTAATGTTGTTTTTTTACTTCTTACAGGAAATATTTATGTATATACATATTTTTTATTTATTTAGTAGTCTGGTACTTTTTTGCGCTATTATCAGTAATAGATTCTAGAAGTCAGTGAGCAGTTGGGCCATGAGTGTAGCTTCGCCTCATCGACATAGCCCACTGAATTTCTCGCCGAATCTTCTCAGTGGGTCGCGTTTCCGATTTGGTGGTAGATTCTGCGGAGCACTGCTCTTGCTAGGGTTAGTTAGCAACGGCCCCAAGTTAGAGCCCCGAGAGCTCACCGACTAGTTAGGTTAGCTTACATAGCCTCTTAAGGCTACCATTATGGTACGATAAAAAAGGTAGCTTTGACAGCAATGGAATGCTTGAATTACTCACTTCGATAAAGCGGCACGACACGAGAACCCTCTCATCGTGGCCGCCGGTAACTACAAACCCGCAATATTATAATTTGCGTAATCACTGGTGGTAGGACCTCTTGGGAGTCCGCACGGATAGGTACCACCACCCCGCCTATTTCCGCCGTGAAGCAGTAATGCGTTTCGGTTCGGAGGGTGGGGTAGCCGTTGTAACTATACTGAGATCTTAGAACTTATATCTCGAGGTGGGGGGCGCATTTACGTTGTAGATGTCTATGGGCTCCAGTAACCACTTAACACCAGGTGGGCTGTGAGATCGTCCATCCATCGAAGCAATAAAAAAAAAAAAAAACATTCCCGATCCTGCGGAAAGAATGGAAAGCAGTCGACGTCGCCCAAAACACGTCATCTCGGATCCACCCGATCCACTAACGGTGCTTTTAGGTACTTCGAGGTGCTTGAAGCACCGGTCACCGTTCTAGTCGAACCCGTCGCTTGCGACGAAGGGCTCGACGAGTAAATTAACCCTCAGACAAGCCCACTGAGTTTCTCACCGGATCTTCTCAGTGGGTCGCGTTTCCGATCCGGTGGTAGATTTTGCGAAGCACAGCTCGTGCTAGGGTTCGTATTAGCAACGTCTCCAGGTTTGAGCCCCGTGAGCTCACCTACTAGTTACGGTTACGCTGGAATAGCCTCTCAAGGCTACCAGCTTAGGTAGAAAAAAAAAAACTTGAATTATAAAGGACTTTTTTAGTTAGTAACATACAAAAAAGCTATCGCAACCAACAGTCGATTCTGTTGCTGAATATTCTCTTATTACAAATACCAACAAAAAGGTTGATAATTTGGCAAAAACTAGAGGCGCGAGATTGGTTAAGAGATGGACTTCAAAGATCAGAGATAAAATTTGAGACCTAGGTCTCGAATGTGTGTATAGTACAAACCATAAAAAAAAATTGAGTTGGCGCTCATACCTATAACTGAAAGAAAAATCGTATTTACGTCAGTTTGCATCGTTTCGTCATATGGAAAATATAAATAAATGAAGATTTCTAAATTACATTTGTGTTCATCAATACCACCATTAGGCTACAGACGTCCACTATTGGATCTAAGCCTCCTTATTTGTGATATGAACCTTTAAAGCCATTAAATTTAATCTACAACCTTATCTCAATTGAATGAATGAATAAAAATTCTTTATTGCACAAAAATATTGTACAAAGGCGAACTTAACGCCATGCAGGCATTCTCTTCCAGTCAAACCTCGTTGATGAAGTGAAAGATTCAAGAAGTGCATAGCTGTGATGAAGTTAATACATGGCGATAGTTTAAAGAATTACAGTAGACATCAGTAAAATGAACACTAGATTATAATTACATTACCAAAAAAAATACATAGATACATACATAAAGGTACATACAAAATCCATAGATAAGAAATACATATCAAATAAAATTAATTATATAAACCACAATATACTACAAAACAATCAAGCTATCTGTGCTTTGAAAAAGTATTTTGAATTGAGTAATGAAAAACAAATACAAATTGGCGCAGCTATTGCGTGTATCAACAGCCAACGCACAGATACACACACAGTCCATTTACGATATTCTTTAGTATGGATTTGATACTCCAAGGCTCGGTTGCTAAGAAATTTCAAGAAATAACAACAAAACCTCTATTAATAGGATCTATCTATTAATTAATCGATCTATTAATAGGACCATTTTAGAAATTAACGAGCGTTTGAATTAATAATAGGGCTATTTGTGGGTTAAGCTTGAAGAGCCGACCTCTCGGTGGGCCAATCGACTTCATGTCAATATCAATGTCGGTACACGGTTAGACCATCATCACGATCAGCCCCGATTTTCGGCTCTCTCCAGTCATTACCGGTCACAATACCGGCCACAAATCATCGTTCCTCATAGTCAGGGGTCAGAGAAGTGGATTTTTTTTATTGTATGTTTATTGCTTAGATGGGTGGACGAGCTCACAGCCCGCCTGGTGTTAAGTGGTCACTGGAGCCCATAGACATCTACGACGTAAATGCGCCACCCACCTTGAGATACAAGTTCTAAGATCCACCCTAAACTGGGGATGGAGGGCGGGGTATGTCGGAGTCGAACCGACTAAAACTTCCTGTCGCTCAACAACCCACGTCCGAGCCTCGCATGAGACAGAACTCATGAAAAGGCAAGGGGGGGAGAGTGAAGCGTTTAGTGCGGAGCACATCTCTCCCATTACTCTCCCCCTCGGGACGCCGGGCCAGCGATCGTCGGCGTCACGAACACCAGCCCTCTCGGTCGGCAATTTCATATTACTTAGCGACATGCTATTGATGACTAGTATTGCTATGCGGATGTAAGCACAGGCGATGCGCGATATATCGATTATATAAATCACTTTCGGAGCGTAATGCTTGTGCCTAAAGTGGAGAACTCTTTTGTTACGATTTCGAGGTGAGTCCCTGGAACCTTCGAGAACATTGAGATTCTTGCGGTCGGTGTTTCAATATCTGAGTAATTTAGTGGATACAATTAAATTAGAGCTTACAGCTTTAAATTTGAACAAAGAAATACAGTTGACTAATAAAACATTTATTAATCTGATCACTTGGCACATTGTTCGCATTCATATTTTATTAGAGGTCACGTAATTAAAACAAAAAAAAAAACTTAGAGGCCTTTTTTTATAATGCAATCCTTTATTGTTGCATACTTTTAAAGTTACTAATGATAATATCGTACAATGAAATTAATGACAATTACGTACGTACCTGCAGCCAAAGATAAAAATGTAAACAATGGTACGACTGTACATTGTCTTTGACATAAAGCCGCATCTATGACGTCGTGAAAATCTTTACTACTTCGATTAACAGGACGCGTATAAATAAGACGAAATCTATACTAATATAATACGCGAAGCAAAAACTTTGTATCCCTTTTTACGAAAATTGCGTGGACGGAGGAGTATGAAATTTTCTACAGTTATACAGAATATAGAGAAGAAGTGCACAATGCTAATATTTTTTTTAAATAATGCATAAAAGATACATTAAACCAATAAAGAAAACATTACACACACTACATACCCTGTATTTGACGCACACACGCATGCATACTATTTATTGTCAAACTTTTGTTCTTGACGTCTGTTGTCAAATTGAGATTAAATATTGTTCGTTGTTGTTATTATTTATAGTGTAGTCTTGGCGAAATTTGTGATTATAGAAGTATAATAAAATTCTCGTGTCACAATGTTCGTTCCCATACTCCTCCGAAACCGCTTGACCGATTCTCATGAATTTTTTTATGCATATTCAGTTAGCCTGAGAATCAGCTACTATCTATTTTTCATACCCTAAGTGATTAGGGTTGTCTACCCCTAAAAATTTTTTTTTATTTGGACTTTTTTTTTGTTATAATGAAGTATTATGTGGTTGAATGAGGTTTTGTTATTTTTATTATATATTCCCTCATCGTTCACAGCACTACATACCTCTTTCACTCATTTACCACATCCTTACACACTTACAATAAGTTAGGTTTTTTTTCTACACTAGAAATTCCCTAGAGATCTTATATATGGCAAAACAATGTTTGCCGGGTCAACTAGTAATGTATAAACTTTTTGAAAATTCGTGAATTAAAATACAACAAAAAAAATAATTCAAAAGCGTGTTAAAATACTCGTAATACAATGATTGGAGTCTCCTTTTAAGCGTGAAAGCCTGTACTAGGAGACTCCGCTCTTCCATAAAAGCACATTATATACTACAATATTACAAGTTATATACTACAATATTATATATTACTTCGTTAGTTTAAAATCAACGGCAGCGTCTTCCGTGATTTAAAAAAAAAACTTGAAAGATGAAAGGATCATTTGATTAAAACAATTCATTTTCATTGTCAACAATTCAATAGACAAACAACTATTTCAGAACTTAAGCCTTCTAGAATTCCATTGCGACCGGTTGGCGGCGACCTGAATTCAGCTTGTACAGCCAACCTTCATGGTGATTCAAGGAACACTATGATGTAACGTTGATTTTTATCGTGGCGTACTGTGACCCTTTTTTTATTGCTTAGATAGGTGGACGAGCTCACAGCCCACCTGTTGTTAAGTGGTTACTGGATCCTTTTTTTTTCCCTACCTATGCTGATAGCCTTCAGAGGCTATGTCAGCTTACCCTAGCGTGTGTAGGTGAACTCACGGGGCTCAAACTGGAGAGTTGCTAACTCTGACCCTAGCAAGAGCAGTGCTTCGCAGAATCTACCACCGGATCGGAAACGCGACCCACTGAGAAGATACGGCGAGAAACTCAGTGGGCTGTGTCTGTGGGTTAATTCGCTCGTCGAGCCCTTCGTCGCAAGCGACGGGTTCGACGAGGACGGTGACCGGTGCTTGTAGTGCCTAAAAGCACCGTTAATGGATTAGGAGGATCCGTGATGACGTGCTTTGGGCGACGTCGACGGTTTACCATTCGGTCTACAGGATCGGGTATGAAACTGGATCCCACAGACATGTAAGTACGAGGTAAATGGACCACCCACCTTAAGATATAGGTTCTAAGGTCACAAGTATAGTTACAACGGCTACAAGGGTGGGGCCCTTCAAACCGAAACGCATTACTGCTTCGCGGCAGAAATAGGCGGGGTGGTGGTCCCTACCCGTGCGGACTCACAAGAGGTCCTGCCACCAGTAAAACCTCCAGTTAATCCGTCCAAACGAGCATGTCGTTACATTTAACGTAAGACACGATATTTTGATAATTCAACGGAGAAAACGATGAATCAAAGTGGGTTGTCGAGTCTTCATGTCGAGACTCCAGTATTCACTTAGCAGAAAGGCTTATCAAAAAGGCTAACCACGGATTCATCAGATCCAATAACCTTTGCATTAGACGCCTTCAGCTCTAATACTAGGAGCAGGCTTAGGGACCCCGGTAACCGTACTCGTCGAACTCGACGAAGAGGTCGACGTGCAACCTAACCCATGCCTCAGCCCGCTGAGTTTCTCGCCGGATCTTCTCAGCGGGTCGCGATTCCGATCCGGTAGTAGATTCATTCGCGAAGCAATTGCTCTTGAGTTGTTAGGTCTCCTTCGGAGGCGCTCGGGCAGCTGTTAGCAAATCCCACCTCTTCTGGCTGAGCCTTTGCTCGCCCACTTGTCCTGGTGAAACTGGAAAGGCCTTCGAGCCACCAGTAATCTTTCAATCATAAAAAAAAGCTAAGAAACATTGTTTGGGTTGCAAAAAATAAAGAGAAGTCCATTTGAACACAGTTTCTGAAATTAAAACCACATGCACAGCACGAGCGATAGCGAACAATGCGAACTGATTACATTTCACAAATTCATTTATACGAATCTAATCAACGGACGATTAAAGAATCGCGATAGCTTATCGCGCTACGTATGCTGTCGCAATTATATTAATTGAAGACGTAAACATAGACAATGCAGTAGTGTTACATTGTGTACGTATTGCGTAACGTCGTGTGAAAATTAATATCATTTTGCTGCTTATCCGATGATAAGTGACATAATTTTTAAATAATAATATGTAATAAGCTTTATTTAATTCCATGCATAGTAATTACAATGTATGGACCCCGTTCGGGTAAAAGCCTCCCCCAAGGAATGCCACCCTTCTCTATCCTTGGCTCTGTCAAGCCAACTTCGACCCGCGCACGCTACAATTTCGTCTGCCCATCTGGCCCTTGGTCAACCTTTGGATCTGGTGCCTTTTGGCCCTGACCACTTTAATGACCTTAGAGTCCATCTATCATCTTTGTAACGGGCTACGTGGCCCGTCCACCTTCATTTAGCCCTCATAGCAAAGGTTAAGGCATCGCATACTTTTGTCTTCTTTCGAATGTCAACATTCTTTACCTTATCCTTCAGTTTTATACCTAGGCAACTTCTTTCCATATTTATTCAATTTTTAAATAGGCAAATAAAAAGAACATTGTTTTCTGTGTGAATAAGATTTTAAGATTATTTTTTTATAGTTTAGTTAGGTGGACGAACTCAACAGCCTACCTGGTGTTAAGTGGTTACCGGAGCCCGTAGATAGCTACAACGTAAATGCCGCCACCTACCTTGAGCTATGAGTTCTAAGGTCTCAGTTTTAATAGTACAGCGGCTGCCCCACCCTTTAAACCGAAACGCATTACTGCTTCACGGCAGAAATAGGCAGAGTGGTGGTGGTACCTACCTGTCGATCGATTTAGTCGATTTTTATACGCAGCTGCGCTGTCGGTTGCAATTCAATACCCATATTTACGAGTATACTGAAAATGAAACCCGCAAAATTATAATTTGCGTAATTACTGGTGGTAGGACCTCTTGTGAGTACGCGCGGGACCACGGCCCTGCCTATTTCTATCGTGAGGCAGTAATGCGTTTCGGTTTGAAGGGTGGGGCAGCCGTTGTAACTGTACTTGAGACCTTAAAACTTATATCTCAAGGTGGGTGGCGCATTTACGTCGTAGATGTCTATGGGCTCCAGTAACCACTTAACACCAGGTGGGCTGTGAGCACGTACACCCATTTAGCAATAAAAAAAAAAAAAAGTGAAACCATTCTATTAGTACTTGCGCATGGAAATGCTGGGCTTTAAATACCTACTGGTGGTTTTACTAGCGGAACTGGCAAGGGTACAGAAAATCATTAATTGAACATTTTTATTGTAAATTCTTCATATAGAGTCACAAACTATTGAAGGCTGTTCCTACTTGGGAAATACAGCGCAGAGAGTGAGCGCTCCCGATGCAATTTTAGCGTTGGCAATAATTAATGGGCGTTGAATCGAATACCTATACTAGTCCAGACGGGTTTTTTTTTTTTCTACCTAAGCTGATAGATAGCCTTGAGAGGCTATGTCAACGTAACCCTAACGTATAGGTTCTCGGGGCTCAAACCAGGAGGCGTTGCTAACACTGGCCTTAGCAAGAGCAGTGCTTCGCAGAATCTACCACCGGATCGGAAACACGACCCGCTGAGAAGATCCGGCGAGATTATTATTTTTTTCCTACCCAAGCTGGTAGCCTTTCTAGGCTATTCCAGCGGAACCTTAACTAGTAGGTGAGCTCACGGGGCTCAAACCTGACGACGATGCTAACACGAACCCTAGCAAGAGTCGTGCTTCGCAGAATCCACCACCGGATCGGAAACGTGACCCACTGAGAAGATCTGGCGAGAAACTCAGTGGGCTGTGTCTGAGAGTTAATTTACTCGTCGAACCCTTCGTCGCAAGCAAAGGGTTCGACGACAAGTCCGGACGGGTATCAAAATAATTAAACTGAAATTTCTCTGTGAAGGCTGGGCGAATAATCGAACAAAACGCAGACGCTTTGATACAAATCTTTACAGGAATTTCAATTTCAGGTAGAGTATCTTCTTTCTCCTATTTATATGACCGAACAACAGGACTTTTAATTTTTTTCCACCTTAGCTAGGGGGTTATGCCAGAGTAACTGGGCGACTGGCAGAACTATAGTTCTGTAAGACCTTGGTCTTGTTCTTGTATGGTATGGAATGGGCTTGTATGGTATGGAATGGTCTTTTATGTTATGGAATGGTCTTTTATGGTATGGAATGGTCTTTTATGGTATGGAATGGTCTTGTATGGTATGGAATGGTCCTGTAAGACCATTTCAAACCATTTCACAAACCGCTTCTCAAGATACAGCGCAGCTTGCTAGTATCACTACATCACATCACTTACGTTAGTCACTATGATGCTATTTGGTTACTTGGTTATTGATTGTTATTATTAATTTGTTTACCTCAATGAGCCCCGCACAAACTTCAAACTTTATGTGGTTATCAGAGTCAACAGATATCTCAAATTAAATTCGCAATATGGGTACGTTGACCCTCTGGTTTTAGTTCAAATTTGTGTAACAATGATAACAACCTTTCATATTGAATGCAGGACTGCTTCATGACAGATATGAGTAGAATATGTGTAGAATCTACCCATGCCAGATCATTAGCACAAACAATCAAACAAATCTATATTTTTGAGAGTTAGGTTTTAATTATAGGATGCTTTCTAAACATTGATTTTTTTATATGTTTCTCTTTATTATAGTAATATAGATAAATGAATAAAATATTGATAAAAAAATTTCGATAATTTGTTTTAAATTTTATTGTAAATGTTTATGATAATAAAACGCAAATCATAGTATTGAAAACAAATTTGTTCAGGCCAGTGCCTTCAATTATTTTAGAGCAAAGTCAAAGATGCTAGCCTTCTAAGGCGCTAAGTATCACAGCTTAATAAGTTAATGTATTTCGCTATCATTCGTTCATTCACTACCCGCTCTTCAAGCACGCTGTAAATCTCCATTAAAATATATCAGAATAATATAAAGTGCTGGAGTTTTATTACCACAAGAAACTCCCTTATGCACCACAAGCCGGTACAAAATTTATACAATATAATTTAGTTAAATAATCAGATTTATTCATCTTGGGCAGCTTCAAGAACATACAATAATATTTGCATAATATTTTGCTTTACAATTTAAATTTGCATAATTTCATTGCTAAATGTTTGTATTATCAAAATTTTCTTAATAATAATTTATGTTTTATCTGCCAAGACTCATGGAGTAGCACCATTAGGTGTACCTCATAAACATGGTTTTGATGATATTAGATAGCTATTGTGTAATATCAAGTTATTTGTGTGTGGTTTTTAAAAATTGCATATCGACAGACTGAATATTTTCATTTATCTGCAGTGGTTTGGATAACTTAAGGTTGTTAAGCTTATTATTGCTTGATGAAGCAACAAGAATTGTATTTGTGTAATATAGTTGGTTGTTTGACAATGCTTTGAATATGGTTTTTGAGAACTAGGTTGTTATATCTTATAACTACCAATTACAATATGCGATTACCAAAGACTTCACTTGCAATACACATATAAATGATAAATATCATAATCAAATCTGCCAAATGTAAACTAATTATATACCAAAATATAATAGGTTGGGGAAAAAGTCTTTTCACATTATAGTATGTATGAACTTGTAATAAAATCTCTTTGGCAATACTATTTGTATCTGGCTGGTTTTGGTACCATTAAAAGCTTAAAATAAAGAAGATAATTTTAAATTCAAATTAGGAAAATATATGATTTTTATTTATTTTTCGTACTGTCAAGATGAGTGAATCTAATATAGAAATTCGAAACATTTTAAAAGTTTTACTACAAAAATGGTAAAAATTCAACACAGGTCGTGAAAAAAAATTTCGATGTTTATGGACCTAGTGCAGTGTCTGTGCGAGTAGCACAAATTGGGTTTAAGTTTTTTCAATCTGGAAATTTTTATTTCAAAGATGCATGTAGCTCTGGTCGCCCTATTACGGATAAAATGTTACAATGTAGCTGATGAACTGGGAATTGACCACAAAACAGTTTTGGCGCATTTGGAAAAACTGGTTACATAAAAAAGGTCGATATTTGGGTACCTCACGAGCTCACTGAAACCTAATGTACCTACTCATTTGTAATTCTTTATTATAACGTAATGAAACTGAACCATTTTTGAAGAAGCTGATAATTGGTGATGAAAAGTGGATCACGTACGACAAGAACGTGTGAAAAAGGTCGCTTCACAGACTGTGGTGAAACCCAGGTTAACTCGCAATAAGGCGTTGGTGTGTGTGTGGTGTGATTGGAAGGGCATTATTCATTATGAGTTACTACCAGGCAGGATAGTAGTCATCGTGGCCTAACGGATAAGACGTCCGGTGCATTCGTGTTGAAGCGATGCACCGGTCTTCGAATCCCGCAGGCGGGTACCAATTTTTCTAATGAAATACGTACTCAACAAATGTTCATGATTGACTTCCACGGTGAAGGAATAACATCGTGTAATAAAAATGAAACCCGCAAAATTATAATTTGCGTAATTACTGGTGGTAGGACCTCTTGGGAGTCCGCACGGGTAGGTACCACCACCCCGCCTATTTCCGCCGTGAAGCAGTAATGCGTTTCGGTTCGAAGGGTGGGGTAGCCGTTGTAACTATACTGAGATCTTAGAACTTATATCTCGAGGTGGGTGGCACATTTACGTTGTAGATGTCTATGGGCTCCAGTAACCACTTAACACCAGGTGGGCTGTGAGCTCGTCCATCCATCTAAGCAATAAAAAATAAAAAAAAGGACCATCAATTCTGAACTCTACTGCTAACAATTGATGAGATTAAAGCAAGAAGTTGAAAGAAAATGGCCAGAATTCATCAACAGAAGGGGTATGGTTGTTCATCATAATAACGCCAGACCTCACACATCTTTAGCCACTCAGCAAAATTTAAGAGAGCTTGGCTGGGAGGTGTTAATACATCCGCCGTATAGTCCTGACCTTGCACCTTCAGATTTCCACCTATTTCGGTCTCTTCAGAAATCTTTAGGCAGTGTCAGGTTAATATAACGAGAGGGCGGCCAAAACCAAATGTCGTGGTATTTTGATTAGAAGTCCCAAAATTTCTATAGCAATGGGATCATATCCCTACCTACAAGATGACAAAAAGTTATCGAAGAAAATGGTACCTACATACTTTAGTTAAATGTAAATAAACTTTATTAAAAAATGTTGTGAATTTTCTTAAAGAATGCAGAGAGACCTTTTCCCCAACCTATTATGAGATCAGCAGGTACACTTATCAATCAACCAGCTGTGTAATCTTAGTGACTGAAGGGTATTTTTGAAGCCAGCACGGACATTTAACAAGATGACTATTTTTGCCAATGCCAAATGCATGATTAAATTAAATTTAATTAAAATTAAAGTATTAATATAATTCACATTTTCCTGGCAGTCATGATGGAATTCAGTACTTGATTCAATATTTTTGTTGTTTATTTTTTATGAAACTATTTTCGATTCTAGATCTTTAGCATTTTAGTGATTTGTCCACAAATTACAATAGAATTTACTCAAATATAGTAAAATCACTTACCAATACTAAAAAGACACAATCACACACAAATATAAGCAGTCACTTTAAATGTTAATTAAAATTAAATAACAACGCTTTAGGATATTTACAGGCATTGTTTTACATACATGATTTACATCCTGTTTATTTTGAAGTTATGATAAACATTACATGTTACCTACTAAGTGAATTATTATTAGTGTATGTCAAAAATGATTCATAATGTGTATTATTAATTTGTGATTGTTTTGAATACAGTGTGTAATGTATTTCAAATGCTTTGTCCCATGTTATTAATTAAACTTAAAACCGGCGCTCAGTTAACTAAGTGTAATAAATGAATGAATTTATTTTATGAATAATTACATTATCATCGTTTTAATAGCTTTAAAGGCTTCATGTTCAAGTCCACATTTCAAAAAGGGAGCAACGCTGACCTAATGAACAAACTTTCTACAATTATTGTCATTTAGTTTTTTATGTGTTACTACTATATTCATAGCACTACATTATATTTAACAATTATTTAAACTTACGTCGTAAGGTACATTTTTTTCGGCGATCGAACTCCTGTCGCGATCTGTAATAAAATATTAGTTTATTTAATTGTACGCTTAAAACTTGTAACCCGTAAACTAATATGTCATAATAGGATTATAACAAAAGAATGTGCTGTATTATTGAATATATGACATTACCATCGTCCTCGGCGACTGACTGCTCCGTAGCGTTCTCAGACTTTTTCAAAACAGAACTTTCCATCACTTCTATGTGATCTGAATCGCCCGAAGCCATTTTTGTTTCACTTTTACATCACTTTGTATTCAAGTACTATTCAATTCTTTTATGTGCACAGTAACGATTCTCATGGCTCACTTCGCACTTCGCGGTATCACCACTATTCAGTATTCTCTCTAATTTAATTAAAAAGAAATCAATTACTTTACGGAAAGAATCGGTCGTGTAAAGCAACCCGTCTGACACGATCTCTCATAGTAACTGGGTTGCTAGATAAATTAATTTTATTGTTGAATGAATTTAAATGAGGCTGGCAACTGTCAAATGGTGCAATCACTGTTTGCTGAAGGTCTAGATACCAGGCCATAAACTCAAAAAAAAACACTGTTGCGATGAAAAACATTTCTGTTTCACACTTACACACATTCACAATACTCACAATCGTAATTCAGATTTCATAAAATATCGTTTTGTACTTACTGACTAGTAGCGGCTCTGTTCAATTGTACTACACAATGTCGTATATGTGCGCACTATTACTGCATTATGGGTAATTTCTATTCAGTGGTAGATTCAGTAAAAGACTGCTGTTGCCATGGAGTTAATAAGTACCTACAACTGGAGTGCTGTCTAATGCCGAGAAATCGGTCTCGAAAGAGAATACTTTTTGGTCGCGGTGTCCTTGTCTAATGTGGTGACCATATAAAATGTATTTATAGGACACAATTATACACATGCATCAGTTTTGAATTTACCTTAAGTAATTCTGTGTAACCCTATGTAAATACAAAACACGTGCTTGCAACGTTTTATTTATGTAAATTCAATTCTAAACATTGCTTCGTCGTCATGGTGACTTTTTTTCGACGGTTTTTTTTGGAAGTTGCTGCGTTGTCGAAAATCTAGCACTGAGTTTTATTACAAACATCATTACCTCAGTTCTATTACTTAAACTTCCTCAAACTCATGTTTAACGTCCGAATACTGAACTTAATTACGCAATTCCTACTTTAATGTACTGGCTAAGTGGGCCGTGCAAATTAATATTTGACACACTAAGTGAGACATTGCAACACACATGGTCTGCGCGTATCGGGTGCTCTTTTCCTACATTCACATCTTCAATTGATTTAAAATTGCTTGTATTTTTACTTCTGTGCTATTTTCATGACACGTGTATATTAAGTCTACTAGTTACATTTTAGGAAATAAAACACAATGGGTAATAAAATGAAATGAACTGAAATTCATTTATTTGTTATATGTAGACAATTAAATAACTCTTAAATGACAAGTCAATACACATAACACAATACACATAGTACTTGATGTCTATTTACAAAATATTGGTTATATTATTATTATTAAGTTCAGTTAATTTTCTGTAGTCTTATAATATAACATTTCCTCTATTTTAAGTAAATTCTTTTTTTTCAACGAAATACATAATTTATTTTAATCAATATCTAAGTGGACCATGAGTATCATTAAAATTTCGCAATTTAAATTTCAATTCAATTAAAAATCGCCATTTTTCTTTAATAAATCTAAAATCGACTTTATATTTACAATCACTATTTCGCGGCTTTTAAGTTTTTGTTTCAATACCTTAACATCTTGTCGTAATTTTGCTTTTCTCGGGGTATTTTTTATTTCTTGCGTTTGAGTACTTGATTCTTCTTGTTTGACCTTTATATAGAACATTTTCCAGAAATTCCAACGTCATATTTACTAGAAGATCCTCCTCGTTGGCTTAACGTCAGGCAAATGATATACATGCTTGCGTGCGACGCTATTCAATACAATAAAAAAAGTTCAAAAAATACTACGTGATGGCTCTTATAATATAAAAAATACATTGCAAAATTATAGTTTTCACGATTGTTTTTTCAAATTTAGTATATGACATAGATTAAGTACAATTTACAAGACAAATGGTATTAAATATTATAATGAGAAAAAATATCTCACATTTTAAAAATATATGCTCACACTAGTAAAAATTTATCAATGAATCTGACATATGGAAGGATATTCCACAAACTGGAGAGGATTCTCGCTTAAAACCACTTACATTAAAAGTGTTCACCATGATTACACGGAAAGTTTCACGATTTTCGAAAAAAAACAAGCCACAAGCTGTATCAGTGCCATTTTAACTTCGCACTACAAACGTAAATAGACGCCATTTTTCTTTTAATCCATTCATAGCTCTTTTTCGGTGATGCCAACAATTAATCTGGCTTCCCACCAAATTCAACATGAAAACCATCAGAAATCTACGTACCTACCATTACATTTTCCATTAAACAGAGTTCTTATTAATATAGAACAATAATTTTTTTGTTAATGAGCTTTATTAATACATGATGTTCTATTAAAAATCAATATATATCATATAATCAATACTTCTTATATAATTTATTTTAATAAATTGTCATCATCAGAAACTAATTTCACCATAACTTTGTACGTTTATTTTGAACCAATTTAATTATTGACGTTGATGGAAATTCTAAATTGTCGCAACATTTTCTAGTTAAGTTTAAGTCACATCGTTTAAATAATATGTATTTAGATATATTATTGTCATAAAATGTTTAAAATCCTGTAAAGTGGATTGATTTTAACCTTTTCGATAATTTTCAACAACGCCCAAGCTACTAAAAAATCCACTAACCACTAAAAGCCATTTTTGATAACTAAGACGGGGGTCCAAATTCCGAGATTTTACGGAAAATCCCCTAAGCTAGCAACACTGCTTTTTGTTTGTAAAATGTGCGAGAGGGACACCACCACTTAATAATCATTCTCTTTTCAGACCGTTTTTCCTTACATCTTTTGCTATTTAAAAATAAACTTTAAGCTATAGAGATAAAGTATATTTTTAGTTATTATGTCAAACGAAGTAAGCACTCCAGTTAGAATAGTAACTCTATGGCTGTTGCTAAAGCTATTCTTACCAAATTCTCTCACGTAGAATACGTGAGCTCATTTACCAGTCCGACAGCAGATGGAATAGTCTCTTTAGCCAACAATTAGGGAATAATTGCACTATGGATCACTTTTCTCTCTGCAGGCTTTGTGTCATATGTTATGCTTCGATTTTTCGAATTCGACTTCTCGGTTGCTCAATTAATTCCCTTTGTATTTGCCCCACACGAAAGCTCTGAAACGTAAGCACACCTTATTGACTATCTCTTGCTCAATACGTGTTCTTGTGAAGAGTTCGCTACGTTATCCGTCTGCTCTTTATTATATAAAAATATTGTAATTTAAGTTAATATCGTTATTGGCAAGCGACGGCTGTGGTTAACCCTTAGATTGGTTGGTCTCGGTGTTCGAATTATAGACAAGATAAGTTTACGGTTCAACTAAAGACATGTCAGTGACTTCATATTAAACCAAGGATTTTTCTTTAATGGAATAGGAAAAATCGCCTTATTGCATTTGAAATTGATACTGTTGTCGAATGTTTTGGCATCGCCAGTGTGTGAAAAGTCATAGAGAGCGTCCAACACAAACATAGCTTTCAAACGTGTTTAGGTTTCATACTTCAGTGGTTTTTGTTCATCATCATCTCAGCCTGTCCACTGTCCACTGCTGAACATAGGCCCCTCCAAGTGATCCCCAGTGCGGCCGGTCAAACGTGTTATTGGGCATGATAAATTATCAGTTGATATGTACATTACTTCTTTTTTTTTAATCTAACACCGGTCACTCACATGCGCACGAATACGCAAACCCCCAAGTGTAGGACGACATTTGCGAATGATTATGCAAAGCTTTCGCTGCATTCGTGGTTTTCCAAGCTGTGTCGGTTTTTTAACAGACATCAAAGCGCGCGAACCTCGAACCTTCGCGTAGTCTCCCACACATTCGCTTGCCCAGTTGCGCCGACGATTGCGAAGGTAACGGACGTATACTATACGCCATTTTCATAGTTCGTGACGTCTACTGTGTAGCGTATCTTCATCAAAAGAAATCCCATAAAAACAGCATGGCTGTTAATGATGTCTGGGAAAGAATTAAAAACTCTTTTTCTCTTCAATGTTCTATTGACGAATTAAAAAGGATGAGAAATTCGTGAGACATTCGTAAACAAGTGTAGGAGGGAGCGCAAACGGGTTCGCAAATTGAGTATGCGAACCCATTTGCACAGCCGCTAGGTTTGCGAATGAATGTTTGACGGCCCTCCACATGCGCGCAAACATTCGTACAATCTACGAATATTTGCGCGCATGTCAGTGGCCGGCATAAAGCGGATTTGTTTTCTTTTTTTAAAGATTTTATGACCTGGTAACTAAGACCCTTACGTCAAGTTTTATTTTAATTTTAATTATCGTGTAATAAAAATGAAAC
Organism: Bombyx mori; assembly: GCF_030269925.1. Lineage (NCBI taxonomy): Eukaryota > Metazoa > Arthropoda > Insecta > Lepidoptera > Bombycidae > Bombyx > Bombyx mori. The sequence goes on along the minus strand of NC_085108.1, from coordinate 5,333,463 downwards.
CCGCAAAATTATAATTTGCGTAATTACTGGTGGTAGGACCTGCCGTGAGTCCGCGCGGGTGGGTACTACCGCCCTGCCTATTTCTGCCGTGAAGCAGTAATGCGTTTCGGTTTGAAGGGCGGGGCAGCCGTTGTAACTATACTTGAGACCTTAAAACTTATATCTCAAGGTGGGTGGCACATTTACGTCGTAAATATCTATGGGCTCCAGTAACCACTTAACACCAGGTGGGCTATGAGCTCGTCCATCCACCTAGCAATAAAAAAAAATTAAATCTTTTTTTATTTTGAAAAATGATATTACGAAATGAAATGAAGTTAATATGAAACATGGCATGAAATAAAATGGGACGAAACGAGATGAGATGAAAATAATTTCAGTAAAATGGGGTCCTTTACTGAGAATTTTTCAGTTGACTTTTTGGAGGATCCTAGAAGTTACGTTCAACGGCATTGTTTCATTTTCCCACATTTGTGCACTTTCACAGATACAAATTATTACAATTTAATACAATTTAATACAAATGAATACAATTATTACACATTTAAACCTGAAGAAACACTAAATGAACAAAATAAAACTAATCACACAACTTCACTCCTCGCCTTCCCGCCCAAAAGTCCGATTAATATAACATAACAATTTGTCGAATACATAACTTAACATTTACGATGCACCATCGTTAGCGATTGATTAGTGTGATTGATTTTCAATAAATACATAATATAATTATTACATAATATGAATTTTTTGATCTGAAGCGAAATGATACCTACGATATTAATTAATTTGAGACTTTAATCAATTGGGATGAAATTAAATGAGATGAAATACAGTTTCAATAAAATATTTCTTTTTTACGGAGAGATTTTCAGTTAATTTTTAGATGAACACGAGAAGCCCCTCCATCAGAGCAGTCCCTCGCAGAGATGCTACACAGCAAATCACCTTTATTTCATATTTACATCAGAAGAAACACTCCCACCAAACAGCTACTGCTGCAACTCTATAAAAGGTTTTTTTAAAGGGAATCAAAGATTTGGATTTCGAAAGAAACCATAGTTGAGTAACATCTGAGGATATAGTGAATTTTCCGATGTAGAGTGTTTCGCTACAATAACAAGAAAAATACTTATAAAAACTAAAGCTGTTATTTCAACATACAACCTGATACCTAAAAATGTCAAATTATGCCATTGGCAGATAAAAATAATACCGCATACTACATTTCCTGCTGAGATTGTCACAGAGACTATTTTATAAATTATATATCATATTGTAAATGAGTGCAGTAGAATGGCATCGAGCAGGGAGAGATGGCGCGACATCGTGAGACGCATCAAGTCTGCCCCTTCCAACACTAGAACAACTTCTTCTTCTTCTTCTACATGACGATCACGACCAAACTGTCAAGAGTGACACGACTGAGAAGAATTGTAAATTAAAATACTTTGTACTACGCATTTAATTTTTTAAGGATTCTAGAAAATAGAAAATTTGTCGATATTCTGCTCTATATTTATGACGAATATGTTATTTAAAATGTTATTGTTATATATCGAAAATGTCGACAATGAATAATATTTAGTCAATGATTATGATATGAACACTGCCAAATATTGGAACCATCAATGCAAAGCCGCCGTCGCCCTAAACATGTCTTTTCGGATCCCCGGATTCTCACTCGGTGCTTTTAGGACCCTCAAGCTCCAATCGACGAGCGAACTAACCCATAGACACAGCCCACTAAGGTTCTTGCTGGATCTTCTCGGTGGGTAGCAGTTCCGATCCAGTGGTAGATGCTGCGAAGCACTGTTCTTGCCAGGGCTAGTGTTAACGAATTCTCTAATACTAGCCCTGGTTGAGGTTGAGCCGGAGCCTACTGAGTTTTTTTTATTTTTTATTGCTTAGATGGGACGAGCTCACAGCCTACGTGGTGTTAAGTGGTTATTGGGGCCCATAGACATTCACAACGTAAATGTGCCACCCACCTTGAGAAACAAGTTCTAAGGTCTCGAGTACAGTAACAACGGCTATCTAAAGTTTCTCGCTGGATCTTCTCAGTGGGTCGCGTTTCCGATTCGATGGTAGATTCTGCGAAGCACAGCTCTTGCCAGGGTTCGTGTTAGTAACGTCGTCAGGTTTGAACCCTGTGAGCTCACCTACTAGTTAAGGTTACGCTGAAATTAAGGTTACGCTGAAATAGCCTCTCAAGGCTATCAGCTTAGGTAAGAAAAAAAAAAGTTGAGTCCGTGAACTCACCTACCCATCCCAGCGTAGCTGGAATAGCCTCTTAGGCTACTAGCGATTCGAAAGGGGAAAAAAGTATTGGAAACGTCAGAATAAAATAAATGAAGACAGCAAAAGTGAGATTAGATTGTAAACAGTAAAATGTGGGGGTATACGACAACGGCAAGATCTTCCACCCGGCGGACGAGATTGCTCGGTGGACCGATGCAGCGATGGTCGGGATAGAACTGTTCGGAACTTGTTTATATCAAGTTATCTTGAAAATGTTGTAAGCGAGATTCAGACAATGTCAAATATTTTGTGTTGTATGATGGGTACCCTCTACAAAAAGTAGTTTTATGTTATAATCACGACATTATCACAAATTAAAATAATAACAAATTATGGAAATTAAATTACATCAAGTTTCTATAAAACAAGTTGCATCGATGGCCCATTTGGTAATCCACAATTATGGTCTAAAAAACCAACAAGTATTACAACCCATTCTTCAGTTTTTACAAATTATAAACTTTTGTTCCGGTCGTTCAGTTTCTTCCGTTAAATACAGTCTGAAACGCTACGCTCTTACTTGGTACGATAGCAGATATATCCTCGTTATGGCCGTACCAAATTCGAATACCTATGTATGTCGTGTGTTAGATACCGATATTACCGAGTCCACTATATTTGACATTCGAGACCATATTAAGTGTATAATCTATGTTCGAGACTGCCGCCAGGCGCCATGTTTATTTCTTTTCCGTCACTTCTTTGCCGCGGTAAGAAATTTGTAGGTTAAATTAATCTAAGCGTCTAATATCCATAGAATTACTTAAAACAAAAACCGCAATTAATACTTAAGAATTTATTGTAAATTTCGAGTTCGTTCAATGACAATTAAATTAATTTCAGAATAAGTGTTGTGCAGTGATAACATAGAACACGGCGGCAGCGGCATAGTTATACTGAAAATGGGCAAAAAAGTAAGAGAATACAAGTCGGGAGACTTTATATTTGCTAAAGTTAAAGGATATCCAGCATGGCCAGCTCGGGTGAGTGATAATTGTTGTCATAATCGATTTCAAATCAGAAGCTTGCACTTTCAATAACATTACATAAAATTATCTGGTGGTAGGTAAGCGCGGGAAGACATATTGAACTGACGCTTCGACTCTTACGAAGGCCTTTTATGCAAATAACTCTCAAAAATACGTATACATTAACTAGCAATATATCTCTCAGAAAACAAACTAAATCCAGTATCTATTTAAAAAAAGATTATGCTTATTTGCTTAAAAAATCTGTTTCTATTGGAATGTTATTTTTATCAATTTTATTTCAGGTACAAAGATTGAATGGAAAGAAATATTTTGTATATTTCTATGGCACTGGTGAAATGTAAGTCTCTAAAAGCAAATAAAACCATTTTAATATGAATTGTAATACTAAGAACAATAACAATAATTTGCCACATCAAATTTTCAGTGCAAATCTACCACCAAACATGATATTCGATTATGCAGAAAACAAGGACAAATTCTTAACTAAAACTGTTAAAAGGAGGGATTTCAATGACGGTGTGAAGCAGATAGAACATGATTTTGCTAATAATGTACCTTTAGAACAAGTTGTTGGATTATCTATTGGGGTAAGCTGCAAAAAGTAATCAAAAATTCTGTAAATATAGGTCTGTATTTGAAGTGAATAAGCAAAATAGTAACTGTATAGTTTTGCATTACAATATCTCGCTGAAAAGAAAGCTACACTTTCAGGAAATCATTAAAACATAATACAAAAGTGAGTTTTCTCAAATCATCGCTGTGCATTTTCCTCTCTAAACAATTTAATAAATTTTGCTGTACTTTATCAATGAGAAAATAAAGATTAATATACTATATTGATATGTAAAATATTGTTTAAAGAGCTATGAATTCTAGTGTGCAGTTAGTAAAAAATATTTTTTTTGAGAAAAATTACTCTGTTATTAACTAAATAAATTTCCATGCAGGAATCTCCAAATCCAAATGTTACAGCAAATGACACAACAGCTAATGACACTCTAGATGAAACCAATGCTGATACAACAGCAGCTGATGAAACTGTAGCTGATGAGGTACGTCTTTCTTTGCATTAGTCACTGACAGCCAAATGAATATATTAAATTGGTAAAACTTTTAACTATCTAAAAGATATATGATGATTTAAATTATTTCAGACATCCAACACACTAAATAATGATACTGCCGTAGAAGATTCAGATGATACTGGGGCCCTTGTGATCGATGAAGGAAAAGTATGTGTGGCAATCAGAGAATTGTCATATTTATACTAACCTAATATTTTTTGGTTTTTTAGGCTTTAGTCATAAAATAAGCTGTAGGCAGCGGCTTGGCTTGCCCCTGGCATTGCTGAAGTCCATGGGCGACGGTAACCACTCACTATCAGGTGGGCCGTCTGCCTACAAGCGCAATAAATAAAATAAAAAAAAACTCAGAAAGTTCAAAGCTGGTAATATTGATGTTTCTCTGTGTCGAAAGATTATAAATACATATAGAAGAGGTATTTGTGGAAACGACAAAGTAACTTTTCATAATTGCTAATGAGCCTGATTTCTTAAATATTCAGAATACCTTTGAAAAATGTAGTGTGACTCGGATTATTCAATTTTATGATTCTGCTGCAGGCAACAAGACTGCTGACTGCTGCAAGACTGAAGTGCTGAACCTATAGTTTGAGATTATGAATAATCAATTTTTTTTTATTACTAAGAAGGGTGGAAACTGGTGGTGTTTGAATCTCAGGCGAGGGTACCAATTTTTCTAATGAAATATGTTCTCAACAAATGTTCACGATTGACTTCCACGGTGAAGGAATAACATTTAAGTTGTAGATGTCTATGGGCTCCAGTAACTACTTAACACCAGGTGGGCTGTGAGCTCGTCCACACATCTAAGCAATAAAAAAAAAAAAACCTCAAGGTTATTAGTGCCTGTAGACATCAACATTACACATTCCTTCACGCTAGATATAGGCAGGATGATGGTACCTACCCATGCGGGCTGGCAAGATGCCCTACCATGAGTAATTATGCAAATTATATTTTTGCAGGTTTGGTTTTTATTACACGATTTTATTATCCTTTAGTGTGGAACTCATTCATTAATATGTATTAAATACATATTTCATCAGAAAAATTCAGTACCAATACTGCTTAATTTTTTTTAAAAAGTAAATTGAAGCAATGAGTTTACTTTTATTTGTAATAATTTATCATTTACTTATAACTAGGTAATTGATGTTATCCACAAGTCATATGGATGAGTTTGCAATTTGTTATGACCATAAGTAGTATTATTAGCCACTGTTATTAAACTGCTAACTATTATTCTATTATGGCAGTGTAAAATTTAAAAAAAATTATTTTCAACAGCCAAAAGGCAGAAAATCCAAAGCAGAATCTGTGAAAACTCCAGCCAAACCAGTCAAAGAGCCAAAGACACCTCGAGGTAAGGCCAAAAGGGATGAATCAAGAGAAGATGATCAGGATGATAAGAAAGAGGAAGAGCTGGTCAGCAGGAGTGGCAGGAAGATACGTCCAAAAAGGTAACAATCAGATAACAAAGCTATAGTAATATAAGAAGAAGTCGTCGTGGCCTAAAGGATAAGACGTCCAGTGCATTCGTATCGAGCGATGCACCGGTGTTCGAATCCCGCAGGCGGGTACTAATTTTTCTAATGAAATACGTACTTAACGAATGTTGACGATTGACTTCCATGGTGAAGGAATAACATCGTGTAATAAAAGTCAAATCCGAGAAATTATAATTTGTGTAGTTACTGGTGGTAGGACCTCTTGTGAGTCCGTACGGGTAGGTACCACCGCCCTGCCTATTTCTGCCATGAAGCAGTAATGCGTTTCGGTTTGAAGGGCGGGGCAGCCGTTGTACTGTTAAAAGTGAGACCTTACCACTCATGTCTCAAGATGGGTGGCGCATTTACGTTGTAGATGTCTATAGGCTCCAGTAACCACTTAACACCAGGTGGGTTTTGAGCTCGTCTCCCCATCTAAGCAAAAAAAAGGCCTATTTAGTTTTATTTTTGTTTAGTTTTGAATCGGATTGAAACATCGCAGAAGTTTGAAATGCTTAAACTTTTGTTTAACACATCCGTATATTATATATTGTTTCTTACCGAACCGTGGTGGTTGAGAACCAAACTACGGTAACGATTGTCACAAACATTTTATTATTTGTTTTTTCTTCTTCCCCTGCCTTTACTTTTACTTGTCTGTCTAGTGAGTTTATAGGAATTGCGACTATCCTGATATCTCTTTTGTAAGCTGTTTGAGGCCTTCCGTTTGTTTAAATAAAATGAGAATATTGTGATATGTCAATGTTCCATAGACAAAGTTATTATGTATTGTATTTTTGCAGCAAATGAGAAGGACATCATTGTACTTGAGCTACTAGGAAAATTGACTAATGACTAGATGATCAGTATTTTTTTTATAACGCCATCTTGCGGTGTCTTTAAAGCAGTTAGTTGCTCTGAATGAAGAAAAATAGTATTATTATTCGCCAATAGATGTCGGGAAGAGTCGATAAAGTTGATTATTGAAAACACGAATAAAACAACATTTTCTGAAAATAAATCGTAGCTAGATCGATTTATCGCCCCCGAAATCCTCTAGTGTTATGAAAATCGTTGTAGCCGTTTCCCAGATTTAGATTATATATATACAAGAATTGCTCGTTTAAATGTATAAGATTGTTTTAAAACATCTTTTGCAGATACATAGATGAGCAGACTGAAGATAATGCAACGCTACCGTCTCCAGCTCCGAAGAAACGTCGCGGCGCTTCACCGCCCTTAGAAAAAGAGAAAGACAAAACCGAAAAAGATAAAAACATTAAGCATTTCAATGCCGTGCCGCAAGTAAGTTTAATTTTTAAACTTAGCTGTACCTGGTAAGTTTAAGTTAAAATTACGATAATATTATTTCAAGTGAAGGGATACATCCAGTAGTTTATTTCTATACCGTCTTAGTTTTGTCTGAATGTCAAGAATGTTGACATTATTAACTTGAAAGTAAGTTATAATAAATTCGTACGTGCGTCAATTCAAATAGTATAAAAAGAAAATCATTTACGAAAACAATGAACTTTAATGCCTTTAATTAAAAACATATTAAAATAATTGATAAAATCTCGCGTTGCCGATGATCTTAATTGCTGTACAAGTTTTGTGGGCCCATAGGCACACAAGATATTGAAGAAAAAAAACAAGTGTGCGTGAATTGCACACTTGTTTTTTTAAAGTAGTAAAATCGGAAACATTCAGAAGTGCTTGTTATTCTCTCACAGGCTAAATCTCAAAGATGTCGTGATAGTATTTCAATTTGAAATTGTGCTAAAGGTGAATCCATATTTTATATGTAGATAACTAATGTTATCTTTGGTTTCAGTCCGAGTTGGAGGATTTGAAAGAACCTTTCAAACCAGGTTAGTTGATTTTCTTATGTAATTAAAAAAAGGAAAAAGTGTATTATAGGCACTCATGATTTGTGAGTAATTTATGTTATTGACACTGTAACATTGTGAGTAATTTATGTTATTACATAAATACAGTAATTGTGAGGTAATGCTATGAATTGACCTAAGAATTAAGATTCTATTGGAATATCTAATCATCATTTAATATTAAACTGAAGTTTAATTTGCAACCGAAATTGGTTTAAAACTATTATAAAATACTGATGAATTAAATCTCTTGAATAAATTTAAATTAAGAACTTTTTAATCAAGGAACCCTTTGCGTGTTTATATATTTTTAAGCTGTTCGATTTACAAATTTGACATGTAACCGCGAAAATATACCGCCTAAATATAATATTCGCGCCATTGTTTTATATAAAAATGAACAATGTTTCACAAGAAAACTTTATTTTCGATTTCGACAATGATATATTAAGTCAATATGATGATAATTTCGCACTAGACACGTGCCTAAATGACTACGAACGTGAAATTACTGACAGAAGTTCACAAAAAGACGAAAACGCCAGTGAGTACGAATTTTAATGGTATTAAAATTTACGTTTTTCGTTTACAAATTGAAATTAAGTACCGTTCCAAATTTAAATTATTATTTGACGATGACGCGTTGCTATGGATGATAATATATTAGATCAAAATAATAAGTTTTTTTTACTTATTTATAAATAATGCGAATATTTTATTTTTCGTTTTAATAAAAGCTACTTACGTTTATTCCAGAATGTATAGTATCGAAAAAAATAAGCTCTATAAAAACAGTTAAAGGACAAGATGCACAGGTTAATAATAATAATAACATAGCACCAAAATTCGGAAAACACATGAAAACATCTGCAAAGCGTAAAAAATTTATTCCTCCAACGAAATGTAAAAAAATACAGAATAATGATGATGGTACAAATAATAGATCAAATGTTGGTATCACTAACAAATGCCTTGATGACACATTTTATGCAACACATCAACTGGGGTTAAATGTAGAATCTCAGAATGACCAACTTGACAAAATGAAAGAAGTAACCACTAATGTTTTAGTCGAGTCCAGTATTCCAAGTGATTGTTCTCAAAGCAATCGTTTTAAAAATGAGTATTTTCATACTCACAATGTTACTGGACAAGCTTGCAGTCCTAACATAGAAGATAGTTTGCTTCTAAAGCATAAGACCGATACCCATTACACTCAGAGTTGTGGAAACGTTAAAGTTGTTAATGTGGACAGAAAAACGAAAACTGATTCATTAGGAGGTCTTATATTTAACTCCATAAATCTATTAAATGACAATAACCTAACACCGTGTGCTTTTACAAGAGAATCCTCTTCATCAACAGTTACAGAATTGAGCAGAACCCAATCTACGACTTCAGTCATATCTCTGAAAACTTACAAAAATCTAGATGACAAAAGTTTCACTGTAAATCATAATATACCATCCGGTGCAGAGTATTTTGAACTATTTAACAACAGCCTTGTTAAGAAAATTTTTACACCAGTAGTGATGACGGTCAAATATGGTGACATTGGTTTTAATATGAAATATTCTGATTACATGAAGACCGCAGGTCCCATGGAACACGTAAATCCTGAAGTAAATGATACTATAAATAAAATAATTACTATGTACCCCGAGGAGAATAGAAAGCTACTTAGAAAATAAAATTTAAAAGTCGTCTGTTTTAAATAAAATATATTTAGTAATAAATATATATAAAATATATAGTTTAATTTTCTATTTATTTAAAAATAAGTAAAAATGGTTGTAATGCTGTTAGGGTCTAAGTCCATGGACACAGATAACCCAATCACATGAAAGATCCGTTTATAACAATAATATCAACAAGCAGGTGCTAGTTTTTTACTGGTAAGTTATTATTACCCTACCTATTTCTGCCGCTAAGAAGTGTATCTTAAGCTTAGGAAGCCACTTAAAATCAGATGTGTCCTGAGCTTGTTCATTCATCGTTAAATAAAGTCAGTGAAGCTAGATCAGTGTCCATTGGTTTATTGTAAATAAAATTTACGACATCACGGCAACAATAGCAATAACTATCCAATTTTTATTGCGGCATCAAGTGAGCGCTTATAAACAACCGCCCCCTGTGTCATTAACAATATAACGACATCAGTAGGCTGCTAAACAAAACATTACTTAAAAAATTTGTAGTCCCAAAAGGTACATGTGCTAAGCTCCAATGTCGTATGTTTGAATACTACGGTGCTTTACGAGCGTTATGACATGTCCTTCTTCAAACGAGGCTTGTGGAGAGTACTTAACGGTAGGCAGCGGCTTGGCTCTGGCCCTGGCATTGCTGAAGTCCATGGGCGAGGGTAACCACTCATCATCAGGTGGGTCGTTTACCTACAAGAGCAATAAGAAAAAAAAAAGTTGTGGGGTGTTTTGTTACCTCATGTGTAAGTATGACTACCTTGCCAGCAACTGCAAATAAATATGTTCCGGCCTTTTCTAATGCCTCTTAATTTCTCAGAAATAGGAAATACATGTATAAACAGTTCCTATTTAAAACTCGTAAAGGGAAAGTAATCTCTTGAAAAGAAAAGAAAGGGACCTCTTGTGAATCCGCGCGGGTAGGTACCACCGCCCTGCCTATTTCTGCCGTGAAGCAGTAATGCGTTTCGGTTTGAAGGGTGGGGCAGCCGTTGTAACTATACTTGAGACCTTAGAACTTATATCTCAAGTTGGGTGGCGCATTTACCTCGTAGATGTCTATGGGCTCCAGTAACCACTTAACACCAGGTGGGCTGTGAGCTCGTTCACCCATCTAGCAATAAAAAAAAAAGTAAAATTAATATCGTAAAATAGTTTTTCGCATATCTTCTGTCAGTGCTTCTGATATTTCTTATACACAATAAATAGTAGTCTCAATATCGTTTGCTATAATATTCAGCTCACACTAGTACACGTTTTATCCAAATCAATGTATATTGTAGTATGGCCGTTTAAATATTATCATTAGTTTTTATGTACTGATTAATGCAAATTCACCTTGGGACGTATCTATTGAAATATAAGTAACAAGCGCCAAGCTCCGGCTCCGCTCGGGTCTTTAACAAAAAATTCAATGATATTTGACGTTGTTTTATTTTTTTAAATAAAAGAACACTTATTGCGGCATAACTATAATAGTTAGACATAATGCTGTCGCGACACTTTTTGTAAATAATAATGTGTTCTACAAAGTCGTAGTACATTATTTTATTCTATAATCAATAGTTTTCGCAGGGCACGCGATGTAAATAATATTTTAGGTAATTTTTTTACACCTTCGGTTACGGGTAGTTTTAGTAAGGATCCCTAATTTTTTCAAAAAAGATTATAGCTTAAGTCACTCGGGAATAGAGTGGGTCCATACAGTGAAAGAACTTTTTAAATCAGTTCAATAGTTTCGCAGCCTATTCAATACAAACAAACAATCAAATCTTTCCTCTTTATAATATTAGTATAGACGAGCTCCGTTTATTACAGACGATCCAGAGAAAGACAACATTCTTATCGCCTACCTGCCCAGCGGTCAATATGTCGGTATAAAACTATTCCAATCTCGACCAGTCAACTTCAAGAACGAGTCTAGTAAATTACAGTGGGATAAGCAGGCGGCCACTAATGCTGTTACACTTAAATTGCAATTAGGTATGTTATTTTCAATTAATAAATAATCATTTTCTTTATAGATATTCTTTAAGTATTGTAAATCAAACCCGCAATTTTTCTGTAACTACTGGTGTACCACCACTTGTGAGTCCGCAGGGGTAGGTACCACCGCTCTGCCTATTTCTGCCGTGAAGTAGCAATGCGTTTTGGTTTGAAGGGTGGGGCAGCCGTTGTAACTATATTTGATACCTTATAACTTATATCTCAAGGTATGGCGGCATTACGTTGTAGATGCCTATGGGCTCCGGTAACCACTTCACACCAGGTGGGCTGTGAGCTCGTTCACCCATATATGCAATAAAAAAAAATAAAAAAAACGATGTCTCGGCTACTGTATATAAATTAGACCAACTAAACGGCTGGTAATGGCAGGGATAATATCTCGCGCTGCCCTAACAGCTTTGCGATAGCTTGGATTTGCAAATCAGCATCTGTGATGCTGTATTCAAACTAATGTAAACTGTTTTATTACTCTATACTTCTCCCTTACTCTGTTAGTTAAGTATAAGTCCAGTAACCCATTTAGATCAAATTATAAGTTCAAAAATAATTGTTTTGTTTATAGAGAGAGGACAGATAACATCTCAATCAGTGTTAGCGCAACTAGTTATGGATCTGAATCTTACTGATGAAGAAAAGGCAACTTTAGATAAGGAACGTGAGACAGGTAAGATTTTTAAATAACTCTAATATAACTAGTTTAACAAAACTGAACAGTGAGAGGTAAAACCTAAATTGAGGGATAGAGCATATTGTTGCGATTTTTTCATTTCATCCTGTTTTAAGAAAATTTTAATGGATCGTGACAAAAATTGAGACCTTCAGTGCAAAAATGGTGGCTAAAGGATCTAACCCACAATTTTTCATATTCGCTCTTATTTATTGCAATTTATTTAAAACATAATTAATGATGATGCAAAACCGGCCTATCCCTAGTTTCAACCATAGACAACGGATGGCTTTGTAAATGTTATTTTTGCGCGTATTGTTTTTGCCTATGAAGCGGTGTAAAAGTAAATTCAAACCTCATTACCTCCGTACTAACTATGGTAAGCTTAAGCGCTATAGGCCTCAATGTATGTATTTCATTGTTAATTTTAATATACATTAAAAGCAGCAAAAACTTTGTTATAATTGAAGACATAAGTGGATGAGGGGCTTAAGTACCATTTTAAAGATTTTTGAGTTTTTAATTGAATGAAGGTGTTATGTGCTTATAAACCATGTAAGACCTTAAAACTCCGGCTTAAAGGCTATTTTTAGAAATTGCATGTGATGAAGGAATTATGTATGAAGAAAAGGTTCAAGTAACAAAAAGTTTGTTGCCCGTTTTCTCAAAATTAACAAATTGTATCATATCCCCTTTATCCACTCATGTCTTCAATTAATATGTAAAAAGACAAAATAAGGAAATGTAGAATTATTTAAAAAAAATCTCATGATTTTGAGGTTTTAGGAATTAATAAAACTTACGTTTGTAAAAGCTTGGATAAAAATACTGGTTTGTCTGCATACTGTTAAGTAAAATTATACCCCTGTTTGTTTTTGTCAAACAATAAATGTGTAAATAACTTTATGGTTACTTCCAGAAGAGAAAAAATCCCGCGTGCAATTCCTGAAGACAGAAATGAAGTTGATCGAATTAGATGCCAAGATTAAAACTTGTTTATGCTTAGAGAAGGCCGACACTGAACTGTGTCTTAAATTGCTCGACGAATTTATGGGTAAGTATCAATTCCATTTTTTAATTGATTAGAAAACATTAATATTTTGTCATAGATCATCTCAATACATCAGAAAACCTGTAAATTTAGATCCTTTATATTAATTACTTTACTACACATTTTTTGTTTCCTACCTAAGCTGAGAGCCTTGAGAGGCTATTTCAGCGTAACCCTAACGTTTGTAGGTGAGCTCACGGGGCTCAAACCTGATGACTTTACTACACAGTTTTCTGTTCAAAGACAAAGTTCAAATTTGTTAAAATTGCACCAGTCCACTGTTTATAGTGAAGGTAGGTGGTGATTTTTTTTCATTGCCCTTGTAGGCAGACGAGCATACGGCCCACCTGATGGTGAGTGGTTACCGTCGCCCATGGACCTCAGCAATGCCAGGGGCAGAGCCAAGCCGCTGCGTACCGTGATTGCAGTCTCATAACCCTAATGCTAATGTGTTCAAGAAATGGGGGGCAGCTGCAGTGGCAGCTTGCAAGGAAAACATGCATAACTTAAAATTGCCACAAATGAATAAATGGTCATTGTCTACACAAGTAGGAGCTGTAATAGTTTAAGGAATCCACTGTGTACACGTATCTTCGATAAATATAATTATTAACATTTAATTTAATTACATAATACACATTTACATAAAATCTAAAAAGTCACTATAGTAAAAAAAACGTATATGTTTCTGTAATTCACATTTATCTTCTTGCACACCAAGTCCTATAAATGTTGATTTCTTTCAATATCTCTTTATAATTTTATTCAGTTTTACTTACTTTAATCACAATGCTAAGGAAGATTCAATAATAGACATTCTTCATATAATAATTCTCAAACATAGCACTTTCTTTTGTGTTATGATTACTGAAAATATAAATGTGGTAAGAACAAGTGTAAACCCCAAACAACATATTAAGTTCGCAAATATGATCAGAATTAGGCCTCGACTCCATCTTATATTCGTTATTTAATAATCGGTATATATATAAAAATGAATTGCTGTTCGTTAGTCTCGCTAAAACTCGAGAACGGCTGGACCAATTTAGCTAATTTTGGTCTTGAATTATTCGTGGAAGTCCAGAGAAGGTTTAAAAGGTAGATAAATATGAAAATGCTCGGAATTAAATAAAAATTACAATTTTGTTTTTCCTTTGATCGGGCGTATTCCTTTTGTTTGTTTTAAGTTTATTTTATACAAAAGTTTAGGTCTTTTATTTATCGATTGAGGCACTACGAAGTCTGCCGGGTCAGCTAATCGGTATATAAAATTTGTGTTACAGAATTAGAAGTGAAACCCCTAATGCTGTTGAAACACCCGACGTGCTTAGAAACCGTTAAACGCATGCGCGCCTACGTCGGAAACACTCCATCGTGGGATCTAAGTGAGAAAGATGCTTTGGAATTCAGTAAACAGGCTCATCTCATCAGGAAACAGGCAGATACACTCTACAAGACAATGAAGGTAAACCCTTACCTTATCTAATCTTTATTGTTTTGAACACTCAATAGACGTATTTTCTGTGTTTTAGTGTTGCTATTTTGTTTTGATACCAAATATCATTAAAGAATCCTAGTTATATAAAATAATGTAGTAATTAAAGTATAAAAAAGGACAACTGCATAATTAGGACTTCTCACTTCGTTTATTGAATAATTCATGATGAATTTGGATATTTATGTTATTTGATTTAACAAAAAAAAACGCATTTGCATTCTAAATTAGAAATAATTATAACACTTGCATGTAGTTTATTTTTTTTTGTTTCTTGACTAATTTATGAATAAATATATAGTTAAAGGTAAATTAATAAATACATACATTAGCCCCCAAGGTGTTCAAACAATTAAGTTAAAATATTGTACAGTTCTGTTAGCAATAGCTTGATTGTTCCTGTCATCGCACCATTAATGTTGATAATAAGGTTACGCCAGAGTTGGCTCAACAGACAGCTTATTTCAAATAGCCATGAAAATAATGATTATATTATGCACTGAAAAATGTGAAAGGATGTCAGCCAAAGGGTGATTGTAGATGTCAAAACTGAAACAAGAAGGCTATAGAAAGGTGACCATATCCCTGTTTTTGGAACAGTAGTCATTGACGAACAGTAATTGAGGATCTCTTAGCTCTAAGCAGTCTCTGTACCAAAATAAGGGACATATTAAAAGATAATGATCAAATAAAACTTATTATTTTTCACAGGACCTATTCACCGTTCCAGACGGTCTATCATTCTGGGAGTTCTTCTCGGCTAGAGTCGTACACTTTAAAAAGATAACGGCAAAGTTAACATCGGATGAGCTCCTAGAAATGGTGCATGAACCACTTGGTATGAAACTACCTTCATTCTTTGGCAATTTGAAATTTTATTATTGCTAAGTTGGGTGGACAAGCTCACAGTTGACCTGGTCTTAAGTGGTCGTTGGAGCTCACAGGAATCAACCATTTAAATGTCATAACCCACCTTGAGATATGAGTTCTAAGTCTCCGTTTTAAGTACAACGGCTGTCCCTTACCCGTCCTTTAAACCGAAATGCATTACTTCGTCTTGACAGAAAAAGGCAGGGTAGTGGTGCTTACCCATGCGGGCTCACAAGACTTCCTACCATCAATAATTACGCAAATTATCATTTTGCCAAGTTTTTTTTTTATTACACAATGTTATTCCTTTAGTGTGAAACTCATACGTGAACGTTTATTAAATATATTATTGTTTTAAAAAAAACATAGTTGTCCATTGTAATGAGTGTTGGTACTGTGATTATACTGTTTTCTTTTGTCATAGGTAAAAATTCATGACTAACAGTTTTTATCATATACAAAATGGTTTACAACAAGTGTTTTTCTTCCTTTTAAATTAGAATTGTCAACACCTTCACCGCAATCAATGCAGTCCGCTATCGAAGCTGCAAATGATGAGGATACATCAGTGACTGAAGCTATCGAAGAAAACAACGTTGAAAAGAAGAAAACTACGCCCAGTATGTATTTATTGTCATTTTTTATTTGCTTTTGTGTAGAGGCGAGCATACGGCTCACCTCATGGTTGGTAGTAACCATCGCTCATACCCGTCAGCAATGACAGACGAACAACCAAGCTGCTGCTAAGGACTTAAACCCTGTTTAAAGAAGATTTACTGTAGTACGTTGGAAACACTGTGATGGGCGAAGTTCATTATAAAGTCAGATTGCATATCATTATGTCAAAAAAATCTCTAGAATCACTGAAGGAATGCAGTAATTTTAGGTATTATATAAGGCTTAGGTATTATCATACCTTCCTTATAGTAAGTACCTTTGCTTCTTCAGCAGGCATATCATACGGTATAAAATACTGAGAATTTGTAGAACCAGGGATTCCAAATAGTCCGTAAGATCGGGGTAACTGACAATCTGAATGGCTTTCTTCTGTATATCAATCGGAAGTATCAGGTATTTAGGAGTCCAAGTTCAGCGACGTTAGCAGTATTTCACGCTAAGATGAACCTGTGCTTTGTTCAGCAAAATTCCCTTGTCCAGACGTCAAGTATCGCTTCGCTCCATCCTAACATCTTTGATGTCTATATTACGTTACTCTTCAAATAATTTCAATACTGAAGACCGTTAGAATCGACGACCCGAAGAATTGCCATATTTTCGGAAGGTTGTAGGGGTACTGCTTCAGGTAGCTGTATCACGACAAAATATTTTTTTGCAGCAAATGTATACAATATAGACACATTTCTTGTTGAAAGGGTTAACATAAATTAAAGTGATGCAAGTTTACATCGTTTCTTATGCATCACGCTCCTAAAGAGACTGATTGCCGGTATATCGCATATAGCCCATGTCATCCTTACAGCAATGCTTGAGTTGATGGCAAGGAGGAGGGGAT
The DNA here is from genome assembly GCF_030269925.1 of Bombyx mori. Taxonomy (NCBI): domain Eukaryota; kingdom Metazoa; phylum Arthropoda; class Insecta; order Lepidoptera; family Bombycidae; genus Bombyx; species Bombyx mori. The sequence continues at coordinate 5,316,409 of NC_085108.1, read as the reverse complement.
TTATTTTAACCTTGTCGTACGACCATTATCTTTATCATTATGCCTTATCTTTTTATTGAATTAGGTGCCTAATTATCATAATTTTACTGTTGAAAACATAAGTAGTTTGAAAAATGATTGATAGAAGAATTTGAGGATATGTATTGAAAACAAATTTTCTTTTTTTAAGCCAAACCGAAAAAGAACAAAGAATCAAACAATGCTACACCAAAGACTTTGGGCAAACGACAATCGTCTAGGAATAAACATGAAGATAAAGAGAAGGATACGGAAAAAGAGAAAGAGAAAGAAATAGAGAAGGAGAAAGAAAAGGAAAACGACAAAGAAAATGAAAAAGAGCCACCGAAAGAAGCAGAACAGGAATCTGAACCTCAAGTAGAAAGTAACAAAGAAGTCGAGAGCAGTGATAAAGACAGTGAGAATGTAGAGCCAACTGTAGATAGTGAAGATAAAGAAGATGATCGAATGAAAGTTGACGAACAAAACGATAAGAGTGAACAGGTTAATGATAAAGGTTGGTAACAATACAGACAAGCGGTAATAGATTTCTTAGCAGATACTTTTTTCCCACTATACACCTAGTTAAATGTAATGTGTTGTGTTGCTCATAGTTATTAAACCTACATGGAAACTTTTACTGGTGGTAGGACCTCTTGTGATTACTGGTGGTAGGACTTCTTGTGAGTCCGCGCGGGTAGGTACCACCACCCTGCCTATTTCTGCCGTGAAGCAGTAATGCGTTTCGGTTTGAAGGGTGGGGCAGCCGTTGTAACTATATTTGAGATCTTAGAACTTATATCTCAAGGTGGGTGGCGCATTTACGTCGTAGACGTCTATGGGCTCCAGTAACCACTTAACACCAGGTGGGCTGTGAGCTCGTCCACCCATCTAAGCAATTAAAAAAAAATTGAATCTATTCTTCTGAACCTTTTTTGTATTAGTTTCAGATAGTGATAAGAATTCAAAAGAAGTTAAGGAAGATAAAGAACAAAAAGACGATAAAGAGAAAGAAAAGGGTAAGGAGACGACAAAAGATCAGAAGACGAAAGAAGACTCCGGCGAACCGAGAGCGAAGCGATCAAGAGAGGTTAGATAAAATGTTTATGTGAGTGCTAGAGTAGTGAAGATAGCGCCGGGCTTGTAAGTGTTGCCAACTATAACACTATATATATAAAGCAAAAAATAGAAGACCAATGATGTCATGTCATATCTCTGATCAATAAATCACGACAGTTTTATAACAATTACTGAGCGACTTGTTATTCTTAAATATATACATATATATTAGAAGATATTGGTATGTTTAAAAACTCAATTTGAAAATTTTAAGAATGAATGTTCTTTCTAATCTCAATTTATTTTCGAAAAATTGAAGTCAACAACATTTGTATAATATTTTTTAATCATAATTTGCATATAGTGCCATCCCCTTATCACAGTATTTATATTTTATTGCTAACCCCTAAATACAACTGATGACTCACATTGTTTAGAATTTTCGTATCCCTCATTGAGATTTTTACTGGAGAATTTACTGGTGGTAAGACCTCTTGTGAGTCCGTGCGGGTAGGTACCACCGCCCTGCCTATTTCTGCCGTGAAGCAGTAATGCGTTTCGGTTTGAAGGGTGGGGCAGCCGTTGTAACTATACTTGAGACTTTAGAACTTATGTCTCAAGGTGGGTGGCGAATTTACGTTGTAGGTGTCTATGGGCTCCCGTAACCACTTAACACCAGGTGGGCTGTGAGCTCGTCCACCCATCTAAGCAATAAATAAAAAAAACACTAATGTGTACTTCAATACTTTCTACCTACTAGTTCATTATGACACAAACACTTAAAATCACTTTATGAATTATAAATTTCAGAGTAAGAAGACTGAGGCTCCATCACCAAGGTCACCGGCGAAACGAAAGCCGAAATCTTAAAATTATCGATAATATAAACACACATATATTATTTTTATACAAATAAAAAACATTCACGTTACGTGATAATTTAGTTGGATATAATTATTAAACAAAAAAATGTTATTAAGTACCATGAAGAGCAATCTGAACGCAAAAGTTGAAGCCACATGTCGGCTGTTCGGTGGTTGGACTACCGTTTTCATATACAATGCATGCACTTTAACTAATCGACTTCAGAAGCAGATGACATATTGTTGTCCTAGATGAGTGAGCGCAGGCGATGAGTTGCGATTCTATTCAAAGCGATTTACTAACACGTGACGTCTGACGATATGTCGTTGGTAATGGGAATGTAAACACCTCATTGGACCTTCATCGCAAAATTTACTGGTGGTAGGACCTCTTGTGAGTCCGCACGGTAGGTACCACCGCCCCGCCTATTTCTGCCGTGAAGCAGTAATGCGTTTCGGTTTGAAGGTTGGGGCAGCCGTTGTAACTATACTGAGACCTTAGAACTTATATATCAAGGTGTGTGGCGCATTTACATTGTAGATGTCTATGGGTTCCAGTAACCACTTAACACCAGGTGGGCTGTGAGTTCGTTTACACACCTAGGCAATAAAAGTATATATATAATTGAATATACGCGTCAATGTGGTTGGTACACATGAAGGTTTTACTTCGCTTTTGTCGCTCACAAACTCCATCGGAATTTGTTGGACATAATGAGTTAACATTTCTATTTACTGAAATGAAAACCCTATATAGATAGTATCTAGTATTTAAAGATAAACTTTGAAAGTACAATTATTGTATGGAAGCAAGTAAATTTAAAGAAAAAAAGCAGCATCTTGTGTTCATTAATGTTAATGACATTAAAGAAATGCATAATTTACATAATGACTATATTAAATCTACTATTTCCTATAGTAGACATTATTATGACACAAAGTTATATAATAATATATAGAAAGAAAGAAAAAATCGTATTTCATATTACAAGCTTTGTATGTATCAACATGTTTTAAATACTAAAGTGAAATGCCTGCAATTATTATAATTTATGTTAAAATAAAATATAATTTGAGATGCATTGAATCTTTAACGACTTTATGAAGCGTCATTCAAATTATAGCCTAGTATTTAATTGAGGTGACAGATAAAAACAATGCAAACTCAGGACGATGTTGGAAGTATAAAAAATATACATACATGATGGATTTTATTGTATTTTCTCCCGCAATAGCAAAATGTAACAAATTATATTTTATTATTTTTTAATTACAACTGTTGACGCGAAACGCAAGCTTCGTAGATTTAAATTAAATATACTAATGAGACAAATTTTATCATTTTTTTTAGGTTATATTTTTTTTTATTATACTGTACTGCATTTATGTAACGAGATTGTTTTTTTTTATTATTATTTTAATATATATTTATAGATAAAACATTCCTGTAACGATTTCAAATGTAAGTGGAAATAGTTTCGTTCAAAGATCGATATTCGAGTCGATTAGTTTTAAAGGCGGCTGGGACATAGCGGAAGCTATATTTTGCATTGGCCGAATGGGTGAAATATATATATATATATATATACATACAAAATGGTTAAAGAAAATTTACATATTAACTTTTGAAAAAAAAGCAAGTTTACTACTTCTTTTTGTAAAATTACTACGCCTTTGAAATTATTCCCAAATCAACATCAGTAATTATCTCCTCTGTAAAATTCATACAAAAATAAATATTCATATTTTTAAGCAGTGCTCTACAGTAGATCGTATAGACCTTTATCGATTAGGTTTAGTTAGTGTTTATAAAACTCATTGTAAATATTTTATAATAAACTTCTTATACCTACTGAGTTGGTTTTTTTAGTTCATAGAATTTATACGAGCAATTGTTTTTATTGTACTTTTAATCTCCACAATGTCGATGGTGATATAATTATATAAATTTTTAACGGAAACGTCGACGGTTCCTTCTCGTGTTCTCAATGGGGTACATGTTCAGTATTTTATTTTTCGTCTCCAATGCATCTTCATTGACTGAAACAATGTTTTTTTAAGGAATACTTACTCTCAGGAGAAAAAGTCAATTTCTTGATACGATCATATCGACGCTTGAAAGGCAAACGTGACTAAGCGACAATGCGTGAACTTTACAGTAGACTAATTTAAAGTTGAAATACCTGAAAACAAAATGTATTTTAACGAATCCAGCTGTAGTAGAATCTAGCTAGTAGCTGTAGGATTGAAATGATTTTAATAGACCTAGAAATATTTTTTTGCGCATCGAATATGGTTATTACCTATTATTTATGTACAAAGCAGTTATTGTCGCTTAGTCACTTTTGCCTTTCAAGCGTCGATATATATACAAAAAGTGGTGCTATGCTTCGTAGGCAATCTATGAGAATTATCCGGTATTCCGTGGTTTAGCCATGTCCTTAGCCATTGGCAAGCAGTGAAAAAATCATTCGTATAGTTAAAAAAAAAACTACGAATCCATACTTCGTTCTACTTTACACCTCTGATTTCTGACTGCATTCTTAGTTCCGGAATGTAGTTTAATAAAGTGAAAATATCTTTTTTTCCTTAAATGTACTTATTTTTATGTATGATGGAATTACTGGTGGGGCCGTGTGAGTCTGCCACCACAACCTCCCAACCTACTGCGAACTGGTCATGCAGTCGTTTTGAAGAGCTATACTACACAATTAGATTCACAATGGGTGGAGGCATTTGTGTTTTGATGTTTTTTTTTTTTTTTTTTTTTATATGCTGTTGTTTTTTTTTTAAATCCTACCTATTCTAGTAACCTCGAGGGGTTATACTAGATTCACTGAACTTAGTGGGTGAGTTCACGGGGCTCTAACCTGACGATGCTGCGGTAACTACATAACAATGGGTGGGCTGTGAGCCGAAATTTTGCAAAAATAAAATTTCATTTAATTCAGTATCCCCTAGTTATCGATTTACATTAACGGGTACTACGAATAGTTTAACTCACATTGTACGTTGGCGGTGTCAGATGAATCGCTTCTCATCAGCTGCATATCAAAGCCCATTCCTTCATAATCCACGTTCATTCTTATAGGCCTAATTGACTTGTTTTCTAAGAAAAATATGGCCGAATGTGGTAACACAGGATCATAGACACCTCTAAATAAATTCAAATAATTTTCTCCGGCTGGCAAGACCCGGTTTTCGGACGCTTTAGATGTGTTTAAACCATTATCTTGAAATGAATCCTCAGTGTTAGATTCGAAACCATTAGAACAACCGGGCTTAGAATCAGCTTCATTTTTAGTTCCGTAAAGTTCTTTGTTAATTTTTGGGTATTTGTAGATAATTCCTGACATTTTTGCTTCGTTTTCGCTTATAAATTCAAAGTCTGATGAATGATAGCCATCTGAATCTTGTTCTTCTTCTAACGTTGATATAGGAATAGTGTTTAAGTCGTGAATTGGTTTCAAATTAGTAACTGTTTGGTTGTTAATTTCATGTTTTAATTTGGTTCCGTTACCTTGATCGAATTCCTCATCAGAGCTTAGAGATATAATATCTATGTTAAATTTTGTTTCATCAATTTCCCTAACAGGTCCTACTACAGGCTCAGTTAAGTCTATAATTTCTGAATTCTCGATAACATTATTGGGTTCATCAGTAAATTTAGCATTTGTACTATAATTGCGCTGTGTTATATCATTATTCACAGTTTTATTGCCGTCAATTTCTTTATTTTTAAAACAGACCGGTTCATTGATTTCTTTTTGGTTATTTTTTTTTGAATTTTCATCGAATTTAAAAGCATTTAGACATTTATCATTAACTGGGTTTTTAAGTATTCTATCGTCAATATATTTATCATTAATTTGCATGAAATTATTTATTTTCTTATCACTTATCGGGTTTCTACTACTGTTTGTTTTTTTAATTTGTAAAGAATCAGTTTCAGCTATTACACAAATCCGTTGCTCGTTTATTGTATCATTAAAAAACATTACATTCGTTTTTGGTAAAATATTCTCAACGTCCGTTTCACTGCCCACTTTAAAGCCACTATTGTGAATATTTGGATTTTTAACATCCACAGTATCATTTACATCAGTTTCATTGTTAATTTTAGCGCACATTTCAAAATTGGTATCATTAAGGTTTGGTTTTATATCTTTGGATGCATTTAATTCAACAGCTTTCAACACTTCATCTTCAGTATTAGTTTCAATTTTAGATAGATAATCGTGATCATTTCTTAACGCTTTTTTAATTGATATGGAGGTATCTATTTGTGCCTCATTAGCTGTTACTGGATCGCTACCATTCATTTTCCTGATTTTATTTTTAAGCCTGTTTACAATGTTTTTAAGAGAATTCATCGCTGTAACTGGAACACGTGAAAAAAGTTTTAAATTTTCGCGACTACATCTACTTTTGTAAACACTTGTACCGGATATTTACATTGTTTTTAAATATTTCTCATTATTTCGGAGTTAAAAATAATGATATACTTAGGCCTCCTTATTGATAGTGATCGAAATGAAAATTCACTTAACATTAGACAATAATAATTAAAATTAGATTACTTTAATGTTGAGATTACCATGAATTATCATGCCAGCCCAACTTCCCTTACTTCTTACTGACTTTAATACACTGGCTTTTAGGAAGTTCTTGGTCAATTTTGTTATTTGTCATATTCGACTCTTGGGGTTGACTTGGCAAAGGTGGTTATCTTTTTAAGTCCGTTGATACTATGATTCACAAAATTATTTTCTATCCATTTTTTTTTGTAGTTTTACTTATTTTCAGTATATAAAAAAACGTCAAGGAAGAAAGGAATTTTTATATTTTGTTTAAATCGCTTTCTCATGTAAATGTAAATTATCAAATCAACACATTTTTACACATATACATATATACATAATAATTAACATTAATATTAACGTAACATAATTTATTTGGTATGTATAGTATGCACTTACTTGTTTAGTAGTAATAAATATCCAGAAAAGGAAAACTTACTAATTATAAAGTCTCTAAAACAATATTCTCATAAATTAAAAACTAAACTTGGAAATTACCGATAAGCACATCACATCAAAATAATTATTTTAAAATAAAATCTGAAAAAAAAAAACGGCGGGAATTTATGACAACGACATAAGGTATTTAACCATACAGCCCCACTATTTATTTGATTTTAACTTATTAGTTGAAAAAAATAAAACAAGTTTAATATTAAAAATGACGATTTTACTTTATTTTAACAAACTGAAAAATATTGTAATATACGTTTTTACAAATGCAGATGACATATTCGAAAGATATCATATTAAAGTATGTTAACAAGATTCTTGCTTGAAAAAATCTATTTTCTGCAAACACAACAATATACATATTGTATTAAACAGCCAAACTAGATATAAAATATTACAATTAAAATTAAGATAAGTATTCTAATAAATACAAAAGATATATCACTTTTTCCCGGATTTCTTTATTCCACCCTGGGTAAGTGGACCTTTTTGAGTTGCCTTCGCCTTGGCTTCCTATAAAATAAAGAAAATGTACAGAAAATTTCTTGTTTTCTCGTAAAGATTTTGAAGGGTTGGTATTATTTTATTTAAAAAAAAAACTGGTTTTAAATATAATATTTGCAATTGCATGTTTAGTTTTGTAGCACGAGATGAGTTGAGTGTAAGCCTCCGATTTTTCGTTATGTGCTTAGTGCGAGTTTTTTAACGTTCTCGATAGCGTAAAAGTTAACTAAATTTTGTATGGAATCGAAACGTTTGCCTATGTTTGCCATTAGGGGCGCTGTTCCAACTGCATACAAATTTGAGTTAACTTTTACGCTATCGAAAACGTTAAAAAACTCTCACTACGCACACAGGTGATACGTCTTCAACCCCGCCGTTTTATATGTCGGTTGACTCATGCTTCAAACAGCATGATTGCTTTATGGATTAAATTTGCAGGATTGTGGAAGCTACTGATCTGGGAATACAATTCAACTTACCAACATTATGAACATCATGGATACTTTAAAATCTATTTCAGAAGTTATTATATATACCTGAAGTGCCTTCTGTTGTTCTTTTAGCTTCTGTTTGTGGGCTAGATCGTCTTCGTCCATCTCCTTGGACTCCTTCTTGGGTGCTTTCAAGGGTTTCTTTTTGCCACCTTCACGGCCAGACATCTGAAGCAAAGATTTTCATGGAAATATCATGTTACAGATTATATTCTTACACATTTTATTATAAATATAATAATATTTGTGTTATTTATTTGTATGTTGTATAAATGACTAATGGCTGAACTCATTTGCGGGTAGTTACTGTCTCCAGTACTCCAAAATTCCTGATTCATCTGGAAATATAATGGCATTATCTTCAATTATCGTGATTCGTTGACACTATTGATAAAAACTATTTTTCAGTTTAATCGAGTTACAAATGTAAATTTGTAGTTTTTTTTATTGTCCTTGTAGGCAGATGAGCATACGGCCCACCTGATGGTAAGTCCTTACCGTCGCCCATGGACTTCAGCAATGCCAGGGGCAGAGCCAAGTCGCTGCCTACTGAAAGTCCAATGGTTGTTCTGGCATTTTTTTTCGTCTGTAGAATTCAACCCCTTCAAGAAACAGGCACATACCAAAAAAACTAATGTGTAGTAAAGTGATTTTGTAGCTTCAATACATAACAGTACATAGTAATTATGTCCGTTTAGATCGTATGTAAGAACTGTGTAGTTTATTTTTTAAAGGGAAAACCATTAATGATTCTCCTTCATTAGTTCATAATAATATTGCACTCAGCTTTAAGCAACAAACATAACTAAACATTTGCTGATCTGAACAAGTGCTTTTTTTTTAAATTATAAACTATTTGAAAAGTACATAGCCTTAAATGAAAGGTCACAGACGTAATTAATTGAGTAGATCAGACAAATCCTTATTAATACGCTTTTATTAGCTTCATACGTATGTTAATATGTAACGGAATCTTTGAACATGATTTTGACTCATTTAAAACGTCGGATTAACTAGAAATTTGGCATAATTATCAAAGACCAATGACAATTAGGTCCGTTATTTACTTTCGACAGTCAAAACAACAAATTCATTTGAGCCTTCCGTTTTTCACTTAGCAAATTGGAAACTGTAGTATTTGCCTTTTAAAAACAAATAATAGTTTAAAAAAAACAAAAAAACACACTTTTATAAAAAATCCAACCAAAAACTAGAAAATAAATTTTTTGTAAAAAAAGCATGAGTTGATTTTTAAGATATTATCAAATAGTTCATTTAATGTATTGCATTGAATGTGTACTTGGCAATGAGAAATATATTTTTTCAATTGACACCTTATAATAATTGCTAGCCTTGTAACATGCAAATTGTGTTATAAATTTAACCAAGAACGAGTCAAGGATATGTTTTAATATACAATTACACACATACTCATTTATACAATACGAACAAAGTTGCAAAAATGTAAATAAACATAAAGTGTTTTATTGTATTAGACACAATATGCTGAAGTATTAAAAGACTTTAAGAGTTAAATATTTACGATTCATTTCAATCAGGATGGGACTCGGAAGAGACATTATAATATATTTTGTAATAGATAAATTCACAATCGAAGTTTTCTAGACTGACTTAAAAAGAATACAGCAAACAATATGCTCAACAGGTGATGATATAGAAGACAGGAGGTTATGAGTAAATGGCTCATAGAAATTATTTGGTGAGGTAAAGAAAACAATAACATCAAGTACATAACATTACTATAAATTCAATGAAAAAAATTCCTTTCAGGTTGGTACAGAATTCCTTCGAAAAAAAAAAATTAACATCAGTACCTACATAGCCATTAGTGCCATTTACAAAAAATATTAAGTATTCCAGATGCAAAAAGTTTTGAATTGTAGATAGTTATTGTATTATAGTATTCATTGTTTTACATTTCACTCTTGTAAAGGTATGTTTCAACCCATATTTGTGTGAAAGTTTGGTTATAATTTTGTCAGATGCATGATCTATCGGATGGATCTAGTAATACATAAACTATTTAATGATAAATTTTTTTTAAATAAAGATTATTAATAAGAAACATTCGAACAACGCTATAGTATTCAATATAGTACTTTAATCGTATGTTTTTTCGCAATAACCTTACAATAATTAACTAGTTGAGTTTAGAAAACTAATACTATTTTTTAATACATACGCTAAACAATAAAATATGTCAACTTACGGTTGTACGCTGAAACGCTGATTAAATTACTAAATAGATGTTAAATGTAAATATCACGCGTTGGAGCACGATTATAATGTATTTAAGTATTTAAATATTTGGGAATTGGCCGTTCAATCATGAATCGATAACCAACCGGTGACGAATTTTGACAAGACATTGAGTAGTATAGTCGGATTTTTTATTAGACGAAGTCAACTGACGTTTACTGTGTTGTCAGCTTTTGATGAAATAAAAATAGTGTTGTGACAAAGTGAACGATTGAAAAAACTCCTGAATTAATGAAATTGCCTCGATTGTCTAATGAATAGTTGGTGTGCCGAATTGCCGATATCGGGTACGGGATTCGAATTTTAGGCGTGCTTTGTACATAGCAACGAGTTTTCGACGAAATATTATGTTCCTATAGTATCTACCTGTACTGAATACCGAGTGTTTTAAACATTAAGAAAAACATTGCGAGGAAGCTTGTAAGACTCTCCTATTTCCAATACATCATATAGTTGAAACTATAGATGTATAAAATATAACAATTAAAGGTAGGTAATGAAAATAAAAAAAAAACTGATTGTAGTTGCATACTACTAGTAACATAATATATTGGAGCACTTTAATACAATTTTATTGTAAAATATAAATAATATTCTTTTATAGTTTGAAATTAATGATTAACTCTTCACACTCATTGTTCATTCATGTGATTGAACGAGAACTGAACGCATCATCACTATTACTTTAAATATAGCAACATTATTTCACAAAGTGACATTAGCTACTGTCAGCTAGCTTCGTCTAATTAAAAATCCGACTATAGTTTCATTTTTCTACCGGAAAGGCCGAGGTATCACAGCACACAGCGTTATCTTTTATATAGGTATTCTGTTATATGAAAAATATTATGGATGAGGTGGTTATACCAGGCCATAAACTCCACAAAAAAAATAATTGATGAGGTGAAGTTGATTTATTTGAGACTAGAATCGATAGGGATGAAATTAAATGAAACGAGATGACGTAGGATGAAATAAAGTCTCAGTAAAATGGTGTTTTTTTATAAAGACTTTGTGGACTTTTTGGAAGAACCCGAGACACACCACAAAGCTCCTTCTACTAAATATCGAAACGAACGGTTCAGAATGGTTCAACAAGAATGAGACTCTTCTATGATGAGCACGAAGCTGGCACTACTTAGGAGAGGTTTTCCGGAAAGTGATAATACATTTCAATTAAATACTTATCACCTTCATTTTAATATTATATCCAATAAAAAATGAATTGCTATTCGTTAGTCTCGCTAAAACTCGAGATCAGCTGGACCGATTTGGCTAATTTTGGTCTTGAATTATTTGTGGAAGTCCAGAGAAGGTTTAAAAGGTAGATATATGTATGAAAATAATAGGAATTAAATAAAAATAAAAAATTTGTTTTTCCTTTGATGTGTCCCCCGTCGGACGAATCTTTTTGTTTATTTTATACAAAAGCTTATGTCTTTTATTTATCGATTGAGGCACAACGAAGTCTGCCGGGTCAGCTAGTTGTTTATATAAAATTTGTTCAAGTTTTCCTTTTTATATTTAATACACGCAATTGTGAATAACCTGAACTTGAACTCTAAAAAACGGCTAACTAACGAAGGTGTGAATTGAGCTGTCTTTTAATTTAGTTTCGCTCCAATGGTTCCTTTACACTACAATTAAAAACTAAGCTAAGAGTCAGTTAAATTACTTAGTGTTATAAAGAAGTTTGTTAGTATACTTCAGAAGGTCCTATTGAAAGATCATCAGATTTAAAAATCGTTAGGTGATCGTTACCGCTTTCTAGTGTATGATTGTAGTCTTAGGTTAGACTCATCCGGAATGCCTATCTGAATTCAGAGTCGGAATTCATAATTTGAACTCCGGCAAGCTAAGTACATACCTCACACATATCTTAAAAATTCAGATAAATCAGTAGTCTCCTGTTTCTCAGCTCAGGCAAACGTCTTGGGTATGGAAGTTGTAATACTCATCGCTTTACATAATATGTACTTTTTTAGCTTTAAATAATAATAAAAAAGTGTGTGTGTGCCATTCACACACGGTAGAAGTGAAACTTATAAAAATAAAAAAACAAACTAAATAGAAATAATTGTAAATCATCTTTTATAGTATGAGGTAGCGCCTTCTGTGAATTGATATTTTAACTTCACGTATAATGTGTTCTATTTCATTCTCTCGCCGGCTGAATACCGCCGGCCTATACATTTATGTGTTTGTGTCTATATGGACTTATTTTTTCGTTTCGTTTCATTTCGTTTCATCGAGTTTAAAATCACAACGATTCTAAAGAAGTTTCACTTCAAAAAAGAAACGCAAACGAATAGGCACACTGGATTCATCCTCTTAATATGAACAGAGTAAGGGAAAGTCAGTTTTACATTACGGCGAGAAAATTACGATAGTTTATAATAATAATAAATAATATTTGTAATAATTTAAAAAATAATTCATAATCTGATGTTTAGAAACACGCGCGTTATGAAATCATAATCTTAAATATTCCAATCCGGAATTCAGAACACTCGTCACTATTATTCTTACAGATCGATCTGAGAAAATCATAATCTGAAAAAAATCAGAATGCGTGTAGAGCATAATTGAATTGTATGCAATTCCGGGCTTTTTGAATAAATAATATGAATTCAGAATATGGATTCAGAGAGGAATTTCGGATGTATGAGTCCAGTCTTATATGTATCTCATAATACTAGTCTATAGAACGGCTAAGCTGTTTAAGGCTATTTAATCTGCGAAGATTGTAAAAAATGTACATTTGCGAGCATATCTCATCCCATATCATCTCATCTCATTTCATTTAAATTCATCTCAGTTGAGTTACGGTTTGTTACTCTATTTATTTTAATGTTGAAAGTTAAAATAAAACATTCTTTTGGTGTTAAAGTTTCAAATTTTAATCTTCTTCATATTTTCGTTGTTTTAGTACACTTCTAGCAGCTTTGTAGTAATTTTCCAGTGATAATTTTGCAGGATCACACGCTTTTACGCATTCATTTAAAGAATCAAATCTGTTTACGTTCCCTCCATAGCCCGAGTACGGAAATTTAATGCATTTCCTTTTGTTCAAGTCATAGGCGTACCTGAAATAATAACGATTAAATAAATAAGACGCCATATTACCTTCATTTTATATAACGTTGCAAAGGGTTTATTTATCATACGGTCTTAAAAATAGTTGTGTTGTGAGGATCCTAATATCAAGAAAATGTATTTCTCTAGATTGAAAATTCATTATTTGAGAATTATTTGTATAGCAAGAACGATCATGTCGCTGATGTCATGGCGGAATTTCCTTTGTTGACGTCAATGGACTCCAGTAACCATTTCATACCAAGTAGGCCGTGAGCTCATCTACCGATTTAAGCAATACAAAACAAATTATTACTTTGTAACGTATTCAGACTTATTCTTCTCTGTTTTCTTTCCGGGATCTATCTTCATATAGCAAACTTCATATGTTTCGGAAAAAAAAAAAAGTTTACAATATATCAATAATTAATAGAATAGTTAATAATATCACAATTATTTAGCTTTAGATTACGTTCGAATTCAAATAATAAAATAAAAATTCAATTAATTCTATATCCGGGTTACTGGTTTCGATTGTACTCAAAACCAGGTTTTTAATATTTATAATTGTCCTTAAGGGCAGACCTTAACGTCCATCTGGCTGTAAGCTCTTACCGCCGTTTAAAGATGTCAGTAACGTCAGGTATATTTATTGATGAGGAGACTCCTTAAAGGATACCGGTGAGCCGTTAGCTCACTAATCTAATCAGAGCCACAAATAAAAAGCTAGAAAAACAATGACATCAGTCAAAACAAATAAAAAAATGTATCTACATAAGTACTCAATGATTTTTGTTTATTTCTAAAATAAAACAATAGTGAATTTATAATCAATACCAGTTTAGTTGCGGCTTGACCTCGAATTCGAATTCTAATTTAGATGCTGTACCTAATTTATTAGATGAAGTCATAGTGATGTTAACTGAATTACTAATCGGAATCTCAGAATATTGGATCATAGATTTTATTTACGTCATTGACATTGTTTTTGTTTTCATAGACACGTTTTTTAATGAATTCCCGGATTTTGAAATACTTTGGGAGCCACTGGCTATAATTGATATGACATTTATTCCCGACGTTTGTTACCACGAAAACTGTTTAGTATTGGAAACTTTTTCTTCTTGTTATTTTATCCCCATCTCGTTTTCCATTCAGTCTGCTTAGTGCGAGTTTTTAAACGTTCTCGATCGCGTAAAAGTTAACTTTTATTAGTTAACTCAAATTTTGGTGGACCTGGAACAAAAACTGGTGGTAGGACCTCTTGTGAGTCCGCACGGGTAGGTACCACCGCCCCGCCTATTTCTGCCGTGAAGCAGTAATGCGTTTCGGTTTGAAGGGTGGGGCAGCCGTTGTGACAATACTGAGACCTTAGAACTATATCTCAAGGTGTGTGGCGCATTTACGTGTAGAGGTCTATGGGCTCCAGTAACCACTTAGCACGAGGTGGGCTGTGAGCTCGTCCACACATCTAAGCCATATAAAAAAAAAAATTGTTTGCAGTTGAAACAGCGCCCTTCCTAAGCGGCAAACATCGAACTCGATCCAAATTTGAGTTAACTTTTACGCTATCGAGAACGTTAAAATACTCGCACTAAGCACACAGGCCTATAACACGTTATCTCTGCTCTCACATCCTTCTCTTGCATATCATCTTTCACAGAGCCCATCCAAGACTTATTAAGACGCTCCCTCGTCATATTACCGTCGACTTTCACACCCAGTGAGTTTTTGGTGTTCAAAATACGGTAGATACCGAAGACCTGCCTATTTCTATGGAGACAACCGCAATCGCGACATGGTGATGGGTAGTAGCAATTGTGATCTATATTAATCACGTAAGACAGCCCATTTAAGACAGAAAAATGGAATTTATCTCTGCTGCGGCAGTTTGAAAGCCTGTCAAAGGTGATCACTCGTGAACATATTGATAAGTTCACGCTATGCGAAGCTTGTTTTAGACAGAAGCAATAAATTTTGTGAACGTCTAAAGGATTTCTTATCGTGAACTTGCAATCGTTCATATAATAAGGTGAATGTGAGTCTGTTCTGAGCTAGAACGGTCGCCGGTCATACCTGCTTGGAGCTAAATGAACTGCGGAACGATAACATAGCATAAAAATGGACTAGTTCATTTGATTCACTTAGACAAAGTAGTTCAGAAGAACGAATCATTCACAATTTAACTATATCGTAGGTACAGATTATCATTTTAAATAAATAGGTTTTTTTTATTTCTGACTAAATAAAGAGGAAATGTATATTAATCCCATCATATCGAAGCATATGATGTTTTTCATTGAACTAGAGGTCCCGCAGTAGTCGAAATTCGACTATAATTAATTGGAATTGTAAGTTTGTACACTATTATGATTGTAATTTATACTTCTATAATCACAAATTTCGCCAAGGCTACACTATAAAAAAATATTAATAAAGGCAAACAATATTTAATCTATTCTCAATTTGACCACAGACGTCAAGAACAAAAGTTTGACAATAAATAGTATGCATGCGTGTGTGCGTCAAATACATTGTATGTAGTGTGTGTAATGTTTTCTTTATTGATTTAATGCATTATTAAAAAAAAGCATCGTGCACTACTTCTTCTAATTTCTCTATAAGTATGGAAAATTTCATACTCCTCCGTCAACGAAATTTTCGTAAAAAGGGATACAAAGTTTTTGCTTCACGTATAAATATATAGACTTCTATTAAGTTTAACCCGTTCAAATAGCTGAAGAAGTTTCTTTGTTTAAGATATTTTTTCGAAATTTTAAACTTTAAATGGCTCTCACCTGAAATTGCAAAAATGTCGTTTAAACCAAATAGCCGCTCATTTTTCGATTGAGCCTACGAATAGCATTATAACAGTGAAGTTTGAGTGAAACTTACCAAGGCCATTGCAAATATTTAAAACAGCGTATATAAAAAACAATAGTATTAGTGGAACACGCATAGCGTCGTATCTTTTATGAAGCCTAGACTAAACTGGCGATCAGAGTTGATATCGACATTCTAAAGTATATTAAGGTTAGTGCGGTGTCGTGGTTTTGCTTAGATAAATTAAAAAAACTTTATTACCATCGCATCACCCGCCAACAGAGGTGCACGAGCTCACAGTCCACCTGGTAGTAAGTGGTTACTGGAGCCCATAAACATCTACAACGTAAATTCGCCACCCATCTTAACACAATAAGATATAAGTTGATAAGAATCTTTATTGAATTGATCACTATATTGACGGAAGAAAGCGGAAATGTTAGCCGCGTTTTAAGCTAAATAACTTTTTACCATATTATTTGTATTTATATTTATAGTTCTGGTGTAAAGTTGAATTTTTCAAGTTACGACAATTCCGCTTTTTCAGTCGATATGTTTATTAAATAAACCTTCTTCTATCTTTCAGTCCACAAACGTTCTGTTACGCCGGTAATAGTAGCGCCATCTATCGCTGAATAGTCGAAAGAATATCGAAGGATCTAGTAGCAACTAGAACGCTCGAGAAGTACAACGCCATCTATTGTCAGATAGCGCAAAACACAATGAAGAAAACAAAAAACACTCGAAATGTGTGAAATACTTTCGATAATTCTAGGGATATGGTATCGGCTATAAAAGCGTTGCAGAAATGGCACGCAGTCATTCAATAATCGGAACTACTCGAAGCGAAACACCGAACGAATCACCTGAAGCGAAGCGGATTGAATGGACAAAGGATGAGCATCGCTATTATGACCGGTCCTGCACTGGCTGCAACCAACGGATCCCCGCGACCCTCAACAGATATAATCGGTCCCCCTTGTGGGGGACCTTTTTTTTTTTTTTTTTTTTTCCACAGGAGAAAATCGCCGGATCCCCACCCGCGCGGCAGGTGGGGTATGTGGGAGTTGAACCTCACTAAAAACTCCTGCCGCTCACAACCGGCGCCCTACCTCGGACCGGGCCGGAGCCCAGTCGGGGCTATTGAAACGGCGGGACAGGGTTGACGCAGAGCACATTACATCCATCCCACCGTCCCACGGACGCCGGACCGGTGGCCGCCAGCGAAACGACCACCGGTTCCCTCGTTCAGCGGGCCGAGAGCCCGCTTTGATGGCGCCGCGTTACACCTTCCCCCAGAGCGGTCGGGGGAACGCGGTCTACCATCACCCGACTTTGTGGGGGACCTAGGTCCGCTACGTCTTCCGTTAATTAAATTAAATAAATATCAACTAATAAGAAATTTTCAATACACGGACGTTTCTGTGACAAATTTTTAGCGGTGTAGGTTTTAATATAAACAGTTTCAAGGCTGCTCGAAGTTTGTCGTATTCAAGTTCTGCGTCTCACGATTTCGGGTTTCTGGTCGTGTTAAACTTAAATTTAAGAGATGCACCTTTTTATTGTTTTAAATCAGCGCTTCTCAACCTTTTTTCACTGCTGTATGAGCCCTTTTACAATTCACAATATTATGAGTAAAACTTTCGTGATAACTCCGTATTTATCCCTAAAATGTCACGTCTCTCTTAAGGTCCATTGTCTATGTTATCTTTGAAATATATCTAGTATTCTATTCTGGAAAAACTTGTGATCTACACAGAGTTTGATGTAGGAATCCCTTTCGGGACATTAATAATCGTTGTCATCATTTAATTATTTATTGAAAGAATTTCTTAAACAGTCGCCGGTGCTTGTTTTGAAGTCGTCGTGGCCTAAAGGATAAGACGTCCGGTGCATTCGTATATACCGATGCAACGGTGTTCGAATCCCGCAGGCGGGTACCAATTTTTCTAATGAAATACGTACTTAACAAATGTTCACGATTGACTTCCACGGTGAAGGAATAACATTGTGTAACAAAAAAACAAACCCGCAAAATTTTAATTTGCGTAATTCCTGGTGGTAGGACCTCTTGGGAGTCCGCGCGGGTAGGTACCACCGCCCCGCCGATTTACGTTGTACCGGCTACATTAGTATTATATTCCATTTTGAGCGCGTTCATACTAGATGACGCTATTGTAAAGATGGCACACGAGTTCTACATGGGCTAGTTTAGATGGTTTTTATTTTTATTGCTTTGATGGGTGAACGAGCTCACAGCCCACCTGGTTTTAAGTGGTTACTGGAGCCCATAGACATTTACAACGTAAATGCGCCATCCACCTTGAGATAAAGTTCTAAGGTCTCAGTATAGTTACAGCGGCTGCCCCACTCTTCAAACCGAAACGCATTACTGTTTTACGGCAGAAATAGGCGGGGGTGGTGGTACCTACCCGCACGGATTCACAAGAGGTCCTACCACCTTAAACGAAGCATTGGCGAAGCAGCTGCCCTTGAGGTGTAAGGTCTCCTTTGGAGGCGCTCGGGTAGCTGTTAGCAAATCCCACCCCTCCTGGCTGAGCCTTTGCTCGCCCACTTGTTCTGGTTCTGGAAAAGCCTCCAGGCCAATAATTCTTCCTTCATCGAAATAAAAAAGGGCTACAGACTCCTTCGTATGTGATAGCATTTTTTTTATTGCTTCGATGGGTGGACGAGCTCACGGGCCACTTGGTGTGAAGTGGTTACCGGAGCCCATAGACATCTACAACGTAAATGCCGCCGCTCACCTCGAGACATTTCTAAGTTCTAAGGTCTCAGTTTTTCAGTAGTAGCTAATTGACCGGAGTCGCGCAGATATATTCCTGGATAGATGTCCAGATTAAGTATTTTAAATTTATACTCATTCAGCACACTATTCAAATGTCGTACACAAACACGAAAAATAATGTAATTACAGTAAAAGTAATATTTGATTATGTCATGTCAATTAATCATGTTTAAATATGACACAATCATCATCATCATCATCATTAACAGCCCAGTCTTCCACTGTTGGACATAGCCGAGCCCTTCGTCGCAAGCGACGGGTGCGACGAGAACGATGACCGGATTTTTTTAAAAATGATAAATCTTTTTAACCTGCATTGACGAAATACATCGATGGTGAAGGAGCGGTTGTCGCATCGTGTATTTTAAAGTTGAAAAAAAATTTGTTAAATTAGATGGTAGAAGGGTAAATTGTTAGTTGTTATGCGGTTGCATTGGAAGGATTAGGGCAATCGTAATACTGTTTGCAGGCTGTGTTATACGGCGTGAGCTTTTTTTTTTTATGATTGAGGAGTACTGGTGGCCCGAAGGCCTTTCCAGTTTCACCAGGACAGGTGGGCGAGCAAAGGCTCAGCCAGGAGGGGTGGGATTTGCTAACAACAGCCCGAGGGCCTCCGAAGGAGACCTAACAACTCAAGAGCAATTGCTTCGCGAATGAATCTACTACCGGATCGGAATCGCGACCCGCTGAGAAGATCCGGCTAGAAACTCAGCGGCCTCGGCGTGAGCTGTGCGACGTCCAACCACATCGGCTAAGAAAATTGGTGATGATAACAAAAAAAAAAACCCAATAGGTACGAAGAATAAGAGAAACACGTTTATTTTGTCCGATAAGTTTGGTAATTATTTTCTTTGCTTTGATTAAAATTCATTATCAGTTTTAGTGGATTACGAGAATGAATCGCTTGCCGATTCCACAGTAGGTATTCATGTTTTCAAACATTCATTTTCACATTCGGTTATCGTATTGAAACGATTTTTGCTTCCGCCGCATCCTCCGTAGATGAAGATTTCGCATTTCTTCGTTCCTTGGTTGTACGTGTAGCTATGGAGAGAAGAGAACACACTTTACTGGTGGTAGGACGTCTTGTGAGTACGCGCAGGTAGGTACCAACACCCTGCCTATTTCTGCCGTGAAGCAGTAATGCGTTTCGGTTTGAGGGGTGGGGCAGCCGTTGTGACTATACTTGAAACCTTAGAACTTATATCTCAAGGTGGGTGGCGCATTTACGTTGTAGATGTCTATTGGCTCTAGTAACCACTTAACATCAGGTGGGCTGTGAGCTCGTTCACCCATCTAAGCAATAAAAAAAAAGCGTGCGTACAAAGTACACATGTCAGAAGTGAAACTTTTTTGGCGAACTAATTTATAAGTCTTGCTTATATATAAACAAATCTAAAACTTTAGATTTCCGAGACTTAGAGGAAGGGAAAAAGGAAGATATGTTCCCGCCAAAAGTCTGTCAAATGTCAATCTCAAACCTCAGTGTTGACAGTCACATTATGTTTAGATTTCTAAATTGTAAATGACTAATATTTTGCCAATTGAATTGACTAATTTAATTTCATGCTATTTGATTAATGTTCCAAATTCTTTTCATTTCATTTCAATTCCTATTAACATTTTTCACAAAAAAGTTATAAAATATTAGGCTGTATGGTATAATACATTTGCCTTTCCAGTTGGAAAAATATAACAACTACTACTACTGACTTTTGACAAGTACTTAATGTCAATAGTAGTTTGATGTCACTTCCGTAGCATACCTGCGTGACGTTCTGTAAAAAATTTACCCTCATGCGCCTAAAGAAGTTTCACTTCAAAAAACAATTAATCAATAAACCGGAATAAACAAATAAAGAAAGAAAGCAAGGATGCGTTACACTTAGATTATAGTTACGCAATAGCTGTTGACATTGTCTTTAACAGCGTCGAGTCTTCATTATGGACAGTTGTCAGTACCACCGCAATACCCTCGACAATGAAATCGCTAATACCCCGTTCATGTTGAGATTTTCTATTATGCTATGAGTATCGAAAAGAAATTAGGCAAAATCGATGCCCGTATCAAGGTAACCAGTGTTGGCTTATAGAACACTCACCTTTGGATGCTGGCCATGCAAAGGCCCGTAATACCAAAAGGCTGCATGCATTTCGGTAGGTTCATGTAAGGCTCTGAAAATTTAGGTCATATTTTAACAACGATAAACCCATGAAGCTACGTGATGTATGTATTGCAAATAAATTGTCGGCTATTACGATGGTAAGATTACTATTTTTACTGGTGGTAGGACCGCTTGTGAGTCCGCACGGGTAGGTACCACCGCCCCGCTTATTTCTGCCGTGAAGTAGTAATGCGTTTCGGTTTGAAGGGTGCGCCAGCTGTTGTAACTATACTGAGACCTTAGAACTTATATCTGAAGGTGGGTGGCGCATTTACGTCGTAGATGTCTATGGGCTATAGTAACCACTTAACACCAGGTGGGCTGTGAGCTCGTCCACCCATCTAAGCAAGAAATAATAAAAAATGTACATGCAGCTGATTATCATGGTTCGAATTAATACAATGACGTATCGACAAGTCACGTGAAGCGAATCGCCTGGAGGGGCGACCGTTATATTTGGTATCAGCGTGCGGTCGGACCAAATACGCTCCACTCTCAATACCTCAGTCCACGTTGCTATCCACACAGCCGAGGACAGGCAGGAATGGCGCAAGATGATGCAGGAGAAAATGATTAGAGGAGGCCACGACCCTCAGCACTGAGGATTATCGACGCAAGGAGGAGGAGTGCTTAGTACGAGGTATTTAACGTTCCCGATAGCGTAAAAGTTAACTCAAGTTTGTATGGAGTTCGCTGAGTCGGCTGTTGCCGAACGTCGGGGGGCCTGACGTGGTGGTGCGCCGCCTCTACACGGGGGTGGTGCGGTCGATGGCACTGTATGGGGCTCCCGTGTGGTGCCACGCCCTGACCCGCGACAACGTTGCGGCGTTGCGACGTCCGCAGCGCGCGATTGCGGTCAGGGCGGTTCGTGGATACCGCACCGTCTCGTTCGAGGCGGCGTGCGTGCTAGCTGGGACGCCTCCCTGGGACCTGGAAGCGGAGGCGCTCGCTGCGGATTACGCGTGGCGATGCGATCTCCGCTCCAGGGGGGAGCCGCGTCCTGGCGCGGCGGAAGTTCGAGCGCGGAAGCTTCAATCTCGGCGTTCCGTGCTCGAGGCGTGGTCTCGCCGCCTGGCGGACCCCGCCTACGGGCGACGGACCGTCGAGGCGATCCGCCCGGTCCTCTCGGACTGGGTGAATCGTGACCGAGGACGTCTCACCTTCCGAGCGACGCAGGTGCTCACGGGACACGGCTGTTTCGGTCGCTACCTGCACCTCGTCGCCCGGAGGGAGCTGACTCCGAAGTGCCACCACTGCAGTGGCTGCAACGAGGACACGGCGGAGCACACGCTCGCGTACTGCCCCGCTTTCGCGGAGCAGCGCCGCGTCCTCGTTGCAAAAATAGGACCGGACTTGTCGCTTCCGACCGTCGTGGCTACGATGCTCGGCAGCGACGAGTCCTGGCAGGCGATGCTCGACTTCTGCGAGTCCACCATCTCGCAGAAGGAGGCGGCGGAACGGGAGAGGGAGAGCTCTTCTTCCCTCTCGGCGCCGTGCCGCCGCCGTCGGGCCGGGGGCCGGAGGAGGACGTTTGTCCAGCTCCAGCCCCTATGAGGAGGCAGTCTCCTCCCGGTGATGGTCACGGGGCGACCTAAGGGGGTTGAGGCTGCGCCGCACGCTACCGTCACTCTAGCGCGCTGGCACCAGGAGGACGGGACGGCGCGTCGGCGGCTGCGGACTGCGATGCGGTCCGCATTTTTCGTCGTCGCTGTCGTCGCCGAACATACTGTTGAAGAGCAACCCGGTCGGCGGTGTATCGCGTTCCGACCCGGCAGGCTGGTTCTGGCCCAGCGGGGTATCCCGGAACACCAGCGGCACCGCCCGGGCGGCCTGGTAGGGCCGCCGTACCGCGGAGACTGACGTCGTTGGTCGTCGACTATCGCCTCGACGACCCGTCAGTCGGGCGTCCTCGGGGTGGCGCCGCGTGTCTGGTTGTAGTGATGACCGCGGGAACCCCCCTACTCTGAACGGGTTCTGACCCCGGGCGGAGATCGGACGTCGGGTGTAAGAGTGCAGGGGAGTCGTTTAGTGGGTGGGCCCTAAAATCCTTGGGCCCGCGATCTGCTCTCAACACCTGCAGATCGTTGAGTCTCACATACCCCGCGCGCCCCCTAGGCGCGGGGACCTCGTAGGAGGTTCGGCCCCCGGCCCGAAAAAAAAAAAAAAAAAAAGTTTGTATGGAGTTGGAAGGATTACTTAGGTTAGCCGCTAGGGGCGCTGTTCCAACTGCATACAAAATTGAGTTAACTTTTACGCTATCGAGAACGTTAAAAAAAACTTCCACTGAGCATACAGAACGGATATAACTGACTCCCTCTCACACTTTTTGAGAATACACGAGGCAGGTCGACCCTTCAAACGGGACAACCGGCTGGCTTGGATCTGGTAATAATTATTAAAATAATTTAATTGTAGTGCAAAGTGATTGCGAAGTAGGTACACTGCTGTTGTTTTTAATTGAACTAGAGGTCCCGCAGTAGTCGAAATTCGACTATAATTAGTTGGAATTGTAAGTTTGTACACTATTATGATTGTATTTTATACTTCTATAATCACAAATTTCGCCAAGACTACACTATAAAAAATATTTATAAAGACAAACAATATTTAATCTATTCTCAATTTGAACACAGACGTCAAGAACAAAAGTTTGACAATAAATAAAAGTATGCATGCGTGTGTGCGTCAAATACATAGTATGTAGTGTGTGTAACGTTTTCTTTATTGATTTAAGGTATCTTTTATGCATTCTTTTAAAAAAATATTAGTAGAAGTAAAAATAACGTCAAGATAAAATTAATGTTTATCTTTGGACGTGATTGTTTTTAGATTGACAAAGTAAAATAGGTAAAAGAACTGTTGTTTTTTTTAAACTATTTCTATTGTTTAGATGGGTGGATGAGTTCACGGCCTAAATGTTGTTAAGTGGTTTTTATGCGGAGCCAATAGATGTCAACAATGTGAAAGATGTCAACCACCTTGAGACATGAGTTCTAAGCCTCAGCTTTTACAGTACAACGGCCGCCCCACTATTCAAACCGAAACACATTACTGCTTCACGGCAGAAATAGACAGGGTCACAAGATGTCCCGCCATTAGTAATTTTCGCTGATTTCATTTTATTACTCACTTCACTTCGATGTTATTACTTCACCGTGGAAGTAATTCGCGAACATATGCGAAGTACGTATTTCATTAGAAAAAATTGGTACCTACATACCTGCGGGATTCGAAAACAATATAACGAAATAACTTGATAATTGTAAATAGACATGTTTTAACGAAATATCATCGAATCATCGAAATCGGCTGGCGTGATATTGAGTTATTGAGTTATACATCTATATGTCGCGCACGTACTT
The DNA here is from genome assembly GCF_030269925.1 of Bombyx mori. NCBI lineage: Eukaryota > Metazoa > Arthropoda > Insecta > Lepidoptera > Bombycidae > Bombyx > Bombyx mori. The sequence continues at coordinate 5,291,951 of NC_085108.1, read as the reverse complement.
AATGCAAATATAAGACTTTTAAGGTTTTCTCATAGATACCATTATCTGAACTGGACTAAATTGAAATCGGATCAAACGGAAAGCGTCAGTTTTCTAATAAAAAAAGAATCATCAAAATCAATTCACCCAGTCAAAAGTTATGAGGTAACGAACATAAAAAAAGAATATACAGTCGAATTGAGAACCTCATCCTTTTTTGAAGTCGGTTAAAAAGACATTAAAAAATTTATAGATTTACCATCACACGTAACTGACGTCCAGATAGCAGCGAAGAAAACGCCCGTGGTCAGGAAAAGCACTGATCTCAACATAACTTCTCTGATTCAATATTGTATGTCCTATATTCAAGAGCCAATCGTTGTTTATATAGGCACAATTATTTGACCCTTTGATATTAGGTCAGAATGATTAATACGTCTGACAAGTAAGATTCTGCGGATTTGTTTTCTCCAGCTCACTGCTTTTGATTCCATATATGCGTTATTGGTGGTAGGACCTCTTGTGAGTCTGCGCGGGTAGGTACCACCACTCTGCCTATTTCTGCTACTACTACCAGACTCGCCACCCTGAGGACGCCCAACCGCCAGTCCGCCCGGGCGATACCACTGGTTTTCCGGGATATCCCGCTGAATCTGAACCAGCCGGGTCGGAGCTCGATACGCCGCCGACCGGTCACTCTTTTGATGTCACACCTTGGCGGCGCGTTAGATTAGTCGGAACAAACAGACAGACAAAAATTAAAAAAGATATTATTTTGGTGTATGTATGTGTTCTGATGGTAGGACCTCTTGTGAGTCCGCGCGGGTAGGTACCACCACCCTGCCTATTTCTGCCGTGAAGCAGTAATGCGTTTCGGTTTGAAGGGTGGGGCAGCCGTTGTTACTATACTTGCGACCTTAGCACTTATATTTCAAGGTGGATGGCGCATTTACGTTGTAGATGTCTATGGGCTCCAGTAACCACTTAACGCCAGGTGGGCTGTGAGCTCATCCACCCACCTAAGCAATAAAAAAAAAGAAATAAATATGTTGTTTTGGTGTATATAGCGTATACATATGCATGTAGTAAAAAGCAGTTATTTCAATATTACAAACAGGCACTCTAACTTTATTTATATGTATAGATAATTTCGATGTTTCTCACATGCATTTTTCTTTTCTTATCTTACTTATCAGACGAACATAATGTTTTCTATTAATCCTCTATAAATATATTAATACAAAATGTCTTGCCAATGGACGTATCCATCAATGCAGAACATGGACTGTTGAGGCTACAAAAACGACATTTTAATATAACTAGATGATGAGCTTTGCTCGGTTTTTTTTTTGATAACGCCATCTTGTTGTGACTTTAAAGCGGTTAGTTGCCCTCAATTAAGAAAAATAGTATTATTATTCGCCAATAGATGTCGGGAAGAGTTGATTATAGAAAACACGAATAAAACAACATTTTCTGAAAATAAATCGTAGCTAGATCGATTTATCGCCCCCGAAATCCCCTGTATACTAAATTTTATGAAAATCATTGAAGCCGTTTCCAAGATTCAGATTATATATGTATATATATATATACAAGAATTGCTCGTTTAAAGGTATAAGATAAAAGCAGTAGGTATATTTTGTTTATTATATTATCGTGTTTATAATGAAGCAAATCTGTTAGCAGGCCTCGATCTTCTGAACTGTGATATCATCACTGTGTCAACAATAATACATAACATGCTGGTCAAATTATGTTCACTTTCCGTCGTGTTTATAACAACGATTTTTTAATAATGTTTGTGAAGCATTCATTCGGTTAAACCGATTGTTAATTTTTAAGTAGGTATCGCTTAGAGCAGGGATTCCCAAAGGGGTCAATATCGGCAACTTACACGACTGATAATTGAACCAACCTCAAAGTTTTAAAATTGGTAAGTATTTTGTGTATCGATATAAAAATTCAAAAGTAGGGATGGGATTTTTAAAGTTATCTGGGTATGGTTGCTGAGGTTTAGTATTTGACACTTTTAGGATCATTCGGGAAAAGACGTATCTTGCCGAAAATAGTTGGGAAGTTCGGTCTTAGAGGTACATTCTGTATTCTTTGTTTTTCTTGTGTTTGTGTGTGTATGTGTGTGTGTGAGTGTTTTTGTATCATCTTTGGTTTTGACAAGTCGTAGAATTCAAACTTATTATAAGGTTCAATCTCGCATATTGTCATTACATTATTTCTGATGTATCCGATGCTTTACAGTCTCCGTGGCACGTCATTTCGGATTCTCCCGATCCACTAACGGTGCTTTTAGGTACCTTAAGCACAAGTCATCGTTCTCGTCGAACCAGTCGCTCGCGACGAAGGGCTCGGCGAGTAAATTAACCTACAGACACAGCCCACTGAGTTTCTCGCCGGATCTTCTCAGTGGGTCGCGTTTCCGATCCGGTGGTAGATTCTGCGAAGCACGGCTCTTGCTAGGGTTCGTGTTAGCAACGTCGTCAGGTTTGAGCCCCGTGAGCTCACCTACTAGTTAAAGTTACGCTGAATATGGTCTCTCTAGACCATATTCAGTAGAAAAAAAAAAGTTTTCGTTATCACGACCGTCTTATCAGTGGGCGTAAAAGTAATTTTAATTATGTTTTTTTTTTTGTGGTATTCTTCGATAAATTCTATTAAAATTAAAACTATTTCGACAATGACTATATGTAACGCTTTTATTTAATTTATAATTTACATTGCTGTAGATTCTGTTATCGTTGGTGGAGACTCGTCTCCGGGTAATAAAATTATTACTGATTTTAGTAACTGCGTTTATTAGATGATTGTTAGAGCTTCAATTATGTTTTTAATTGTTATGCTGCGAACAGCTTGAAGAAAACCCACGATAATTCACATATAAATCTGTATATTTAATAGTTTTTATACAAAACATCATCATTTTATGCACCAGGGCAGCCGATTTAAAGAGCGTGCGTTAATTAGAAATTATTAGTTAGTTTATGCATTTCTGTTCGCATTCGGCCAATGTGCTGAAACGATTATCATTCCCTTGGCAGCCTCCGTAAATGAATTCTTCACAGTTCTTCGTCTCCTGGTTGTACGAGTATCTACAAGAGGAATATAAATAAGACATACGGTACATATTCTAGATTAAGTCCCCAACAAACCGGGTTCTGTAAGGTTTGTATCTTAGGTCTGATTTGCCTGTGTACAAAAATGTCGCGTTGACAACCAACGGGTAGTACTAATTTTCGAGACAACTATTCTGTGTGGTCATTGAATATCACTGAAATTTTAGAATACAATACTTCGGCCTCATCTCTGGATACGAGTGGAGGCATTCGAGTTGAGGTATTCCGGCAATCACCATATTTATTTATTTATTTTTTATTGCTTAGATGGGTGGACGAGCTCACAGACCACGTAAGTGGTTACTGGAGCCCATAGACATCTACGACGTAAATGCGCCGCCCACCTTGAGATATAAGTTCTAAAGTCTCAAGTATAGTTACAACGGCTACCTCTAGCACCAGTTTCGGGTGTTTGTTTGCAGTTTTATTCAGAAGTTTGTCGAAACTACGTATAAAAATGTCGCGTTCTCGACTATTTAATGGCAGTACTAATTTTCGAGACAACTATTATGTGTGGTCATTGGATATCACTGAAATTTTAGAATACAATACTTCGGCCTCATCTCTGGATACGAGTGGAGACATTCGGGTTGTCGTGTTCCGGCAATCAGCAGTTACGTTTATTTGGAGTGTTATTCAGAAGTTTGGAGAAAATCAAAACATTATATCTATATTTATCGGTTTGAGAGCTAGACCAACTTTTCAATGAAGGGTTCAGGAGAGGTCCATATTATACCATGATACCATATATCCACACGCGTGTCCATATTCATAATGAAACTTATGTATAGATGGGAAAAGGCGAATTAGTTTAGTACCATTTTCTGTACTGTCCATCAGCCGATTTCTAAAATCAATCAGTGTTACAGTTACCCAAATGCGCAGCGAGTAAAGTCCTTGGTAGATCGGTGGACCAACAAACTGCTAAAGGTCGCGGGAGTCCACTAGATACAGTAGCGGTCAACATGGCAAGCCTTGGGGATGGCTTTGGTCCAGCGGTGGACGGTTCTGGGTGGATGATAGGTATCTTGGAATTTCGATCATCGGACAAACACTAGTTTTAATAACAACACTCACAGTTTCATATAGCCGAAACAAAGACCCGCATCGCCAAAAGCCTGCTCGCATATCGGCAAGTCCGTCGTTGGCTCTGAAAATATATGGGAAAAGTTTCTTGAAAACCTTTGATTTGGAAAACGCTTAAGCAGTGGTGGAACTATAGGCTAGTCACCGGAATCCACTTGGGTCAGTGGTTTTTTTTTATTGCTTAGATGTGTGGACGAGCTCACAGCCCACCTGATGTTAAGTGGTTACTGAAGCCCATAGACATCTACAACGTAAATGCGCCACCCACCTTGAGATATAAGTTCTAAAGTCTCAAGTATAGTTACAGCGGCTGCCCCACCCTTCAAACCGAAACGCATTACTACTTTACGGCAGAAATAAGCAGGGTGGTGGTACCTACCCGCGCGGACTCGCATGATATCCTACCACTAGTAACCCGTGAGTATTAAATTTCTTTGTCTAGGGCCAGTTAGGTTTTATCAATGTAGCCCCGCACGTTCTTGTTCCACATTCCTGCCTACAGAGGAGATGTTATGCACAAAGAAATAACAGAAAAATTATGATACTCACCATCACTCATGACCGATGTCAAGCACGCAGCGAAGAAAACGCCCGCGAATAGAAAAAGCACTGATCTCAACATGACGTCTCTGATTCAATATTGTATGTCTCATATTCAAGTGCCAATCGCTGTTTATATAGCCAACGCTATCTGACCTTGATCTAGGGTCAAGATGATTAATATTTTCGGCTGACAGAACGCTGAGTTTTTTCGGGCATGATATCGTCTGGTAACATATCCGTGATTTCGTGCGATTTTTAAAGCTTAATATTGGTTGATGTTTGTTTGAAACTTAATGGTTGTTTGTTTGTTTGTTTGTTTCGCTTAGACGGTAGACCGATTGAGTCTTAGTTCTAGTGGTAGAGTTAACATTGTCTATATCTATACTAATATTATAAAGAGGAAAGATTTGTTTGTTTGTTTGTTTCGAATAGGCTCCGAAACTACTGGACCGATTTGAAAAATTCTTTTTCCATTAGAAGCCGACATTGTCCCTGATGAACATAGGCTACTTTTTTTAAAAAAAAAAATTTATTTTATTTTTTTTTGTTTCATGTGTGTTTTAATGTTTCCGAAGCGAAGCGAGGGCGGGTCGCTAGTAATAATATTATAAAGAGGAAAGATTTGTTTGTTTGTTTGTTTCGAATAGGCTCCGAAACTACTGGACCGATTTGAAAAATTCTTTTTCCATTAGAAGCCGACATTGTCCCTGATGAACATAGGCTACTTTTTTTTAAATTTTTTTTTTTTGTTTGTTTCATTTGTGTTTTAATGTTTCCGAAGCGAAGCGAGGGCGGGTCGCTAGTAATAATATTATAAAGAGGAAAGATTTGTTTGTTTGTTTGTTTCGAATAGGCTCCGAAACTACTGGACCGATTTGAAAATTTCTTTTTCCATTAGAAGCCGACATTGTCCCTGATGAACATAGGCTACTTTTTTTAAAAATTTTTTTTTTTTTTTGTTACATTTGTGTTTTAATGTTTCCGAAGCGAAGCGAGGGCGGGTCGCTAGTAATAATATTATAAAGAGGAAAGATTTGTTTGTTTGTTTGTTTCGAATAGGCTCCGAAACTACTGGACCGATTTGAAAAATTCTTTTTCCATTAGAAGCCGACATTGTCCCTGATGAACATAGGCTACTTTTTTTTAAAATTTTTTTTTTTGTTTGTTTCATTTGTGTTTTAATGTTTCCGAAGCGAAGCGAGGGCGGGTCGCTAGTAATAATATTATAAAGAGGAAAGATTTGTTTGTTTGTTTGTTTCGAATAGGCTCCGAAACTACTGGACCGATTTGAAAAATTCTTTTTCCATTAGAAGCCGACATTGTCCCTGATGAACATAGGCTACTTTTTTTTAAAAAAAAAATTTATTTTATTTTTTTTGGTTTTATGTGTGTTTTAATGTTTCCGAAGCGAAGCGAGGGCGGGTCGCTAGTTATTTATATTTTGACATTCAACAAGTGTGTTATACTGACAATATCTAAGTTGAAATAAATGATTTTGAATTGGAATTTGATATAGTACAACTGCTGCTCCCACTCTTGAAACCGGAATGCGTTACTACTGTTACATTGTATGTAACGAAATCTGTGAACGTCTTTCTCACCCACCCAACGGCGGATCCAGGGGGGGGGTCATGGGGGTCATGACCCACCCCTGAGCTAGTTCCAGGACTTGAACTGGCTTGGACTAATTGAAGAACATCATGATTTATTTATTAGCTATTGTTATCAAATTAAATTATAAGTTCTTAACTTGCCCACGACTATGTGACCCCCTCCTGGCGCCATAGCTGGATCCGCCCTTGCACCCACCACTCTCCAACTAGAGTCCGCCAAATAGCCTAGCCGTGTTTCGGTGTGTGGCTTGGAGAGCAAACGTGCTCGCGAGTCCGAGGGACGTGATTTGATAATGGGAGTATAGGGAGACCCAGTGAAGTGGTCTCCGCCGCCGCCCGTCGGTCAGTAGGGGACGTGAAACGGGCGACATTACTAGGCTCCGCTGGAAAGCTGCCCCGTCAATCGGTCTAAAAAGCTGTCATGGGGTCGTCCTGCCGAAGTTGGAGATCAGAGTGGATCCCGGCGATCGTACGCAGGGTGAACTGGTGGCCTCTCCGTGCCTTTTTTATTTTTTATTGCTTAGTTAAGTGGTTACTGGAGCCCATAAAACATCTACAATGTAAATGCGCCACCCATCTTGAGATATAAGTTCTAAGGTCTCAAGTATGGTTACAACCGCTGCCCTACCCTTCAAATCGAAACGCATTACTGCTTCACGGCAGAAATAGGCAGGGCGGTGGTACCTACCCGTGCGGACTCACAAGAGGTCCTACCACCAGTAATTACGCAAATTATAATTATGCGGGTTTCATTTTTTTAACACGATGTTATTCCTTCACCGTGGAAGTCAATCGTGAACATTTGTTGAGTACGTATTTCATTAGAAAAATTGGTACCCGCCTGGGATACGACTTCAAAGAAGATTTCTTCTGCGGAGAAGATGGTCCTTGGAATACTCTAATACTCATCACCAGGACTGGTTGGGGTCCAGAACCACTGCTAAGTATACTGTCAGCAAAGACCACTGGGGTGAAAAGCCAAGTAGATATACAAAAACTCGGAATAACCTTTTTAGTTGACCGCGAAAAACAAGGCGTTCCTAAATTCTGTTTTTGTAACGAAATAGATTAGCTTGCTTATTGCTATTATCGCTGGGGCTTGACTCTATCATGGCTCTGTTCTCTCGTAATGTTTGTTCAGTCGAATTTCTACAAATTAATCAAGTCCGGAATGGCTTCTTTCAAAGTAATCGCGTAAAAAATGTAAATAAAATAATTTCAATCAGGCGCTTCGGAGAATCTGCAATCCACCTACGTCCAACGCCCAATTACTTATTACCGCGAACACGAGTGCACGTAAATGAACTTATTCTATAAAATAATATTGTTTTGTTGCAAAAAACGTCGACTTTGTGGCGAGAACCCGTGTAGCGAAGTTATGTGAATTGTTTTGTTCATTTTAGTGCTTCTTCGTGTTTTAATGTAAAACTAGAGGTCCCGCAGTAGTCGAAATTCGACTATAATTAATTGGAATTGTAAGTTTGTACACTATTATGATTGTATTTTATACTTCTATAATCACGAATTTCGCCAAGACTACACTATAAAAAATATTAACAAAGACAAACCATATTCTATTCTCAATTTGACAACAGACGTCAAGAACAAAAGTTTGACAATAAATAGTATGCATGCGTGTGTGCGTCCAAGACATGGTATGTAGTGTGTGTAATGTTTTCTTTATTGATTTAATGTATCTTTTATGCATTATTTAAAAAAAAAATTAGCATTGTGCACTTCTTCTCTGTATTCTTTATAAGTGTGGAAAATTTCATACTCCTCCGTCCGCGCAATTTTCGTAAAAAGGGACACAAAGTTTTTGCTTCACGTATTAATGTATAGATAACGGTGGTTTATTAACGGTTTAATATCTGTGAAAGTGCACAAATGTGGGAAAATGAAACAAAGCCGCTGGACGTCACTTTTCGGTTTCTTCCAAAAAGTCCACTGAAAAAGTTCTGATAAATAACTACTATCCGAGACTTTATTACATCCAAGTCTCATCTAGTTTCATTTAATTTCCATACCAGTTAATGTGATCTCAAATCAATCAAAGTAACTTCATCTTGGTTTTTGTTTTTATTGCTTAGATGAGTGGAAGAGCTCACGGCCCACCTGGTAATTAGTTATTGGAGCCCATAGACATCAACAACATAAAAGCCCCCACCGACCTTGAGACATGAATTTTATAACAGGCAAAAAGCAAATAAACCTGTTCATTAAAAACAAATATTCTGGTATCGAACCCATGATTCTTGGTCTGGCAGCGGGGTGCTAATTACAGCATCATCAAGTCATATTTTTTTACCTAAACTGAATGTCTAGAGAGACCATGGCAGCGTCACCGGGCTAGTAGGTGAGCTCAAGGGGCTCAAACCTGACGATGTTGCCAACACGAACCCTAGCAAGAACCGTGCTTCGCAGTACCTACCACCGGATCGGAATCGCGACCCACTGAGAAGATCCGGCGAGAAACTCAGTGGGCTAACCAAGTCAACCAACATTGAATATACTTACAGTCACTGATCCCCAAACTTCTTCTACGCCCGAAGACTTCATATCGTCGTTGAAATTTTAAAATCGCCCATGTGACATTTTGGGCCAAAATGATAATAATGATGAAAATGATGCTTCTTAAGCTCGTATTATGAAAGTTATTTTGAATACCTATACTCAGCAAAAACTCCCATGTGCATATCTCGATATTTCATTGTATTACTCGTCAATCTTAAAAAATCCTTAATGTCGGTTTGCATTTTATTGTAGATCCAAAGTATCCTATGTACAAAAAAAATTGCATTTATTTTTTCAGGAGCTAATTTGATTAGATTTTCTTGAAAACTACATTTATACACATAAGAGATTTCAAATTTGCAACGAAGGTATATGCTTAAAGAGCGCATCTCGTCGCTGAGTTGAAAAAAGCGTGGAAGGAAGTTCAAGTCAAGTCCAAACATTAGGTAGGGGTTGGTCAAGAAATAGCAGGTTTTTTATTAATTAATAGCGAATTGAATGGATATTTCTCTAATGGAATGATATTTGAAGAGCTCATAATGCGGTACTTATAGTGTAAACTTAGCTTTTTTTTGACGTGACAACGTCTTATAATTCGATGGAGCCGGCTGCACGCACGAAAAACATGACTCATGCGGCGTTACCTCGCTCTGAGGCATTTCACTTAAGGCTTGAAGTGCAAGCGAGAGCGCGCAACGAGCGTCAAAGAGGCACGATTGGCCTCCGCGTTCGGCAGCGTTCGACATCTGTCTCTCTCCTACTTGAGTGAGCGATGCATCCGCGTGGACAGCTGCTATACAAAAATGAAACCATTCCATCAGTATTTTCTTATGACGTTGTCACGTTTAATTATCGTCAGTAAACAGACTTTACAGACAACCGATTTTTTTAATAGCGATTTTTGAATTGCGCCAAAAGAATCGCGGCCCACAGTGTTTAACAGAGCTCATGGATATCGACAACATAAATGCTACCATCCACCACGAGACATAAGGTCTAAATCTCAGTTGTTATAGTACAACGGCTGCACCACCCTTCAAACCGGAACACATTACTGCTTCACGGCAGAAATAGGCGAGGTGCTGGTCCCAAGACATATGGCGTCACAAGATACGCTACCAGTAAAGAAGGTATCTTGGGGCACTAGAATTTATGGAGAATGAGGTGTTGCAGGGAACAAAGTGGCTGATCATCTTGGTGATAAAACCTTTTGGATTACACATATGTATTCGATATTATCATCGAAGAATTGCTTTGCGATTGCTTCAATTTAAATACGCCAGTCAAGGCAGTAATATGCTTCTCTGTAGTACTAATCTATCCGTGAATCCCACTTTTTATTATAGGTTTTTATTTATTGCTTACATGGGTGGACGAGCTCACAGCCCACCTGGTGTTTAGTAGTTACTGGAGTCCATAGACATCTACAACGTAAATGCACCACCCACCTTGAGATATAAGTTCTAAGGTCTCAGTATAGTTACAACGGCTGCCACAGCCTTCAAACCGAAACGCATTACTGCTTCACGGTGGAAATAGGCAGGGTGGTGGTACCTACCCGTGCGGACTCACAAGAGGTCCTGCCACCAGTAAAAAACCACCAGTAGTTGGTGGCTCCCGTAAACTCTGTTTCGGTTCCTCGCATGACAATATTTTCGCGATTTTCGGCCTCACATCGGGCATCCACACGAAATAGACTATGAATAAATCTCGACATGTATTTTTATATTACCGCGGTGCCCCAGCTCTTTGACGCGTTCTCCCTCCGATGCAAGTTAGGGTTGACACGATCAACATCAGATTTATTTAATTTTTATTTTAAAAATCATCTCTGAATATTTATTCATAACTATCAAGATAGCTTCAGAGGAACTAGAGGAAGTCTGAAAGTGGCACCTGTGACAGAGAAGCTGAGAAGTGCGCGTTTGGGATGGTATGGACATGTGATGAGATGAAATGAAAATGAGGTTGGTTAGAGAGTGTTAACTATGAATGTGAAAGGATATAGAGGAAGAGGTAGACCTAAGAAGAAATGGATGGATTGCGTGAAAGACGATATGTGTAAGAGGGGAGTGAGCGAAGAAATGGTATATGATAGAGGAGTATGGAAGGAGAGAACATGTTGCGCCGACCCCAGGTAACTGGGAGAAGGGCAGGATAATGATAATGATATCAAGATAGCTTCACTAGTAGCGACCGTCTGGTGTAGTGGTAAGTGACATGGTCACTACACAAGGGGGTCGCGGGTTCGAATCCCGCCAAGGAAAGATATTTGTATGATAAATATAAATGTCTTTTCCAGGGTTATGGATGTATATTAAATATATGTATGTGTATAATAAAAATCTTACATTTATTTCCGTTATCTGGTACCTGTAACACAAGTTCTTTACGAACTTATCACGGGACCAGTTAACGTGGCGTGATTGTTAGTAAATATTTATTTATTTATTATTTATTATTTAGTAGCCTTAGTTTGCTTATTTTTCTTAAAATTCTTAATTTTTTTTCTCTTTCATAAAATTTTAACGGTCCAAATGTCTTCTTCGATTTGTGGAGTTTATTTAACGGTTATAATAACTCTATAACAGCCTGAATAGATGATTTTCGTTCAATACATAACAAATGGTATTGCGCTTGTGATATTTTTGTGTTGTCCGTTTCTATTCCAAGAAGGAATCTGTGCATAGCACTGGCCATACCATAGGTCCATGTCCATAGATCGAGTTGTGGAAGCAGCAGACTAAACAATATACTATGTCATGATGGAGGCGCTCTCATTCCTCATCGAACGCGGTTGTGACGTCAGCGCTGGTAGACTTTTGCCTAGCTACCTGTCTCGTGGGGATATCCTGGCTTCACCATGACTGGTGGATGAGCTCACGGGGCTCAGCCTAAAATCCGCTAACATCTGCCCTTGCAAGAGCATTGCTTCTCTGACTCTACCAGCGGATCGGAGTCGTATTTACCAGTGCTTAGGCGTCTTTTGAGTCCGCATGGGTAGGTACCACCGCCCTGCCTATTTCTGCCGTGAAGCAGTAATGCGTTTCGGTTTGCAGGGCAGGGCAGCCGTTGTACTATAGAACTGTGTGCTTATTGCGAGTTTTTTAACATTCTCGATCGCGTAAAAGTTAACTCCAATCTGTATGGAGTTGGAACGTTTGCCTGCGTTTGCCGCTAGGGGCGCTGTTCCAACTGCATACAAATTTGTGTTAACTTTTACGCGATCGAGAACGTTAAAAAACTCGCACTAAGCACACTGATCAACTTTCAACTCACGTCTTAAAGTGAGTTGACAGCATTTACGTTCTTGACGTCTACGGGCTCCGGTAACCGCTCATCGCAATATGGACCGTGAGCTCGACCACCCTTTTAAGCTATAAAAAAAGAGTGCTCTGAGGAATTGACCCAGATAATCCTGCCATTTACTTTGTAGTAAGGCACCTCCCATTATTATGTGTCCTTCTTTACAGAAGACTTAAAGAGTCCTCGAGGGTGGTAGTCAGAAGCTCAATTATATATATCCCTGACATTGCTGATGTCCATGAGTATTTGGACTGACTGACTTGGAAGGTTTACCTAATTTCCTGTAGATGGATCGAAATATTATATCACGAAACAAGAAATAATCGAAGACTTCATCATCAATTTATGAAATAAAAATTCAATGACGCAGCCCTAAAAATAGACGCCCTCCCACTAGGGTTGTACGACAATAGCACAGCGGGGTTGTAATTAAAAAAAAAACGCAAAAATCTGATGCTTGGGCGTGAATTTTCACGCGTCCCACTCAATGCCTCATGCGTGTGCACACTACACGTACACAAGCATGTGTGCGTGAACTGGTAATTAATTAAAAAATATATATAATATATATGAAGTGCCATTCGTGTTGTTTATTTACACTTGACATATGATAAGTTCTTCTAATGCGCACATTTTGTTGTGTTTTTTAATTGTTCGTCACATTACTTTTTATCAAGTCATTGATAAGTGATTGGGGGATTTAGTGGACAAATAATCACAAATCTGACCTGTATGTGGCCAAGAGAACTTAGCTATTTAATAAAGACTAGAGGTCTCGCAGTAGTCGAAATTCGACTATAATTAATTGAAATTGTAAGTTTGTACACTATTATGATTGTATTTTATACTTCTATAATCACAAATTTCGCCAAGACTGTAAAACTATAAAAAATATTAACAAAGACAAACAATATTTAATCTCAATTTGACAACAGACGTCAAGAACAAAAGTTTGACAATAAATAGTATGCATGCGTGTGTGCGTCCAATACATGGTATGTAGTGTGTGTAATGTTTTCTTTATTGGTTTAATGTATTTTTTATGCATTATAAAAAAAATATATTAGCATTGTGCACTTCTTCTCTATATTCTCTATAAGTGTGGAAAATTTCATACTCCTCCGTCCGCGCAATTTTCGTAAAAAGGGATACAAAGTTTTTGCTTCACGTATTAATATATAGATAATGTCAGAGATAAAGACAATATGTAATTGAAAATGAAACACGTAAGTTTGATTAATTTGCATAAATATTTTGGTATCAACAGTGGGATTCACAATCATGTGTTCGGATTCGAAGTATGACGTAAACTATTTCACAATGAGTTTCAGATTTCTGTGACAGTAACTTAGTATTTGTGGGTAACCGGTAACCCCTTGAGACAAGGTTAATTGGGCTCTTCTGGTGGTAGGACGTCCCGTGAGTCCGCGCGGGTACCTAAGTACCACTACCCCGCCTATTTCTGCCGTGACGCAATAACGCGTTTCGGTTTCAACGGTGGGGCAGCCGTTGTACTGTAAAAACTGATACCTTAGAACTTATGTCTCGAGGTAGGTGGCGGCATTTTTGTCGTAAGTGTCTATGGGTCCCGGAGACCACTTAACACCGAGTGGGCCGTGAATTCGTCCACCTACCTAAGTAATAAATATATAAAAAACAAATCATCTTTGTCTCTCATCTTTGTATTGTCTAAATGGGTGAAAGTCTTCACAACGTGAAAGCTACCATCCGCCTTGACACATCTGATCGAAGTCTCGAATTGTAAGAACATGAGTTATATTTTGAACCGAAACCAACTTGATGAACCGGAATGAGGAATGTTTTGCGGCAGATAAAGGGTAGGATGATGCCACTCACATGTGTGGGCTTACAATGTGTCCCACTACCAGTTAATGTCGATTGGCGATCGTACCATAATGATAAGAAGAAATAACAAATCACTGAGATCAAACCATTTACGGCCGTCTGGTGTAGTGGTAAGTGACATGGTCACTACACAAGGGGGTCGCGGGTTCGATCCCGCCAATGGAAGAGATTTGTATGATAAACATAAAATGTCTTTTCCAGGGTTATGGATGTATATTATATATATGTAAGTTTATAATAAAAATCTTACATTTATTTCCGTTATCTGGTACCAGTAACACAAGTTCTTTACGGACTTAGCACGGGACCAGTTAGCGTTGCGTGATCGTTAGTAATAAAAAAAAAAGTACGGTCATCGGGGCCCAATTTAGGACCCTCAGTATTATGGCTACCAGAGATTGACATAGATATAGATTTAGATAGTTCATCAAATCAATAGATAGTTCATCAAATTAGTTCATCACACGAATGTTTGGCTGATGTGGGAATCGAATCCACGACCCTCAGCGTAACAGTCAGCGGCGCTAATTATTGCGCTACCGAATCAGTCATGTCATGTAACGTGTTCATATAATAGCCAATATCACTGCCTATTCTCCGGTTAGTCTTAGTCATTTTCCGTTATTCAAGAGCATGGGCTGGTGCTATTGTAGGCTAACATCACACAGCTAATCTAGCGATTTGGTTGTCTGTTTGTATCGCCTCCGTGGCGCAGTAAGTTAGCACGTTCGCCTGTTAACCGAAGGGTTGGTGGTTCGAGTCCACCCGGGGGCGAGACTGTTTTTGTACTTCCATTATCCAATTGAAATTGGACCCAATTACTATACTTATAGGGAAGTGTTTCCTCTGACAGCGGTGCTATTTATCCAAGGGAAGGTCCATCGCCTCCGTGGCGCAATCGGTTAGCGCGTTCGGCTGTTAACCGAAAGGTTGGTGGTTCGAGTCCACCCGGGGGCGAGACTGTTTTTGTACTTCCATTATCCAATTGAAATTGGATCAAATTGCTATATTTATAGGGAAGTGTTTCCTCTGACAGCGGTGCTATTTATCCAACAGAGGGTCCATCGCCTCCGTGGCGCAATCGTTAGCGCGTTCGGCTGTTAACCGAAAGGTTGGTGGTTCGAGTCCACCCGGGGGCGAGACTATTTTTGTACTTCCATTATCCAATTGAAATTGGACCAAATTACTATATTTATAGGGAAGTGTTTCCTCTGACAGCGGTGCTATTTATCCAAGAGAAGGTCCATCGCCTCCGTGGCGCAATCGGTTAGCGCGTTCGGCTGTTAACCGAAAGGTTGGTGGTTCGAGTCCACCCGGGGGCGAGACTGTTTTTGCAAACGTTAACTAGTTTAAAGCCAGTAATAATATTTACAAGGAGGCTCTAAAAATATTCATTACCCTGTGAAAATACACATCGTGTTATTAAACACACACACACACGATTTTGAACAAAAGTCGGGAAAACAGTGATTAATTATATTATTTGACGTATTTCTTTCTGTAATTCCCACATTTAACAGAGAACAAAGGTCAGGTAATTTTAGAGAACTACTAAGTGGTACTCTTCAGCTCAGACCTTCCTTAATCTGTTTCTCTTTAAAAACTCCTCCCGAATTTTTTTATTGACTTTTCAAATACATTCCGTGATCAATCTTGCAATTGCATTGTTTCAAATAAAGATGTTTTTAGATTTCATTTAATGAATTGCTTGGTTAGTAGAGTAACTCTGCCAATGCCGGTCCCAAGCCCGGATGGAAAAGAGAAGGGTTGAGTTGAAGTTCGTCCTTTCCACCGTAAAACAGTCAAAGCCTGGTTGGTCAAAGACTGGTCAAAGTCTGGCGGTGGTTAATTGCCCCAAATAAGACTTCAGCGGCCTTAAAGAAAAAGCACTGCCGTGTAAGGACGCGGGATCCCACCATGGGTATTTTTCCAAGAAAGCCTAATGAGGCCTCATGACCCTCGGCATTAAGGATTATTGACGCAAGGAGTTAATAGAGTTTGAAGAAGGAGTCGTTTAGGACGTAGTAGGTCTCCTACAACGTGGACCTATGACCTGTCGTGGGAATCCGCTGGATGTTGACATCGCAGGAGCGCTCATTGTGGCGAGGCTTGGGGCCCAATATCTAGAAGTAGACATCTGTGGGCTGCAGGACAGTATTATATAGTATAGTATAGATAGCAGTGTAGGAGCAGCGTGACAATACAAGACGAGAAGACTATGGTTTAATCAATAAAAACTGAGAAGTTTTCGTATTTTTAAAGTCTGTGTACTTTTCGAATAGCAGTGGCCATATGTTCCCGTGGCAGTCTTAAACTGAAAATTACAGGATTCATCGGAGAATAGGCAGTATTATTCTCTGAATATTGCGTACCAGGGTATTGCGACCGCTTGCATTCGTGACTTACTGACATTTCGTGGTGGTATTGTAAGACGGATAACACCATCCTGCCTATTTCTGCCGCGAAGGCCCCATGCGGTGGGTCACTGGTTGTACAATTATGATCACGACTTCATGTCTCAATGGATGATGCATTATTATGCCTATGACCCACTTAAGCGCTTAATGAGCATCGTGCATGGCCAAATCCTCAGACTACAGAAACAACTTTTTTCTGTATTCTGAGGGCCAAACCATCGTTTAAAGACAAAAAAACTTTAACTCCGTGGTAGTTTGGGTTATCAGCAGTCCAAAATATTATGCACGAGAATGAACGGTTAAATCATATCTGACCCATTCGACGGGGTAAAGTAAAACCGTCGTCGCCCAAAACATGTCTTGTCGGATCCCCCGGATTCACTTTCGGTGCTTTTAGGCTCTTCAAGCAACTAGCAACCATCTTCAAGCACCCGAGGTCACGGTCCTCGTTGAACTCATCAACTCCGATGAAGAGTTTGACGCGCGAACTGGTCCATAGGCATAACCCACTGAGTTTCTTGCCGGTAGTAAATTCAGCGAAACACTGCTCTTGCTAGGACTAGGGCTTACAAATCTCTCAGGTTGAGCCCGCGAGCTCACAATAACTCAAGTCGGAATAGCCCCTTAGGCTACCAACTATTAAGTACGAAAAAAAGCCGTGAAATTTGTTTTAATTAAGTCCACGCATCGCAGAGAACGAAGAAAATTCTAACTTGCTCCAGCCGATATGAAATTTAAACGTCCACTTCCATATTCCAGTGGTTTCTGAAGAGAACATTCACGGGAACGGACACAGTGGGCGCTCGCTAATAGTAAATACAGACGGATTGTATGTACGCACGTGTGTTTGTGTGTAAAGCCACAAAAGTGCGTCGCGGGGCGGCGGTAGTGTGCGCGAGCAGGGTGCGTGCCTTGTTGAGACGAGCGCACGTTTCCAATCGACCTTCACGAAGCTACTTTTATTATTTTACGACGGACAGTTGTTAGTTTACTGGTGGTAGGACCTCTTGGGAGTCCGCACGGGTAGGTACCACCACCCCGCCTATTTCCGCCGTGAAGCAGTAATGCGTTTCGGTTCGAAGGGTGGGGTAGCCGTTGTAACTATACTGAGATCTTAGAACTTATATCTCGAGGTGGGTGGCGCATTTACGTTGTAGATGTCTATGGGCTTCAGTAACCACTTAAAACCAGGTGGGCTGTGAGCTCGTCCATCCATCCAAGCAATAAAAAATAAAAAATAAAATAGTAGCTCTTGCTATGGCCATGAACAATTTATCTTATACCTTTTAACGAGCAATTCTTGTATGTAAATATATATGTATATAATCTGAATCTCGGAAACGGCTCCAACGATTTTCATAAAATTTAGTATACAGGGGATTTCGGGGGCGATAAATCGATCTAGCTACGATTTAGTTTCAGAAAATGTTTTATTCGTGTTTTCAATAATCAACTCTTCCCGACATCTATTGGCGAATAGCCCGAGAGCCCGTGGGATCTACCTGTATGTATTTGACCAGACCTGAATTTTCGTACATTGAGACCCCTATACCTACCATGCATGAGGTGGGGACTCACTAAGCTCAAAGTGGTCGACGCGCCGAGCGCTCAGGTAGGACAGGTACCGATTTTGACGGATTTTAAATCCATTTGACCACGCCTGCCGTTTTGAAATTTTGAAAATATATGATTATTATTATCGGAAAATAAGAATGGCAGACCATTATCGCGCATTTTACTTTGTGGCAGACCACTTTGAAAATGCTAAATTGCATTGAAAATGCAAAATTTTGAAAGTAATTGACTAGATCTGCCATTGATTTAATAATATGTTGTTTATTATAGTCTTAAAAACTTATATTGATCACGGCAGACCTCTACATTGCGTACATACATCAACATATAATAAAATCTTAGCTACTACCCGGCCAGATGTATATTATGTTTTCCGTTCACTATTTTAGAGGAATATAATTTACTTGCGATTTACTTTAGCAATGTATTTACCGAAATTAATATTTTTTTATATTCTATATACTAAACTTCATTAGTTAGACAATAAAGAAGTGAATTTTTTATGGAATAATTATAAATAATACGGTATAATGCTGATCAAAAAAGAATTCAATTCCTCATTATTATAATTCAAAATTTAACTTGCCAGCTATACAATGCCAAAAAATCTAGTGATGTAGATGATGGAAGGTTCCAGCTATTCGTTAGCAACTATAAATATTCAGACATCAATGAAAATTATAGAAAAAAAAATCAAAAATTTGAGGCAAGCTCAATACCACCGCATAAGAGTGAGCTTTATCAACAACTTTTGAGGGCCCACTATATTTCTTCTATTTGGAGAAATGCTTACAAAAAGCAACTCACAACTTTAGACATTGGAGTATGGTTGGATTGAGCAGGACAACGTATATGCCTTCAAAGGGTTCGAAGGTGACCAACTTCCATATTTTGTGAGTGACTTAATCACCAATGTTCCTGGTAAGTTGATAACAATTCTTTCTCGAACATGTTCAGATGAATTTACGTTCATTTTACAATTTATGTTTTATTTTTGCAGTATTCGATTCAATGGTTGATGAAGACGAGTCGCCTAACGATAAAGATGACTCCGATGATGATGATGATGAATGAAGATTGATATATATATATATATATATATATATATATATATAATATGTAATGCATGCATGATATATTTTTTTAACTGATTTAACACTTTTAAATTTTGTCTTGACGAAATAAAAATGAGGAATTGAATTCTTTTTTGATCAGCATTATACCGTATTATTTATAATTATTCCATAAAAAATTCACTTCTTTATTGTCTAACTAATGAAGTTTAGTATAAAGAATATAAAAAAATATTAATTTCGGTAAATACATTGCTAAAGTAAATCGCAAGTAAATTATATTCCTCTAAAACAGTGAACGGAAAACATAATATACATCTGGCCGGGTAGTAGCTAAGATTTTATTATATGTTGATGTATGTACGCAATGTAGAGGTCTGCCGTGATCAATATAAGTTTTTAAGACTATAATAAACAACATATTATTAAATCAATGGCAGATCTACTCAATTACTTTCAAAATTTTGCATTTTCAATGCAATTTAACATTTTCAAAGTGGTCTGCCACAAAGTAAAATGCGCGATAATGGTCTGCCATTCTTATTTTCCGATAATAATAATTATATATTTTAAAAATTTCAAAACGGCAGACGTGGTCAAATGGATTTAAAATCCGTCAAAATCGGTACCTGTCCTACCTGAGCGCTCGGCGCGTCGACCACTTTGAGCTTAGTGAGTCCCCACCTCATGCATGGTAGGTATAGGGGTCTCAATGTACGAAAATTCAGGTCTGGTCAAATACATACAGGTAGATCCCACGGGCTCTCGGGCTAGAATAATAATACAATTTTTCTTAATTGAGGGCAACTAACCGCTTTAAAGACACAACAAGATGGCGTTATCAAAAAAAAAACTGGTCATCGTCTAGTTATTATTATTATTATCTATGACGTATTTTGGGCGACGGTGACTTTTTCCCGTTTATGCTAAGCTAGCCGATTCCAGAAACCATTTTTTAATGAAAAACAATCTTCAAGTACCAAGTTTTAAGTCAAATGTGCTTGACCTTTCTTTGTCTTCTAATGGCGTCATCACTGGCTTATTCAAACAGAGACTTTAGCCTATATTTCTTTTCTTTTTATTTTTTTTATTTTTTTTTTGTTTTGCTTAGATGGGTGGATGAACTCACAGCTCACCTGGTGTTAAGTGGTTACTGGAGCCCAGAGACATCTACAGCGTAAATGCACCACCCACCTTGAGATATAATTTCTAAGTTCTCGAGTATAGTTACAACGGCTGCCCCACCCTTCAAACCGAAACGCATTACTGCTTCACGGCAGAAATAGTAAGGGTGGTGGTACCTACCCACGCGGACTCACAAGAGGGCCTACCACCATTAATTTATTTTTATTACACGGTGTTATTCCTTCACCGTGGAAGTCAATCGTGAACAGTTGATAAGTACGTATTTCATTAGAAAAATTGGTACCCGCCTGAGATTCGAACATCGGTGCATCGCTCAACACGAATGCACCGGACGTCTTATCCGTTAGGCCACGATGACTTCAGTCTATATTTTTAAATGCTCTCCTCTGTATACGACTCAAATGTCAAAACGCTTTTACAATTTCAAACACAGAGCACGACTTTAACAATCTTACGACCTATAGTCTCATTTATTAATGCGGTGTGTAGCAATCCGAACATGTTCTCAGAGATACTGAGCTTATATTAGTTCGTAGAAAGAATAGAAATAATTTACTAAATTTACGGGTGATATTGGATGAAAGGAGTATGTATAACCAGAGACATGTCACATTTAACAGACTAGAAAGCATCCCCGATATAATTACAGCGCTACATAATACGTCCAACCGCCGAATTCAATGAACGTAAATAAAAAAAGGGTGCGTGTACTTATGTACGCGCGTAAGAAGTTATACTTTATTTATATTAAATTTATTTCTTTTTTATTGTTTTAAATTTTTATTCAATTTGAAATAAAATCGATTAAGCAACATCCTCAAACACATATTGGAGATCCTTTTTCTTGACATCGTATAAATTCGGTAATTCTCGGTACGGTTCGGAAAGTTCATCTGCGGCTAAATTCAGACTCGCCAAGTTACGTCGGTCGTACTGTAATGAGCGATTTAGTGGGCAACTTCATTCTATTAATTTTGTGTCACGGTGCATCGTAAATTTCACTCTCATAGCGCGCGTATCGTAAAGTTTCACCGCTCATCAATTTTTCATAACGCGCCCAAATAAGTATAACTTAAAAAATAGTCGATTCAAATTTTTTAAATCGTGTTCGCGTCGGTTAAAATCTCGTGTGTCATTGGAAACGGTGACTCGTCTAGTAAAGTGCGTTACCAGGATGTGTGCGTCCGCTTTCACAAATATAAACGTGTACAGATACGCTTCCAGTACATGCGAGAAAACATAGAAAAAAAAAAATACTATATGCTCTGTCGTGTTAGAGACATATAGATTCATTGCATTGGGGGAGGAAAATGAATTTACTCTAGTTGGCAAGGAAGCGATGCTAACGGCAAGCTAAGCTATAGCTAGCTATATGTCAGCTATATGTCATGTCAAACGGTGCTGTGTTTCTTGAAACGCATATTTTGTTTTTTGAAGTGAAACTTCTTTAGGCGCATTTGGGTAAAATTTTTACAGAACGTCACGCAGGTATGCAACGGAAGTGACGTCAAACTACTATTGAAATTGAGTACTTGTCAAATGTCAGTAGTAGTAGTTGTTGTATTTTTCCAACTGTAAAGGCAAATGTATCATACCATACAGCCTATTATTTTATAATTTTTTTGTGAAAAATGTTAACAGGAATTGAAATGAAATGAAAAGAATTTGGAACATTAATCAAATAGCATGAAATTAAATTAGTCAATTCAATTGGCAAAATATTAGTCATTTAGAATTTAGAAATCTAAACATAATGTGACTGTCAACACTGAGGTTTGAGATTGACATTTGACGACTTTTGGCGGGAACATATTATCTTCCTTTTCCCCTTCCTCTAAGTCTCGGAAATCTAAAGTTTTAGATTTGTATAAATATAAGCAAGACTCATAAATTAGTTCGCCAAAAAAGTTTCACTTCTGACATGTGTACTTTGTACGCACGCACTTTTTTTTTAAGTTAATTTGCGTCATATTAAGGCCTATAATATATGAGTCTAATCTGTCAGTGCATGCTACTACTTTCACTCGGCCTTTTGCCCTCTATTTTTCCACAGAACATCAGCTTTTCGAAGCTTTGGATAAGCTTACTAGGTATGTTCTCAAAATAAATAACAGTTTAAAAAAACTAACAAAATACGCTTTTATAGAAAATCTTTTTACAATTATTTTTTTTACAATAATTAATTTTTTCATACATTATTTTTAATTCAAATTTATTAAAATTTATTTTCTGTTTTTTAGTTGGATTTCCTATAAAAGCGTATTTTGTTAGTTATCTTTTTCAATATATTTTTTTTCAATATTTTTTTTAGATATTGAATTGTCATCGGTCCTTATTAAGTATACCAAATTTCGAGTGAATCCAACGTTTTGAAGGGGTTCAGAATTATGTTCAAAGATAACGGAATCTTTGAACATGATTTTGAACCCCTACTAACATACATATGCCTGAAGCTAATAAAAGCGTATTAATGAAGAAATGCTCAGGACTTCTGACTGAGTTTGAGTTTGTTGTGAACCAATTGGTAGAAAGCTCTATATGTGCAGTCCACGGAATGCGGAGTATTTTCCATCACCATCCAATTCCAAAGACGTCCCCCATACTGACGATATCTGGCTTCCAGTATTCATATCTACATCTCGTGTATTAATATGAATAAATAATAGCTTAAAAAAACTAACAAAATACGCTTTTATAGGAAATCCAACTAATAAATTTCTAATTCAAATTTATTAAAATTTATTTTCAATTTTTTAGTTTTTTTTTTATTTATGATTTTTATTTTTATTTAATTCTAGTATAAAAATAATAATTTAGTTGGATTTTCTATAAAAGCGTATTATACTAGTTCTTTTAAACTATTATTTAGTTGAATTTCAATTTTTTCCTAATCTTTTTTTTTTTAGATATTATATTGTCATCGGTCCTTAATAAGTTTACCAAATTTCGAGTTAATCCAACGTTTTGAAGGGGTTAAAATCATGTTCAAAGATTCCGTTACATACATACGTCTGAAGCTAATAAATGCGTATTAAAAATACTTTAAGTTTTCGATATAGAATCATTTTTGTCTTGTCTCTGATATTCTGGTCCTTCCATATCCTTTCGAGTCGCAGTTTCTATCAGCAGCAACATAGGCAGGCATCTATTGAGGCAATTTGTAGGAATCGAAATTTAAATTTTCCCTTTCAAAGCCACACTTAATAGGAGACGAACCATCAAAAAGGTTTTACGTTAATAGGAACAAAATAAAATTTTATTTCTTGTAATAATTTCAATGTTGTGTCCTTAAGTATTTTCTTGTTATTGCTTCTTTTAGAGGGTTTTTTTATACAGGAGAGCTTGCGCACACTGAAAGCTGTTTTCCGTGGTGTTTTAGCTTCGGATTCCCGCCTGCACGTTTGGGGGCGGTAGGCGGAGTGGGTCGTTTTCAATTTTGCGACCAAAAAAGTGACGATTTCATGAATTTAAACTTTCTCTAATTTTCCATTTTTTTGTATTTAGGCATGTTCAGAATAAAAAATGCTTCATCACAATCAAGTTAATCACTTATTCATCGATAATATTATATAATATTCATTTATATTTTTCATTTTACGCATTTGATAACGCCAACACGGATGACAATTTAAATAGAAACTTTTTTAAAAGCTTAGAAACCGTACTTATTTTATCTATATATTAATACGTGAAGGAAAAACTTTGTATCCCTTTTTACGAAAATTGCGCGGACGGAGGAGTATGAAATTTTCCTTACCTATAGAGAATAAAGAGAAGAAGTGCACAATGCTAATATTTTTTTTAAATAATGCATAAAAGATACATTAAAACAATAAAGAAAACATTACACACACTACATACCATGTATTTGACGCACACACGCATGCATACTATTTATTGTCAAACTTTTGTTCTTGATGTCTGTGGTCAAACTGAGAATAGATTAAATATTGTTCGTCTTTATTAATATTTTTTAATAGTGCCTTGGCGAAATTTGTGATTATAGAAGTTTAAAATACAACCATAATAGTGTATAAACTTACAATTCCAATTAACTATAGTCGAATTTCGACTACTGCGGGACCTCTAGTTTTTAATAATGTTCTAATATCCAGTTAGTTTTCCTTTATCATTGTATTATATACTGTATAAATAAAATTGCCGAATTTCAACATGCATTACTGGAAAAATAGAAAACGGGTTAGAATGAAAGAATGAGTTTTGGGGTAGTTTTTAATGTATAACTTCTAATTTAACAGTGTTTACAAACAATATATAGTTATAGGACCACGTGCCTGTTGTCATGACAACAAATTTACTGTACTTATAATTACGGTAACATTAAGGTTATGAGAATTAAATCAAATAACTCGCTTTTGACCCCAAATTTGAAAGCGAGTGTATAGAGCGTTAAGGTGACTAAAATTTTCTGTTACTCAATAACATTCATCAGTGTGCTTAGTGCGAGTTTTTTAACGTTCTCGATGGCGTAAAAGTTAACTCAAATTTGTCTGCAGTTGGAACAGCGCCCCTAGCGGCAAACGTAGGCAAACGTACCAACCCCATACTTCTTCTTAGTCGCATACTTCATTGCTGAAGGTCGTGCCCCTGAAAGCCCTTCGTGGCTCTTTGTACCATCAGCTTCCATTTGCTTCGGTTTTCGGCTTCTCTCAGGGCGGTCGCAACAGAGAGTCCAGTGAGCGCAGCTACCTGATCTGACCAACGGTTTGGCGGCCTGCCGGCGGGTCTTTTCCCTTCTACCTTGCCCACCAAAGTAAATTTTTCAAGGTTGTCTGGTGGCCGCCGAGTATATACAAATTTGAGTTAACTTTTACGCTATCGAGAACGTTAAAAAACTCGCACTAAGGACACTGAACTTTCAATGAAGCAGCACTTACCTGAGACAGTTTCACTGGGAGCATAGATCCCCACTACCACTAGATTTCTCAGTGGGCGAGCTATCCGAAGTCAGTCTAGACGGCATCGGAAATAAGTATCTGTGGCGACATTGCCACCACTATAACTACTTTAGTCTGTGACGAAAAACTTACACGCACTTTATTCATATAGACTGACACTTTTCATTACGGATCCTCCCGGTCCATTAACGGTGCTTTTAGGTACCACAAGCACCGGTCACCGTCCTAGTCGAACCCGTTCGAAGCCTACGAAGGGCTCGACGAGCGAATTAACCCATAGACACAGCCCACTGAGTTTCTCGCCGGATCCTATCAGTGGGTTACGATCGGTGGTAGATTCTGCGAAGCACTGCTCTTGCTAGGGCCAGTGTTAGCAACACTTCCAGTTTGAGACCCGTGAGCTCACCTACGTGTTAGGGTGAAGCTGTAATAGTCTCTCAAGGCTATCAGTATAAGTAAAAAAAAGAAGAACATACTATACTATAGATGGTGCGGTGCAAAGTTAAATAAAAACTTAGAAAACTTAGAAAAAGCAACTCAGTGTGCGCATTCCCATATCGGCGACCGTGGTTCGTTTCTCTTCCGAGATCCCTATCGTGACCTCTTTGATGGGAGTCCTGTACTTTCCATAAACATTAAAAATATACAATAAAGAGTTCTATCACAAGAAAAGTTGGACGTTTTTTTTCTTCTTTTCTTTAACGAGCACGAATGTCGTATTGTGGATGTGGCATAGAGCCGCTTCGCTTCTTCTGCAACTTTCTAGGCTCTTGCTAGGGTTCGTGTTAGGAGCGTTGTCAGGTTTGAGCCCCGTGAGCTGACCTACTAGTTAAGGTTACGCTGATATGGTCTCTAGACCATTAGATTAGGTAGAAAAACAAATAATTAAATTTTAAAACAGCATCTCATTTTCTGTTTCGATTTTTTAACTCAATTATAAGAAATAATATTTCGTACATTTTTCAAAAGGGAGGTGGTGACAGTTTTGTTTTATTGCTTATTACATTATTTTATTATAAATAGTTGTCACTAGCGTATGTATTTATCTTCTGTACCTCTGTAAAAATATTTCTACCTAATTCAGGGAAATATCTAAATAAAATACGAAAGTATTTGTTTGCTAGTACACATATTCAACAGTCACCTTCAACTTAATTTCTTTGAAAGATTCCAATTTCTTAATTATTTATCTTGTTCGCGTCCTTTACTTTTTCGTAATTCGATGTAATATTCAAACGAAGAATATAATGTACTGCATATTCAGCGAAAATAAATCCGTTTTCCCGCGAAAACGGCCCATAATTCCGCCATCTTGTGTCTTTCGCGAGACAAAATGGCGGCCGCGATGACGTTACACAAGTTATTGTTCGTTTTATACATTTTTTAAGTTATTTCCTTAATCATATTTCCATTGGGCTATTTTTTTCTTTACGAGGCTTTTACTTTCTTGAACTTGAGTTGTAAATTTTATATAACGATATTCTAAATGAAAATTGAAAACTCTTGGTTAATAAAAACTCAATTTATGAAGAGCGATACTCGGCTATTGGACTCAAGGCTTATTAGCAGAACTATTCTTTAATGTGAAAAGCTTTTTTGGGCCTCATTTAAAGACAAAATTTCAAGAATTTTTCCGTTTTAATCTTACTCTGTTTTTTGTTCATTTTACAAGGTGTCTAGTGAATCGTCATCGGAAGGTACCACCATCTTAGTTGTTCATGCTGTGAGTACCGTTGTATGTTGTACAATTGAAACTGGTATGGGATACCGGGTTTCTGTTACTGTGATGTGTGAATATTTTAACCGCTAAAAATAGAAGCCAGTTTTCAATTTGACTGAAATCGAAAAAAAAAAAAATTTTTTTGTGTTTGTTTTATATATTATGTTCAACCTTCAAAACTTTTTCTGGATGAACCGATTTTAGTTTTTTTTTAATTCCCAGTTTGGTTATGAGGTTTCATTTAAATTTTGTCGAAATCGAAACTATAGTTACAAAGCTATCTGAATATTTATTTATATGATATACTAGCTGGCCCGGCAGATTTCGTAGTGCCTCAATCGATAAATAAAAGACCTAAACTTTTGTATAAGATCAACTTAAAACAAACAAAAGGAATCCGTCCGACGGGGGACACATCAAAGAAAAAACGAAATTGTTATTTTTAGTTAATTCCGAGCATTTTCATATTTATCTACCTTTTAAACCTTCCCTGGACTTCCACAAATAATTCACGACCAAAATTAGCCAAATCGGTACAGCCGTTCTCGAGTTTTAGCGAGACTAACGAACAGCAATTCATTTTTATATATAAGTTTAATAATAATAACAGTTAGGTATAGGGCTATTTGATTGAAACAAAAAACACACATACAGACCCACACACACGGCTAAACTAAATTATCAATCGCGTTGCGTAATCAATGTTTCTCGGTCCCAAATAGGCCGGAGGCCGGAGGCCGGATCCAAAGGTGTAATTCGGAGGCTGCAAATCCGAAACTTTCCCTGGCTCCAATAAACCGCTGAATTATTGACATAGGCTGCTTCAAAACGAAACATAAACAAGTAAATATTGAATAACGAAAAAAATTAATTAATTAATTATGTATTACAGCTTAGTCTGTGCCAGAACGTAAATATACTTTATTACTGGTGGTAGGACTTCTTGTGAGTCCGCGCGGGTGGGTACCACCGCCCTGCTTATTTCTGCCGTGAAGCAGTAATGCGTTTCGGTTTGAAGGGTGGGGCAGCCGTTGTAACTATACTTGAGACCTTAGAACTTATATCTCAAGGCGGGTGGCGCATTTACGTTGTAGATGTCCATGGGCTCCAGTAACCATTTAACACCAGATGGGCTGTGAGCTCGTCCACCCATCTAAGCAATAAAAAAAAACCTAATTCTTTTTTTTTATTCCCGTAGACAGACGAGAGTACATGTCATCTGATGGTAAGTGGTTACCGTCTGGCTCATGGACGTCGGCAATGTCAGGGCAGAGCCCAGTTGCTGCTCAAAATTTACATAACTTCGCTAATCGTGTTCTCGCAACATAGTCGACTTTACGAAAACAATATCACTATCTAAGTACACTCGCGAGCAAAAGTTTGGAATCACTTACTTGAAATTGGTTCCGCGCGATCTTGTGTACTAAATATTTTTTTGATAATCATAAAAATGAAATCATTTTAAAGGTTGAACTCACTCTTAACTTTAAACTGATACCAACTCATTAAAATCAAGCCAGTATTCAAGAAGCTATCTTGAATTAACACGTTGACTGCAGAATTATTTTTGATGAACTTTCAGCCAGTGTGTATGAGGTCTTTTCGAGGCAAGATTGGATTTCTTCACAGTGCGTATGAGAGCTGATAGGCCTCACAAAGGATCGTTATTGAATATGCACATACTGATAGAAATGTGGATATAGTCGCCTCTCGCACCGAGTGAAAGGACGCGATTTTAACTGCAGCACTAGTAGATAATCGCGCATGGGGCTTTTTAAGCAGCATAACGCAGTCAACGTGTTAAGTGAAGGAATAACGAAAAAGACGTGTTTCAATTGTTTGATACGTCGCGAGTTGCGGCCTATTGACCCCTATAAAAGCACCTGTTATCGGATTTTCTTTATCAGTCGACTTTCACACGTTGACCGGTACATATCTCCGCAACTTCTGACCCTTTACCTTGTACGACAATTGAGACAACACCTACAGAAGTAGCACAAATCGTAGCCCTATTGCAAGAAGAGCTCAGCCAGCGGGTTGTCGCTCGTCGGCTCCAAATAAGCCAGTCCTGTGTTTCATAAGTTTGCAAGCGCTTTCAGGAGACTGCTAGCTTTATCTCGAGACCAAGATCTGGACGGCACCGGTGCACATCGGAGAGGAATAACCGTTTTATCGTGTCAACCTCTCTCCGAAATCGGCATTAACCTGGTGTCGACGTCCAACAGGAGCTCCGAGATGTTCGTAGGGTAGCAGCCAGCAAGTGGACAGTTCGTCGACCACTCAAGCAAGCGAATCTGACTCCAAAAAGGCCTGTCACAGGCCCGAAACTCACGGTAGCTCACCGACAAGCACGCCTTCAATTTGCTCGTACCCATCTTAATTGAGAGGTTGAGCAATGGAGGCAGATCCTGTTCTCCGACGAGAGCAGGATGTGTTTGCACGGTAGCGACTGAAGAGGTCGGGTCTACAGGCGGCCTGGGGAGCAATTTACGCAGTGCTGTTTCGCTGAAACAGTGGCTTATGGGAGCGGCTCTTGTATGATGTGGGCCGGCATTTCCTTCGACGGTAAAACCGAGCTTGTTTTCGTGCCTGGCGGTGGACGAGAGGCGGTCTAACTTCGGACCGGTACATTTCCAATATTCTGCTGGAACATGTCGTTCCCTATGCGTTCCCTATATATAAAATACTAGCGACCCGCCCTCGCTTCGCTTCGGAAACATTAAAACACACATGAAACCAAAAAATAATAATAAAAAAATAAATAAAAAAGTAGCCTATGTTCATCAGGGACAATGTCGGCTTCTAATGGAAAAAGAATTTTTCAAATCGGTCCAGTAGTTTCGGAGCCTATTCGAAACAAACAAACAAACAAATCTTTCCTCTTTATAATATTAGTATAGATATAAAAATGAATTGCTGTTCGTTAGTCTCGCTAAAACTCGAGAACGGCTGGACCGATTTGGCTAATTTTCATCTTGAATTATTTGTAGAAGTCCAGAGAAGGTTTAAAAGGTTTAAAATAAATATGAAAATACTCTTAATTAAATAAAAATAACAATTTTATTTTTCCTTTGATGTGTCCCCCGTCGGACGGATTCCTAAGTTTATTTTATACAAAAGTTTAGGTCTTTTATTTATCGATTGAGGCACTACGAAGTCTGCTAGTTAGTCAGCTAGTTATTTTATAAAATGAGTTAATCATAATTGTGATGAGGGTGGCTTGCAGATTCTTCGAAGCGCTTGATTGAGATGATTACATTTATTTCTTTTGCGCGGTTGAACGAAGCCACTAGGCCGGGTGTTAAGTGGTTACTGGAGCCCATAGACATCTACAACGTAAATGCGCCACCCACCTTGAGATATAAGCTCTAAGGTCTCAAGCATAGTTACAACGGCTGCCCTACCCTTCGAACCGAAACGCATTACTGCTTCACGGCAGAAATAGGCAGGGTGGTGGTATCTACCCGTGCGGACTCACAAGAGGTCCTACCACCAGTAGGACCAGTTGTTCCAGCAGTCTAATTTTCTTCTTCTTCTTGCAGTGCCTCTTCAATCCTGAAGGTTGGCCGTTAGCTTCCTGTATTCATTTCTGTCAGCAGCCAGCCGGAATAGCTGTTCGACGGAGGCAATACCGGTCCACTCCTAATTGTCTAATTGATTTCGTTACAAAAACAGAATTTGGGAACTCCTTCTTTTTCGCGGTCACCAAAAAAGGTGATAACTAATTTTTGGATATCCTCTTGGGTCGTTACCCAAGCGGTCTGCTTACGGTATACTCATCAGTGGTTCTGGACTCGAACCAGTACTGGTGACGAGCGTTCAGGTCTCCTAGGAACACGATCTCCACAGGGGATGCTGCTCAAGTACATAATTTTGTCCCTACTTGTATATGCTAAAACAAAATTTTCGATATCATGCACGAAAAAATGCAGTTTTTTGTCCGTCAACAATTTTAATCATCTTGACCCTAGATCGAGGTCAGATAGCGTTGGCTATATAAACAGCGATTGGCTCTTGAATATAAGACATACAATATTGAATCAGAGACGTCATGTTGCGATCGGTGCTTTTCCTAACCACGGGCTTTCTCTTCGCTGCGTGCTTGACGTCAGTCATGAGTGATAGTGAGTATCATATTTTTTCTGTTTTTTTTTTATTGCTTAGATGGGTAGACGAGCTCACAGTCCACCTGGTGTTAAGTGGTTACTGGAGCCCATAGATATCTACGATGTATATGCGCCACCCACCTTGAGATATAAGTTCTAAGGTCTCAGTATAGTTACAACGGCTGCCCCACCCTTCAAACCGAAACGCATTACTGCTTCACGGCAGAAATAGGCAGGGTTTTTTTTTTTTTTTTTATTGCTTAGATGGATGGACGAGCTCACAGCCCACCTGGTGTTAAGTGGTTACTGGAGCCCATAGACATCTACAACGTAAATGCGCCACCCACCTCGAGACACAAGTTCTAAGATCTCAGGTATAGTTACAACGGCTACCGCACCCTTCGAACCGAAACGCATTACTGCTTCACGGCGGAAATAGGCGGGGTGGTGGTACCTACCCGTGCGGACTCACAAGAGGTCCTACCACCAGTGATTACGCAAATTATAATTTTTGCGGGTTTGATTTTTATTACACGATGTTATTCCTTCACCGTGGAAGTCAATCGTAAACATTTGTTAAGTACGTATTTCATTAGAAAAATTTGTACCCGCCTGTGGGATTCGAACACCGGTGTATCGCTACATACGAATGCACCGGTCGTCTTATCCTTTGGG
Source organism: Bombyx mori (assembly GCF_030269925.1). Taxonomy (NCBI): domain Eukaryota; kingdom Metazoa; phylum Arthropoda; class Insecta; order Lepidoptera; family Bombycidae; genus Bombyx; species Bombyx mori. The sequence goes on along the minus strand of NC_085108.1, from coordinate 5,260,282 downwards.
CCACATTTCTTTGTGCACAACATGTCCTCTGTAAGCAGGAATGTGGAACAGCATGTGCGGGCTTATCTAATATCTTTAGACGAGCAATTCTTGTATATAAACATACATATATATATATATATAATCTGAATCTCGGAAACGGCTCCAACGTTTTCATAAAATTTAGTTTACAGGGGATTTCGGGGGCGATAAATCGATCTAGCTACGATTTATTTTCAGAAAATGTTGTTTTATTCCTGTTTTCAATAATAAATTTTATCGATAATAAACTTAAACATAAACTTTTTTTTAATTCAAAGAAAATAACAAATAGTTAATATAATATAATATCAAAATTTTATTCGTATTTAAATATAATTTCTAAAAAATACAACTAACCAAAAAAAAAAAGGATTAAAAAAAACAGAACAAAGCTCGGTCATCCTCTAGTATTAATATAACCTAACTGGCTCGAGACTAAGATATTTAATACTCACGGGTTACCCTAGCCCCTGGTGGATTCCAGAGACTGGCCGGCTTATAGTTCCACCACTGCTTGAGCGTTTCCCAAATCAAAGCTCTTCAAGAAACTTTACCCCTATATTTTCAGAGCCAACAACGAAGCCGATATGCGAGCAGGCTTTTGGCAATTCGGGCCCTTGTTTCGCCTACATTAAGCTGTGAGTTTTGTTATTAAAACTAGTGTTTGCCCGATGATCTAAATTCAAAGATCACTATCATCAACCCACGAACGTCCGCTGCTGGACCAAAGCCATCCCCAAGGCTTGCCATGTTGACCGCTACTGTATCTAGTGGATTCCCGCGACCTTTAGCAGTTTGTTGGTCCACTCACCTACCGAAGACTACTCTCGCTGCGCCTTCGGTTGAGACTGCGACACTGATTTTGGAAATTGGCTGACGGGCAAATCGTAAAATGGTACTAAACTAATTTGTCTTTTCCTGTCTGTATATAAAAGTTTCATTACGAACTTGGCCTCGCATGTACCTCCTCTGTCTCGTTCATTGAGGAATTAGCTTAACCCTTGGACCGATAAACATAGATATGTAGGATTGGTAACAATGGAACGTGTGGAAAGGAGCGTTAAGAAGTGAGTGAGAGAAAACGATAAGAAAGGGAAAAGAGAATGACAGAGAAAAAGAAGATAGCGAAGACGGTTAAGGCTTAAGTAAGGTGTTAGATAATTTTTTATTATAATAACAGAAGATTTTGGGACAGTGTAAGTTTTATTTTATGCACCGCGATCCCTATTATACATATATAAAATTTTAATTTTCTCCAAACTTCTGAATAAAACTGAAAACAAACACCCGAAGCTGGTGATTGCCGGAACACGACAACCCGAATGCCTCCACTCATATACAGAGATGAGGCCGAAGTATTGTATTCTAAAATTTCAATGATATCCAATGACCATACAGAATAGTTGTCTCGAAAATTAGTACTACCCATTGGTTGTCAACGCGACATTTTTGTACGCAGGCAAATCAGACTTAAGATACAAACCTTACAGAACCCGGTTTGTTGGGGACTTAATCTGGAATATGTACCGTATGTCTTATTTATATTCCTCTTGTAGATACTCGTACAATCAGAAGACGAAGAAGTGTGAAGAATTCATTTACGGAGGCTGCAAGGGGAACGACAATCGTTTCGACACATTGGCCGAATGCGAACAGAAATGCATAAAGTAACCGATACCTTCGAATTAACGCACGCTCTTTTCTCAAGCTGATGTATAAAACGATGAAGCTTGGTATAAAAACTATTAAATATATATATGGGAATTATCTTCTTTTTTTTCTGAAACTGTTCGTAGCATAACAAGTTAAAAACATAACTTAAACTTTAATGATCGTCTAACAAATGTAATTATTATATATTACTAGCTGACCCGGCAAACGTTGTTTTGCCATATATAAGATTTCTAGGGAATTTCTAGTGTAGAAAAAAAAAACTAACTTATTGTAAGTGTGTAAGGATATGGTAGATGCGTGAAAGAGGCACGTAGCGCTGTGAACGATGAAGGAATATAAAAATAACAATACCTCATTCAACCATATAATGTCTTATTATAACAAAAAAAAATTGTCCAAAAAATAAAAAATAAATCTTAGAGGTGGACAACCCTTATCACTTAAGGGTATGAAAAATAGATAGTAGCCGATTCTCAGGCTTACTGAATATGCATAAAAAAATTCATGAGAATCGGTCAAGCGGTTTCGGAGGAGTATGGGAACGAACATTGTGACACGAGAATTTTATATATTAGATAATATGTCCACCAATGATAACAGAATCTACAGCAATGTAAATTACTAATTACGTAATAGGTTAACGTCATTGTGGAACTAGTTTTAACTTTAATATTATAGAGTTTATCGAAGAATACTTACCACAAAAAAAAAACAGAATTAAAATAACTTTTACGACTACTGATAAGACAGACGGTCGTGACCACGAAAACTCTAAAGCATTGGAGACGTCAGAAATAATGTAATGACCACATGCAAGGTTGAGCCTTATGAGTAGTATAATTTTACGACTCTACAAAACCAAAGATGATACAAAAAAACACACACTAACACACAACACACAAGAAAATCAAAGAACACAAAATGTACCTTTAGAAGAACTTCCCAACTGCTTTCGGCAAGGGATCTGTTTTCCAGAATGATCCAAAAAAGGTCCCATGCTAAACCTCACAGTACATACCCAGATTACTTTAAAAATCCCCCATCCGTACTTTTGAATTTTCCTATCGATACACAAAATACTTACCAATTTTAAAACCTTGCGGTCGGTTCAGTTATCAGTCGTGCAAGTTGTCGATGTTGACCTTTGGGAATCACTGGTCTAAGCGATACTAAAAATTATCAATCGGGTTAACCGAATGAATGCTTGACAAACATTACCAAGAATTCGTTGTTAAAAACACAGCGAAAAGTGATCAGAATTGACTATAGTAGAATTATTTTGTTGATGCACTTTGGGTCATAAAACATAGCCCGGCTAGCCGCCCTAGGGCGGTGAGCATGTTGCGCGGGCGCAGCGCCATTATCGATAAAAACAAATGAGTCATCGAAGGCAGGTACACGGTGGCGGGGTGGTATACGAAGGGTGGTGAGACATTGTTATGTTAAGAGTCATTTGTACTTACCTGCAAGTTATAGTACATTATGCCGAAAAGAAATGTGTTGTTATGCATTCGTTCTCTGAATTTCTTTAGTGACACAATGGCTATTCCTTTGTTTTGTATCAAAACGGCAGAATTTATTCAAAATAATATTTTCACGTGTTTGTTATCAACTATGTGTTAAAAAATTTCACTGAAATAAGAATAAATCCCGAAAAGTTACAGAGTGTTAATTTCTGCCGTTCTCGTTAACTTGCTGCGGCGATATGTGGTGTAAGTGTTCGATTAGTGATTTTTTCTTTCATTTTTATCACTAACCCACAAAATGACAAAACTAAATACACTATCGATAACGCTTATCGAAAACAATAATGCGCTTCACTATGCCCGTCCGTGAGGCTCGTGAGTGGAAGAGAGAGGGAAATACTCGCTTCACTGCTCCGATTTTTTATGACTCAAACTGCAGCGACAAAATAATTCTACTATAGTATGTTATGTATTTTTTTTGACACAGTGACATCATAGTTCAGTAGATCGAGAGAGAACACGATAATATGATAAACAAAATATACCTACTGCTTTCATTACGTTGAAATGTCTTTTTCGTAGCTTCAAAGGTTCATATTCTGCATTGATGGGTACACGTCATCACTCTCTTTGGTCAGCCCATACCGTGGGTCTCGAAGGTCAAATATCTTGGCGTCACCCTCGACAGAGGGATGACATTCCGACTCAACATTAAAACGGTACGCGACCGTGCCGCCTTCATATTAGGACGCCTCTATCTCATGATTTGCAAGCGAAGTGAATTGTCTCTTCGCATTAAGGTGACACTCTACAAAACTTGCATACGCCGCGTCATGACCTATGCAAGCGTAGTGTTCGCTCACGCGGCCCGCACTAATTTGAAACCCCTTCAAATCATTCAATCTCGTTTTTGCCGTCGGAGCCTCGTGCTTCGTCAGGAATATCGACCTCCACGACGATCTGGACCTAGAGTCCATCAGTAAGTATCTACAGTCGGCATCAATGCGCCATTTCGATTAAGCGACACGACACAAGAACCCTCTTATCGTGGCCGCCGGTAACTACATTACCGATCCTGAGGACCAAATGGTAAACAGTCGACGTCGCCCGAAACACGTCATCTCGAATCCTCCCGATCCACTAACGGTGCTTTTAGGTACCTCAAGCACCGGTCATCGTCCTCGTCGAACCCGTCGCTTGCGACGAAGGACTCGGCGAGTTAATTAACCCACAGACACAGCCCACTGAGTTTCTCGCCGGATCTTCTCAGTGGGTCGCGTTTCCGATCCGGTGGTAGATTCTGCGAAGCACGGCTCTTGCTAGGGTTCGTGTTAGCAATATCGTCAGGTTTGAGCCCCGTGAGCTCACCTACTAGCCCGGTGACGCTGATATGGTCTCTCTATGTCATCAGCTTAGGTAGGAAACAAAATGTAATATGGATTCTTCAATCTTATACTGTACATTTAATCGATATGTTATCGCCTCCGTGGCGCAATCGGTTAGCGCGTTCGGCTGTTAACCGAAAGGTTGGTGGTTCGAGTCCACCCGGGGGCGAGACTGTTTTTGTACTTCCATTATCCAATTGAAATTGGACCCAATTACTATCTATATAATTGGAGGAAGTGCTTCCTCTGACAGCGGTGCTATTTATCCAAGAGAAGGTCCATCGCCTCCGTGGCGCAATCGGTTAGCGCGTTCGGCTGTTAACCGAAAGGTTGGTGGTTCGAGTCCACCCGGGGGCGAGACTGTTTTTGTACTTCCATTATCCAATTGAAATTGGACCAAATTGCTATATTTATAGGGAAGTATTCCCTCTGACAGCGGTGCTATTTATCCAAGAGAAGGTCCATCGCCTCCGTGGCGCAATCGGTTAGCGCGTTCGGCTGTTAACCGAAAGGTTGGTGGTTCGAGTCCACCCGGGGGCGAGACTGTTTTTGCACTTTCATTATCCAATTGAAATTGGACCAAATTGCTATATTTATAGGGAAGTATTCCCTCTGACAGCGGTGCTATTAATCCAAGAGAAGGTCCATCGCCTCCGTGGCGCAATCGGTTAGCGCGTTCGGCTGTTAACCGAAAGGTTGGTGGTTCGAGTCCACCCGGGGGCGAGACTGTTTTTGTACTTCCATTATCCAATTGAAATTGGACCAAATTGCTATATTTATAGGGAAGTATTCCCTCTGACAGCGGTGCTATTAATCCAAGAGAAGGTCCATCGCCTCCGTGGCGCAATCGGTTAGCGCGTTCGGCTGTTAACCGAAAGGTTGGTGGTTCGAGTCCACCCGGGGGCGAGACTGTTTTTTGTTAGAATTTCACACTTAAATATTTATTTAACACAAGCTATATCACAAGTTAAATTAGTTATTTATGCTTATTAAAGTCCTGCTTTAACGCCACCACTACCTTTGTGACTCCCGTGTTACCTGAATTTGTTTCTCAGTCGGAGTCAATGTTTTAATGACCGATATTGTGAATTAGATATTCTGAATATTTTATTTAACACATGTACGAGTATATTATGTTTCTTAAAATTGCTGAGAAGCTCTTAGCTATGAGTGTTTTAAGCTTCAGGTCAGTTATTAACTTTTTTTAGTGTGCACACGGATGGAAGAGCTCACGGCTTACCGGGTGTTAAGTGGTCATCGAAACCCATAGATAATGTGAATTCCTCCACCGACCTTGATACATGAGGTACCAACCTCACTGGTATATGGTAACGGCTAATGCATCTTTCAAATCCTAATTACTGTCTTTCCCTTTTTACTTGACAATTTTGTAAAAAAAGTACAAAAAGAATACAATGTGATATTTTATAATGATAAATTGAAGATCATAGAACCAATATAAACACAAAACGTCCGACCCTATGGCACGTGGAGCTTTCTTGGCCCGGAGTAAAGCGCGTAGTACAAGACCGTTGGCCAAATTCAGTTGAAAGCCCCCTCGCCCTTAGATACTTTAGGATCTTGATAGGTATATGGAGATATAACCCAAGAGGAGTTGACGTCAGGCAGTTGGGCGGTCGTAAAACTCTGCCAAATTCCTATAAGAGGAAGTAATGTTGCGTCGACCGCACGCAATGATGGATAAGGACAAAAAGAATAAAAGTGGGTCTATCCGCGAGTTTAAATAAAACGCCCCACCGTCAGCAATTTGGAAAATAATAATAAAATAAACACGTACGTATTAGAAAAATTGGCTTCTTTTTGTTACCCTTATATGCAGACGAGCATATGGCCCACCTGATGGTGAGTGGTTACCGTCGCTCATGGCGATCAGCAATGACAGGGGCAGAACCAAGCCGCTGCCTACAGTTTAATACTCTCCACAAGCCTCGTTTGAAGAAGGACATGTCATAGCGCTCGGGAAACACCTTTTTTTTTCCCTACCTATGCTGATAGCCTTGAGAGGCTATTTCAGCTTCGCCCTAACGTTTGTAGGTGAGCTCACGGGGCTCAAACCTGACGACGATGCTAACACGAACCCTAGCAAGAGCCGTGCTTCGCAAAATCTACCACCGGATCGGAAACGCGACCCACTGAGAAGATCCGGCGAGAAACTCAGTGGGCTGTGTCTGAGAGTTAATTTGCTCGTCGCGCCCTTCGTCGCAAGCGACGGGTTCGACGAGAACGGTGACCGGTGCTTGAAGTACCTAAAAGCACCGTTAGTGGATCGGGAGGATCCGAGATGACGTGTTTTGGGCGACGTCGATTGCTTTCCATTCTGTCCGCAAGATCGGGAATGTAGTTACCGGCGGCCACGATGAGAGGGTTCTCGTGTCGTGCCGCTTTATCGAAGTGGCGCATCGACGCCGACTGCAAATACTTACTGACGGACTCTAAGTCCAGGTCGTCATGGAGGTCGACGTTCCTAACGAACCACGGGGCTCCGACGGCTATCCTGCAAAAACGGGATTGAATAATCTGGAAGGACTTTAAGTGAGTGCGGGCCGCGTGAGCGAACACTACACTTGCATAGGTCATGACGGGGCGTATGCAAGTTTTGTAGAGTGTTACCTTATTTCTAAGGGACATTTTATTTCGCCTGCATATCATCGGGTAGAGACGTCCTAGAATGAAGGCGGCACGGTCGCGTACCGTCTTAATATGTGGGCGGAATGTCATCCTACTGTCGATGGTGACGCCTAAGTATTTGACCTTCGGGGCCCACGGTATGGGCTGGTCGAACATCGTGATTGGGCGAATGGCGGAGGCGGAGGTGTCGACGCGCCTAGTCGGGAGAGGGATGCTCAACGTGGTGTTCGGAGGGTGACCCCTTTTGAAGAGCACCGCTGTGCTTTTCGTGGGGTTGATGTCGATGCGCCACTTCCGGAACCACTGTCCCATGGTGGTAGCTGCGGTCTGAAGTCGGGAAACACCGTGGAGGGGAGCTCATTCCAAAGCCTGACGGTACGTGGCAAAAAAGAACCGTATCGAGATTTGAAAGTTTGCACTGTCGCAACACCCCTAAGTCCTTTAGTCCGTGGCATATATTACGAAATATTTATTATATAACTACCCACGATTTGCAAACAAAAAACGAGACCAAATGAGAGCACTCTTTATGTAAAACTGGAATGGTCTGATCCTTGCAGACTAGACAACAATGAACCATAAATACGTTTTCAGTGAACTAAAATATGAATGTCTGAACTTATACATAAGTGTAATTGAGACCCTGGTTAACACGTCCCCTATGGTGTAACGCACTCTGATATGGCGGACATTGACGTAACATGGTGCAAGGGAATCGAGTATTCTCACTTCATCTTTAAAAAGTTGTTGACACGGTATTATTACCTTGGTATGTTAGGTTTTTTTATTTTTTTGTCGCTTAGGTCGGTGGACGAGTTCACAGCACACCTGGTGTTAAGTGGTTACTGGAGCCCATAAACATCTACAACGTAAATGCGCCGCCCACCTTGAGATATAAGTTCTAAGATCTCAGTATAGTTACAACGGTGTCCCACCCTTCAAACCGAAACGCATTACCGCTTCACGGCAGATATAGGCAAGGCGGCGGTAGCTACCCGTGCGGACTCACCAGAGGTCCTACCACCAGTAAGTCACCTAATCTTACTTATTTCTGTCGTGAAATCACTGAGACCTCAATGGTATCTTTGGAGGAAATCGAGAACCTACGTTCAACTTTACTTCATTGACTCACACCATTACAGCAAGCTTAAGCCAGTAGGAATATTAAATCGACACAATTAAGCCCTAACACTAATAACACAACTTCATTTGTCATATTCGCGCCAAAATGTTTATGAGCCATTTTGATTTGACAAGTGAGTTTTTTTTTTAAATCTAATCTATATTACGGCAATGGTGCTAAACCCTACGTTATAAAGGCGTTGGACCATAGACTGATTCTTTTGTCTATTTCCCTTTTCATAGTTAAAGCATTGTTCCACATAATGGTCTGCAGTTATTGAAAATCATTTCAGTGGTAATTTTATGAGGGTTTTTATTGATTAAAAAATCATGACTCATATTCATTCGTTGATAATATCGATTCATAATATGATATTTTAAGAAAAAAATAAAACCACCCTCAGTATTAGAAAATGAGAAAATTTCAACGTAGTCCAATTCAATCAAATATATGATCAGAAAGAAAGCATTAGCTTTCAAATAAAAATAAAATTGTTTTTTTTCCTACCTATTCCTAGTAAGCTCGAGTGATTATACTAGCTTCATCGGATGTGTAGACGAACTCACGGGGCTCAATCTGTGTGTGTTAACATCTGCCCTAGCAAGAGCGGTGCTTAGCTGAATCTACGCAATCTGAATTATCGCATTCGACGGGTTTGACGACGCGGCGACGGGAGTTTCAAATGCCTAAAAGCACCGTTAGTGGATCGGGAGCATCCGAAATGATGCGCTTGATACGACGGTGATGGTAAACGTTTGGCTGTCTGGATCACGTTAGCAGCTTCCGGCCACGATAAGAGGGTACCGGGTAGTAGCGGGTGTCGCGCCTTCTTTTCGGAGTAGCGTTCCGACGCTGTCTTCAGGTACTTACGTATCAGCTGTAATTTAAGGTCGTCGTGAAGGTTTACATTCCTCATATACCACTGTTCTCTGAAGATTTTCCTGCAAAAAACGGGATTGAATGATTTGTGGGATGTTTATGTGAGTCTGAAGAATAATAATTGCGTCTTCGATCCCCGAAAACCATAATGATTATTGTAAGCGATATGCGATTCTGTCACATTCACATAATATATCTGTAGAATAGGGATCGCAGCACATAAAATAAAACTTCCACTGTTCCAAATTTTTCCTTTTTTAATAATAATAACTTAAAAATTAATTAACACTTTTATTACGCCTTGCTCATTTTTTCAGCCGTCCTCGCCATCTTCCTTTTCACTGTCATTCTGTCTGTCATTCTCTTCTCCCTTTCTTTCCATTTTCTCTTACCCACATCTTAACGCTCCGTTCCACACTCTTTTCATACGTTCCGTTCTTACCAATCCTACACGTCTATCAAAGAAATGTGTTTTCTTGTCTGTACTTTCTAGAATATTCTATACAGTTCTAACTACACAATACAAATTTGGCCTTCGTTTAAATTAAGAAATACTTTTTTTATATTAAAAGTTAAGAGCAACGTTATAATCAATTTAAAAATGTATTTTTATAGTGCAGTATCCGTGCCGCCGCCATTCCGAAACGTCTATCGGACGATAATTAATTTGTGGAAACCCGCTTCCAGAGTGGAAAAGCGATAAAAAACGTGGAATCCTGCCACGAGAATACGCGTTTTGAATGAATTGTGTGTGTGTATATTTTACGTAAGACCGATATCTATATAAGTCAAATTATCGATATTAGGTCGATGAAACTATATTTTACGTTATAACCCTTTATATTAGGTCGATGAAACTACATATATGTTATGTTTTATTCTTTTGAGGCGTCGATAGATAGACTTCTCTATTAAGTGTAAATAAAGTGCGGAACGTCGGAATACCGACTATTTGCGCAGTTTCATTAAAGGTAATAAATAGGTATCGACTTGTACGGATATTATTATGTCTTGGTATGCATATGGATATGTATTTGTATATGTACGGATATGTATATGGTGAAACTGGAAAGGCCACAGGGCCAGCAGTAAATCTTCAATCATAAAAAAATATATTTAAAAAGGATATGTCTTAGCGCGCACCCGTACAAGTACCTATATAATGTTTTTATTCAGCTAATAGCATGTTTAAAAAAAAATTAGAAAGCCTTTTATTTCCTGTTAAAATACAAAGTAAATAAAATGGTAAATAGGTAAATATTTAATGTTTATTTATCTACACTAATGTTTGGCAGGAAACCATTGAACAGAGTGAAGGCCTGCTCCAATTCCTACCATTTGGTGCATCAGCATTTATAAACAACTATTTAATAAAAAAATTAAGTTAATGTTTTTATAAGGCACTATTATTTCAAAAATGTTTGAAAACAAGCTCAGCACTAAGATGTTTAATTTACGGTGCTGACAACATTAATAGAAAGCAAGGTGCCACGGCGATGTCAGAATCAAGAGTTGTCAAATGAAGATTAAAGAGGGAAGATAATTTATTCTGCGCTAAAACTAAAAAATAAAAATTTACGGTACTTTTTGGCGGGAACGCGAGGAGTGAAGTTGTGTGATTTGTTTTATTTTGTCTATTTAGTGTTTCTTCAGGTTTAAATGTGTAATAACGATGGTTTATTAACGGTTTAATATCTGTGAAAGTGCACAAATGTGGGAAAATGAAACAAAGCCGCTGGACGTAACTTCCCGGGATTCTCCGTAAAGTCCACTGAAAAAATCTCAGTAAATGACCACTATTTTACTGAGATTATGTTCATCCCATCATATCATCCCATCTCACTATATTTAATTTCATCCCAGTTGATTAATGTCTCAAATTAATCATCTTCATTTCATTTCATTTTATTTTATCATTTTTCATAAATATAAGAATATAAATTAAAATAAGACATGACCTAAAGGTCTTAGTGAACAGGTCATGAACTCCCTTAAAAAAAAATTAACACGATAAAAATTGAGTGCTCTCTTTTAATTTTTTATTAAAATAATATGGTTATAAATGTATATTTTTATATTTCTAGTTTATGTTTTGTTTGTGCTTTGTGGGCTTCATTAAATTAATTGTAAATTTTTCCTGTTGTTTTTTTTTAAATATAAATTCTACATAAAATTGTTCGATAATAGATTTCGTTTAAGTTCATGAAGTTTTTAGTTTTTTTTTGTTGTTGTTGTTGTTGGTGTTAATTTTCATTCTTAATTGCCATATAAGAATAAAAATAAAAATGCGAAGCCGCGTTAATATTTCTTGGCCTTTGTATCGTGTATATATATTTTTTTAGAATCCCAAAATATTATACAATTTATGAAAATTATCTTTTCTTTTGACTTTAACCGCTAAGGATTTTTTGATGTGATTCCTCTGACCTCCGAAAAAAAACTTCTGTTATTAATACTTCGAATTTGCATTTCACTTTTGGCAGACGGATTCACGTTGTCGTGCCTAAAAAATCTTTTCTCAGAGCATCCATGATATTTTAAATCAATACCGGAGATATAATACCAAAATACAAATGTCAAATCTTGGAATATTCAGTTCGTGTTATAAATTTTATCTTATTTCTACGCACAAGATACTGTTTTCTATGTTATACATAGAATTTGAATTCTTTTTGTTTTTAAAGCTATTGCATAGATTTTATCGCGGGCTTTGAGCGCGGCGACCGAATCAAGAAATTCCGTAACGAAAACAACCTAACACCTCTGCACCTACCATGTAGCTCGCGTTCAACAAATTCACACGTTGCGCTGGTGTAGTGTTTGTGAATAAGCGCGCGGCGTGACGTCGCACTGCGTGCGCATCATGAAAAGTCTGCCCATCTCTCTCTCGCGCGGTCTAGCTTATGAGTGTGAAGGGGACAGTTAATGTTTTGCTTTAGTTAATGTTTATAAATATAGCGTGGTCTTATTTTATTATTGTTTTAATATTAAATTATTATTCTCTAATTATAATTGCATAAGTTGATAAAAAATGCTATGCAATAGCTTTACCGTGACAGTCCCCAAGTGCTACACGTGTTTTTTTTTAATTTTGTTCCCCGGCTTCCTTTAGAATCGACTGAACGAGAATGCCCATGAAGTTTATCTGTATACATCGAAGAGAGACAATGACGTCGTCTGCGTATAACTCACACCACACACAGATCCATATCGAAAGAGAATATATTAGCCGTCGGGCGTGCATCGAACTAAATGGCGGATGAAAAACGCTTTTCGATCTTTTAAAAAGCAAAAATCTTTCCATTATACCCTTTAAAACTGATGGCAGAAAGAGTTTTTATAGTAGACTACGACACGGATAATTGGGTCGGACTAAAAAAAGAATGCTTAAGCTCCACGTGCTTTTTAATTTATATGACGGCCTCGGGTTCTAGACTTTTAAGTAAAATTTTTGTTTAATGATTATTGATTATACATCAAATGAAATGGAACGGTGCATAATGAAATTTATATATATGTCATTGAATGAAATGAATTTTAGAAGGGTCACTAAATTTATTATAATATGTAAGTATATTATTAGTATGTACTGTATGTAGGTATGTATATTGGTATATAAATCAGTTAGTTATATATTTCATATTATATGTAAACGGTATATATCTGTTTAGTGTATGTATATATTTTCTATAATATATTAATGTATTGTCTATAGTAAGTAGTGTACTTACTATAGACGGCGACATACCTGCTATATTTTTATATTTTCCAGAATTTCTGTAAATTAAACGGTTGCCGGGAAGAGATCGCTTTTAGCGATAAGACCGCCTATTGTACAAATGTATCTGCTTTTTGACTGTTTTTTGAATGTAAATTTTTTATTTTATTTTTTTATTGCTTAGATGTGTGGACGTGCTCACAGCCCACCTGGTGTTAAGTGGTTACTGGAGCCCATAGACATCTACAACGTAAATGCGCCACACACCTTGAGATATAGTTCTAAGGTCTCAGTATAGTCACAACGGCTGCCCCACCCTTCAAACCGAAACGCATTACTGCTTCACGGCAGAAATAGGCGGGGCGGTGGAAGTCAATCGTGAACATTTGTAAAGTAAGTATTTCATTAGATAAAATTGGTACCCGCCTGCGGGATTCAAAACCCACAAAACTATAATTTGCGTAATTACTGGTGGACCTCATGTGAGTCCGCACGGGTAGATACCACCACCTTGCCTATTTATGCCGTGAAGCTAGTGCTTATTATGCGTTTACTATGCCTTTCGGTTTGAAGGGTGGGGCAGCCGTTGTAACTATACAACTCATATCTCAAGGTGGATGGCGGCATTTACGTTGTAGATGTCTATGGGCTCCAGTAACCACTTAACACCAGATGGGCTGCGAGCACGCCCACAGATCTAAGCAAAGAAAAAAGACGTCAGCAAACTCAGGTTGAGTCGTGATTTCGCCCTCCAGTGAATGTGTATTCAGAATAGCCCACTCAAGGCTATAAGACTATATAGGTAGGCATTTTAATAAGAGCGATTTCATACAAATCTAATATTGGTATCAATTGGCACTAGATTAATAAGAGACTTCCAATAAAAACAATTTTGCGAGGCGACTTATAAAGAAGTCTGCCAACAGTCTTCATTTGTTATTTAGGGGCTGGTTATATTATTATTGCATGTGCATTTACATTTCTTAGGACGTAAAAAACGAACGGAATCTCTATTTAAAGGGCTATTAATATGCCTAGCACAAAAACTAGGGTAGGCTACCTAGGTTATTAATTCGTAAGCAGCTGCGTCCAGCCAAGGGTCAGGGTGGAGAGCTCTTGGTCTCTCGATGACTTTTTAAATTTTTAATTCGCATAGCGTTCGCGCGTCGGTCCGGCTCGTCAAAGATTAAAACAGATGCGACGACTTAGAAATGACTTTTTTTTTATGGTCATCGAGATATCAGGGACTTTCAATCGAATCGATGTCTTAAGAAATCTGGTTGGATGTGAATGGAGTTCATTATTGTGGTGAAGAACAAAAACTGATATTATATGTGTCTTTCTGGCTCTTTGGTAGGAGCAGAGGTTGTAACGACGTATATGTTAATAGCACTGTCTATATGGCTCTGAAACTTTCAAGCGTTTATTCCTAAACAATTAGAGCTCTAATTTCAATCATCTATGTCAACTATCTAAACTGTTCGATTTGAATTACCTGAGGTAAATGAATTCAAATCTGATGAATTTGTGGCGACTCACTTACTCACCACTACTTGGGCAACCGCCTTACAATTCAACAAAATCGCTGTCGCCTATGAATTCAGGCAATCATCTATTATTGTTGTTCAACACTTCGGCAATCTAAAAAACTGCGGGCAGTACATATCGATATTTGCTGTGCTACCATCGTTCGTGTCAGTGCTGTACTACTCCTATATGTTATTTCTTTATCGTACCACTCTTGTTATAGTTTGTTTGTGTACACATACTTATCTTCAATAAACTATTTAAAGCAGTACATATTCATACTCACTGTGTAAACCATCCTTCGTGTCAGCGCCTACCTAATACAGTTAGAAGCAGAACTAATACAACTACTTCTACAAATTCCTTTACCTCTGTTTGTTAATGAAACTTTTTTTACTGATGACTGACTGGATTTTCATAAATTTAGGTTGTTTTTTTTTTTTCGGACTGTTTTTTTTTGTTTTCTACGCGCGAGTTTCCTTACCTACGTTGTTTTATTACCTTCATTAGTAATTTGCGTGCTCTTTAGGTTTGGATGTGTAATGGCTTATTCAACGTTTACCATTTGTAAAAGTGCACTCCTCCGCCTCGCGTCGTTTCCTCACTGCTGAGGGTCGTGACCATTATATGTCGACAGGATTTTACTCCTTGTAATGTCCCGCCAGCGCCTCCGATCATTGGCCGTATGAAGAGCGTCGTGGAATGGGATCTCTAGTGTGGTGCGGATTTGGTCGAACCACCTTGTCGGACTGCGCCCGCGCGGTCTCTTTCCCTCGATTTTCCCTGTCACGAATAGTCTCTCTAAGCTATCCGGTGTTTTCCGAGCAATATGACCGAAGTACTCGAGTGCGCGGCGAAGGCAGAGTGTGGATAGTCTAGTCTTGATCTGCAGTTGGTCTAAGATAGACAGATTGCTTCTCTTCGCTGTCCAAGGTATCTGGAGCATTCTTCTCCCCAGCAACCCATCTCAAAAGCATCCACGCGTTTGCGATCAGCCGCTTTAAACCAGGTCTCCGCTCCTTATAGAAAAATGGAAAAGACCAGAGTGAGCACCAGTTTTATCATTGTTTTCTGGGTAATGTTACGGTCCTTCCAGATTTTACCGAGCTGGGTCATGGCTCCCTTTGCCATTCAAAAGTGCACTACAGTGGGAAAATTGAACAAAATCGCTGGACGAGGCTACTTTAAAGGTTCTTCCAATAACATCACAATAACATCTTCTTAATGGTGGTAGGACCTCTTGTGAGTCCGCGCGGGTAGGTATCACCACCCTGCCTATTTCTGTCGTGAAGCAGTAATCCGTTTCGGCTTAAAGGGTGGGACAGACGTTGTAACTATACTGAGACCTTAGAGCGTATATCTCAAAGTGGGTGGCGGCATTTGTCTTGTAGATGTCTATGGGCTCCAGTAACAACTTAACACCAGGTGGGCTGTGAGCTCGTCCAACCATCTAAGCAATAAAAAAAAAATCATTGAAGTCACAGCAAATTCTCAAAATTTCACCGAAACTATTTGATTTAATCCATATTTATTGTAATCTCAAACAAATCAACTTCATCTCAATCCGATCCATGCCGTTTTTCATATAACAGATAATTATGTATTTATTTGGATATTGGCAACAACGGAATTGCGAGAACTCGATTAAAAAAAGAAAAAGACGATTGTAACCGTATCTCGATTATCGGACGAACATTAGCGCGTATTAATTTATCTATATATTAATACGTGAAGCAAAAACTTTGTATCCCTTTTTACGAAAATTGCGTGGACGGAGGAGTATGAAATTTTCCACACTTATAGAGAATATAGAGAAAAAGTGCACAGTGCTAATATTTTTTTAAAATAATGCTTAAAAGATACATTAAATCAATAAAGAAAACATTACACACACTACATACCATGTATTTGACGCCCACACGCATGCATACTATTTATTGTCAAACTTTTGTTCTTGACGTCTGTTGTCAAATTGGGATTAAATATAGTTTGTCTTTGTTAATATTTTTTATAGTGTAGTCTTGGCGAAATTTGTGATTATAGAAGTATAAAATACAATCATAATAGTGTACAAACTTACAATTCCAATTAATTATAGTCGAATTTCGACTACTGCGGGACCTCTAGTTCGATTTAATATTCGTTTGACGACTCGTATGCAAATTTTATTGTTTTAATCTTTGACAGTTTAATCATTGTTGTCAAAGTAGCGGCCAGCGCGCTTTCTATTTTAAATAAATGTACATTGTCTTCGCTAATATGGGGTCGGCCATTTTGAATTCCGTCCCGCCAATCATTTTTGTTTACGTTCTTTTATGAAATTCAATTTACAAAAACAAAAAAAACATGTAATATAACGTTAGTCGTTAAACATAAATTGTAAGATATACTCGTCGCTTGCAATGAAGGCCTCGACGAGCGAATTAACCTATAGCCCACTGAGTTTCTCGCCGGATCTTCTCAGCGGGTCGCGTTTCTGATCCGGTGGTAGATTCTGCGAAGCACTGCTCTTGCTAGGGCCAGTGTTAGCAACATTTCCGGTCTGAGCCCCGTGCGCTCACCTACATGCTAGGGCGAAGCTGAAATAGTCACTCAAGGTTATCAGCATAGGTAGGAAAAAAAAAAGAGATATGTACATATTTTCTTATTTCTTTTTTATTGCCCTTGTAGGAGACAAGCATACGGCCAACCTGATGGTAAGTGGTTACCGTCGCCCGTGGACTTCAGCAATGCCAGGAGCAGAGCGGAATATAGTGTTCTATTGTTTACGAAATATCTCGAGTACATGATCTGTAAAAAAAAAAATCTATTATTCTTGATACGTAAAAAATTCTACTTCGTATTTCCTGTGGGAGTTTTTTTGTTCAAGTTAAATATTTAAATGCGTGTTATTTATTTATTTATTTCCTACCTAAGCTATTTTAGTTAGCCTAAAAGGCTATGTCAGGGTAACGGAGCGAGTAGGTGAGCTCATGCGTCTATACAAGTTTGCCGGTTTGGTAATATATTTTACTTCCCGCTTTTTTTTTTCTTTTTTTCCTACCTAAGCTGATGGTCTTGAGAGACCATTTCAGCGTAGCCTTAACAAGTAGGTGAGCTCACTGGGCTCTAATCTGTGGACGTTGCTAACACTGGCCCTAGCAAGAGCGGTACTTCGCAGAATCTACCACCGGATCAGAAACGCGACCCACTGAGAAGATACGGCGTGAAACTCAATGGGTTGTGTCTATGGGTTAATTTACTCGCCAAACCTTTCGTTGTAAGCGACGGGTTCGACAAGAATGGTGACCGGTGCTTGGGGTACCTAAAAGCAGCGTTAATGGATCGGGAGGATGCGAAATGACGTGTTTAGGGCGACGTCGACTGTTTACCATTCGGTTCGCAGGATCGGGTATGTAGTTTCCGACGGCCAGGACAAGACAGGACAGGGTTTTCGTGTCGTGTGGCCCTCTCAAAGTGGCGAATTGATGTCGACTTACTGATTTAGTCAAGCTCCAGGTTATCATGGAGATCCACATGCCTTAAGAACCATGGTGCTCCGACAGATATCCTGCCAAAATGGGATTGAATTACTTGAAAGGGTCTCAAATTTTTGCGGGCCCCGTATGCAAGTTTTGTAGAGTGTCACTTTACCGAGAAGACTGGTGGTCGTGGTGCCGACGACCACTGTTCCGGCGTCCCGAGGGGGAGAGTGATGGGAGCGATGTGCTCCGGAATAAGCACTTCAGTTTCTTTTTCCCCTTTTCAGGAGTTCTGTCTCATGCGAGGTTTGGACGTTGGTTGTTGAGTGACAGGAGATTTTAATCGGTTCGACTCCGACATGCCCCGGCCGCCATCCCCAGGGGAGGGCGTAAGTCTGGCGATTTCGTCCTGACCAAAGAAGAGTGTCACCTTATTACAGAGGGACAATTTACTTCGCTTGCAAATCATCGGATAGAGGCGTAGTATGGACGCGAATCCCTGTGCTTAAAACTTCTATATTCATATCATTTACATTTCCTACCCTAGCGCTATTCCGGTGAGTCTTCCAACAATAACTTGCTGTTTTTAAGTGGACACTTTTTCAACTTGTCTCTTAAGCAAGGTGTTTCTTATCTCAACCCTTCATGGTTTCGTTTTCCCACGCTTGTGCACTTTCACAGATGTCACTCGGGAATAGTGTAGCTTCCAAGCAGTGAAAGACTTTTTCAAATCGGTTCAGTGGTTTCGGAGCCTATTCAATACAAACAAACAAACAAATCTTTCCTCTTTATAATATTAGTATAGATAATACGTCCTAAAGGAATCTAAAGCTTCTGCACAAATAATATACTTCGCGAACGCACAGAAGAACGATATTCTACAAAGATTTTTGATATTCTGTTATTTTAGATGTTTGGACGAATTTGGCTTAAAAGTCTTGGTGACTGGGCCATAAAAATCTTTAAAAAAATGTATTTCGGTTGTGTTCGCGCCTTTCCCATGCTACGTGGTTCCAGAACGTGGACGCCACGTATAGACAACGAGTCAACTGAATAAAAGGATTTTTGTTTCGTTTTGTGGGTTAGTTTAAAATCAGATGACGCGTGAAGTTCGCAATCGCTTTCGCTTTAGATCGCGGGCGAACCAAATTTCAAATTTTTTTTTATTGCCCTTATAGGCAGACGAGTATACGGCCCACCTGATGGTGAGTGGTTACCGTCGCCCATGGACTTCAGCAATGCCAGGGGCAGAGCCAAGCCGCTGCCTACCGAATTGAATGAAAAGTAAGATTCTTTTCGTTTAAAAATATTTTTCTCGCATCCTGTACAAACGTCCATTTTCAAAGGTCACCCGGCTAGTTCACTTTACAACAAATAATTTAATTACTCTATACTGAGAGAGAGAGAGTAATGTGAAAGGTGAAACAAGAAGAAAAAAAACTGGGCTTCATCGCTTCTAAAATTTATGAAAAGTAGGTTTTTATTTCGCACACCAAGGAATGCACGCACGTACAGCCTCCCTCATGCTAACCAGAGAAAAAATAATATAAAGGCATGTAGTGCTTACACGTCACTGCTCTACTCTGACGTTCGTGAACTCAAAACTACGATATCTTTGTTTAATAAATAAAAAAATGTAGTTTTTCAGACGTTTTTTGTTGTGCTGGTTTTAATTAACTAAAAATGCGGTCCAACGGGACTTCTCGTTGCTGCAATAACCCATAGACATCTATAACGTAAATGTGCCACCCACTTTGAGATATAAGTTCTAAGGTCTCAAGTATAGTTACAACGGCTGCGCCGTCCTTCAAATCAAAACGCATTACTGCTTCCGGCAGAAATAGACAGGGTGATGGTACCTACCCCCGCGGACTCACAAGAGGTCCTACCACCAGTAATTGCGCAAATTATAATTTTGCAGGTTTGGATTTTTATTACACGATGTTATTCCTTCACCGTGGAAGTCAATCGTGAACATTTGTCAAGTACGTATTTCACTATAAAAATTGGTACCCGCCTGCGGGATTCGAACACCGTTGCATCGATCAACACGAATGCACCGGACGTCTTATCCTTTGCGAGTAGGTGAGCTCACGGTGCTCTAACCTGGTGACGTTGCCAAACACTAGTCCTAGTAAGAGCAGTGCTTCGCAGAATCTACCACCGGATCGGAAACGCGACCCACTGAGAGATCCGGCGAGAAGCTCAGTGGATTAAGGTCACCGCACCACAAAGGACTTTAGTACTATTAAAGCGTGCAAGATACGTATAGTGGTTCTGTAGCAGCGCAGCGTAGACCGAAGCACATTATGCCTTGGTTTGTTCTAATTTAACTATAAAAGTATATACTTCCCGGCCCCTGCTGTGATCAAAGGATGCACAGCGTTTAGAATGCTTAGACATGAATTGTTGTAAAATTAAACCAGCCGCACAGTTTAAAACACTATAAGTTTATTGTCAAAAGAAAGCACAGACA
The DNA here is from genome assembly GCF_030269925.1 of Bombyx mori. Taxonomy (NCBI): domain Eukaryota; kingdom Metazoa; phylum Arthropoda; class Insecta; order Lepidoptera; family Bombycidae; genus Bombyx; species Bombyx mori. The sequence continues at coordinate 5,239,903 of NC_085108.1, read as the reverse complement.
CAAAGAAGGAGAAAATAGTGGAGATATGAGAAACGATTACATGAATAAGTATTTTATAATCACTGTTGTAAGCCAAAGTCATTCAAAAAGCGCAAGCGTCTCGCCTTACATCGACCAGCTGACTGACTTTGGCGAGGACCGATACCAAGTGTGTCTAGATGTACATTTATTTTGTATTTGCAGTCATTATATAAAAATTCGGATCGTTTGTCCGTTCAACATACAATTATTTATTAAAATTTAAATGTATTTGTATAATGTATAATAATGTAAATGTAATATAATATTACGTAACAAATAATTTTTAACATGCTACAGACACGACTTTAAATGAGGTTGTTCGTAATTACCTAAATGGGCAGAAATTAAAAAAGAACAGGTTTTATGGTGGTATAGTAATGTTGATCGGTCTGGTTCAAATCGAGGTAACTAGAATAGGTAGAGAGCCAGGTATCCTTCGCGAAGCAATTGCTCTTAAGTTGTTAGGTCTCCTTCGGAGGCGCTCGGGCAGTTGTTAGCAAATCCCACCCCTCCTGGCTGAGCCTTTGCTCGCTCACCTTTCCTGGTGAAACTGGAAAGGCCTCCGGGCCACCAGTAATCTTTCAATCATAAAAAAAAGAATAGGTAGGAAGGACATGTCATAGCGCTCGGGAAACACCGTGGAGGGGAGCAGCTCATTCCATAGCCGGATGGTACGTGGCAAAAAAGACCTCTGGAAACGCACTGTCGATGAACGCAGCGGTTCCAGATGATATGGATGAACTCTGCTCCGATGGCGGGAGGTGCGATGATAAAAAGGAGATGAGGGAATCATCTCAAACAATTCCTGAGAGCATTGAACAGAAATGTTATTTTCTATTGTAAATTGACTTGAATGAAACAGATCGAACGATTGAAAAGAGACATTAAGAATTGTAGGTATACGTTTTTTTTAAATTGAAATGTCATGTTTTTTTTTTGTATGGCCATTTCTGTACGTCATTAGGTCTGTGCGGTGGCCGGGTCTACGGCCGTTCAAGTGTCTGCGTGCGCCCGTAATAGGTGTTTAGCGCTGCCTGCTCGCATAATGTGAACACTACGCTATCTGGGACTTAGCATAGTTCATTCGCGATACGTAATGTAAGAATAAAGTAATCTTATACTAACTAATGTTTCTCGTACTAATTACTGGTGGTAGGACCTCTCGTGAATCCGCGCGGGTAGGTACCACCGCCCTGCCAATTTCTGCCGTGAAGCAGTAATGCGTTTCGGTTTGAAGGGTGGGGCAGCCGTTGTAACTATACTTGAGACCTTATATCTCAAGGTGGGTGACGCGTTTACGTTGTGGATGTCTATGGGCTCCAGTAACCACTTAACACCAGGTGGGCTGTGAGCACGTCCACCTATCTAAGCAATAAAAAAAAATGTTGGAATTTTTACAACTCTATCAAGGATACAGCGCTATCCAACTTTAGGTAGAGCGACAAAGTCGGAAGTAACTGTTATTTTTCCTTTAAAACAGTAATACTAATTAATAAGTGTTGTATTAAAAAATTGTATTCAAAAACGTATTTCAAAGAATATTTAATAAAAGATGTTCTATTTTGAATAGCCCGTCATGTTAACAGTTGTCATGACTTAGCGGTCACTATTTGACAGATGACAAGTAAGAATTACGCCATCAATGGCGCCAAAATAAACCCTGATAAACTTCAACAATTTGTTGAAATTATTAAGATTTACTACAAAACTTATGAGAATTTCCCCGTCCTAGTTCCCAAAAACTAAAACATTTATTACAACAAACATAACTAATCGAATTTAACTGGATTTAACTAGTCGATGTACAACTTGAAATTTTAGCTTTGTATCAAAGGAAATTTTGCGCAATTTCACGGTAGAAAAAATACAATTAGAACCAGCACGTAATTACAGATGGGATTGACTCGCATGGGGTCGGGTTTTGAGTTAGTTTCAACGAAACACTTACAAGGTTTTAGAGCAAATTGTGAATACTTAATGTAAATGTTTGGATTTATGTTCTTTTAATCGTTTCGCTCTTGACAGAGTGGTCGTGGTTGTAACGTTTTTTTTTATGAATGAAGGAATACTGGTGGCCCGGAGGCCTTTCCAGTTTCACCAGGACAGGTGGGCGAGCAAAGGCTCAGCCAGGAGGGGTGGGATTTGCTAACAGCTGCCGGCTGCTATTGCAAGTAGATGTATTCGCGAAGCAGCTGTCTTCGAGCTCTTTCGGAGGCCCTCGGGTACCTGTTAGCTAGTCCCACCCCTTCTGGCTGAGCCCTTGCTCGCCCACCTGTCCTGGTGAAACTGGAAAGGCCTCAGAGCCACCAGTAATGCTTCAATCATAAAAAAAGTAAATTTTCCGGTGGTAGATTCAGCGAAACGCTGCTTTTGCTAGGGCTAATGTTAGCAAATTCATCAGGTTAGACTCTCGTGAGCTCACCTACCCGTTCGGTGAATCTAGTATGATCCATCGAGTTTACTAGAATAGGTATGGAAAAAAATATAATTTGGCATTTCATATACCCATGGCGGTTGGTATCGTCACTTTGTCAACGTCGCGTAACCGACTGCATTGTCATTCTCAGGATTTAGAGTGTAAGACAGCAAATATCCTCATGAATACGAATTTATACCTCACCGTAATGTGCAAATTTCATAAGCATGTCGCCGACATGTCTATTCACATCGTAGCGTTGTAACAAGGAAGAAGGAATCACTAAAATCTTCTACAACGGCTACTACTTCTACAAACGGCCGTCTGGTGTAGTGGTGAGTGACGTGGTCACTGCACAAGGAGGTCGCGGGTTCGAATCCCGCCAAGGGAAGATATTTGTATGATAAATATAAAATGTCTTTCCCAGGGTATCGGGATGTCTATTAAATATATGTACGTGTATAATAAAAATCTTACATTTATTTCCGTTATCTGGTACCTGTAACACAAGTTCTTTACGAACTTAGCACGGGACCAGTTAACGTGACGTGATAAAAAAAAACAGGTTTGTTCTTACCCAGCTTCTGGGTTCGCGTTAAATCGGGTCCATGTATTGCCACGTAGTGTGCTTAGTGTGAGCTATTTAACGTTTTCGATAGCGTAAAAGTTAACTTAAAGTATGAAGTCGGAACAGCGCCCCTAGCGGCAAACGTAGGCAAACGTTCCAACTCAATACAAATTTGAGTTAACTTTTACGCTATCGAGAACGTTAAAAAATTCGCACTAAGCCTACAGTAAACACATGAATCAGGTCTGATCATGATGGCGACAATTAGAAGGGATTTTTAAATTGAATTGGAGTGTTCCTTTGCTTTTGTGATCTACATCAACGGCTGGCGTGACGTCATAAAGGTCAATTTACCTTAAAATACCTGTGAAACGTATTAAACTTGTATTCCTGACGCGACCGCACTGTGGACATTTAGGCATCATCACCGCGTGTCCCAGTAAAGACACTTAGCGTTTCACACCGATATGGCAATACCTAACGATAATGCATTTCGGTTCATGGCTTTGACTATACGAGTCTAAGGTCTATTTTCGGACGCTTCGATTGGAATTCGGGTGTAGATTGTCTTTTGCGATAATTTCAATATCTTTTTTTAGATCAATTTATAGAGTGACATGTCCTTCTTCAAAAGAGGCTTGTGGAGAGTATTAAGCGGTACTCAGCGGCTTGGCTCTGCCCCTGGCATTGCTGAAGTCCATGGGTGACGGTAACCACTTAATATAAAACGGGGCTGCAGGGCGGGATCGATGGAGACAGTTGGTTGACGAAATCGGACGGAGTCACGATCCTCAGCAGTGAGGAACCGATCGAAGAGAGAGAGAGAGAGCTAATTATAAAATTAACGCACGCGCGAAACAAAATCTTTTGTTCTTCTTGATCAACGCGAATTTGGACTATATATAGCTTTAATAGGTCGCTTTTGACATTTCTCATTACAGTCTGCAGTAACTTTGTATCGTCGTCAACATCACATAAAATATTCATGTTTTTATGAGCGTATTTTAAATTACGGAAATGATTAATTAATAATTACTTTTTTATAGGTACCGACTTTGCGAATTTATTTACGAAGACAGACTCTTCCCCCATTGCTACATAGCGACCATGTCTACGTAATGTAAGAAATAGTTGTCTTACGCGAGTATGTTATGAACAGTAGGACGGTTTCAATTTTTTTTTATTAGGTTAATATCGCAAGAGCTAATTGTATAGCATATCGGCTGCCCCACCCTCCAAGCCAGATGGCTCCGCGATAGAAACAGGCAGAGTTATGGTTCGTATCCATGTGGGGTCACAAGGCGACCTATCAGTAATTACGCAAATCTATATATTAATACGTGAAGCAAAAACTTTGTATCCCTTTTTACGAAAATTGCGCGGACGGAGGAGTATGAAATTTTCCACACTTTTAGAGAATATAGAGAAGTAGTGCACAATGCTAATTTTTTGTTTAAGTAATGCATAAAAGATACATTAAATCAATAAAGAAAACATTACACACACTACATACCATGTATTTGACGCACACACGCATGCATACTATTGTCAAGCTTTTGTTCTTGACGTCTGTTGTCAAATTGAGAATAGATTAAATATTGTTTGTTTTTGTTAATATTTTTTATAGTGTAGTCTTATAGAAGTATAAAATACAATCATAATAGTGTACAAACTTACAATTCCAATTAATTATAGTCTAATTTCGACTACTCCGGGTCCTCTAGTTCTTATTATTGCTTGTTCTATTTTTATTACACGATGCTACTTAGTCATCGCGGAAGTCATTCGTAAACGTGATTTGAGTACGTATTTCAATAGTCAACAGTCGCATTGGCCGATACTATCCGCCAACATGTTATGTCTTGGCGCTAACTGAATACCTAAATCTCATCCATACTAGTTCTCGCACGTCATGCCTCTCGCACTTTTATTCCGCATACTTGATCTTTCTTGCATCCATCACTCACTCTTTCCTGTGGGTGGGTTTTTTTATTGCCTAGATGTGTGGACGAGCTCACAGCCCACCTGGTGTTAAGTGATTACTGGAGCCCATAGACATTTACAACGTAAATGCGCCACCCAACTTGAGATATAAGTTCTAAGGTCTCAATTATAGTTACAACGGCTGCCCCACCCTTCAAACCGAAACGCATTACTGCTTCACGGCAGAAATAGGCAGGGTGGTGGTACCTACCCGTGCGGACTTACAAGAGGTCCTACCACCAGTAAAAACCAACACCAGTTGTTTACTTTATTTAAGGGTGCCCGATACTAGTAAAGTCTATCCTTTGGGCCGCGATGACTTTAATAGCCGCCTTACTGTTTGTATTTTCTGTTGTATATGCAGTATTAGCTAGGTATCCTAGATGGAGGGGAGCTCCCCCATGTAATGTCTTCCTTTGATCTAACTGAATAGAAATATGTCAAGAGTGGTGGAAGCGTTCGCCATCTTGTGACGGCGCGTCGGAATAACGTGTTTATGGTATAGTTCGCGCGTTTTTATGAATCAAAAAAATATGTTTCAGTCGATTCGGATAGTTATAGTTCTTATGCGTTAATAATAATAACGTCGAAGTTTCGAATGTTTTTTATATAGGAATTGCGTGATGTTCTTGGTTATTTGGGGTATGGTGATAGGATAGGGTATTCAGATACTCCTCAAAGGACTAGGTTCTACCTAGTATCTCAAATGTAATCTCAGCATCATCATCACGCATCAGTATAGGTAAAAAAAAGGGTGCGTGTACTTATGTACGCGCGTAAGAAGTTATACTTTATTTTTATTTTTTATTTTTTTTTAAGTATTAAATAATTAATAATAAATATTTAACATTAATAATTTAATAATATTTAGTATGAATTATATGAAATAATAATTTTTTCATTTATTTTACTAAATAATACATATGGATAGTTAACCTCAATTGTATTGGAGCACTTGTGGGCAACTTCATTTCTGTTAATTTTGTGTCACGGTGCGCGCGCATCGTGAAATTTCACTCTCATCAGTTTTTCATAGCGCGCCTAAAGAAGTATAACTTCAAAAAGACTTCTTATGTATTCAAGGAACGTACGCGTAGAATTATGCCCGTGCTACGGTCAACAGTTTAATATACCTATCGGTAAGAGCAAAGCAAATATGTTAGTGCGGTGGGTGTTTGCCTTCTCGCTTCTGGTAGCCTCTATAAAGAAGTTAACACGGGAAAGCTAAGTATATCGTGGTTTTTTTTTTTTTCTAAAATCAATTTCTCAATTGTTAGTAAGAAATTTTTTTGTTTTTTTTTTTATTGCGTATATGGGAGGCGAGCTCACAGCCCATCCTGGTGTTGTAAAAGTAAATGCGCCACCCACCTTGAAATATAAGTTCCAATGTCTCAAGTATAGTTAGAACGGCTGCCCTGCCCTTCAAACCGAAACGCATTACTGCTTCGCGGCGTAAATAGGCAGGTATGTGCATGCTAGCACACCCTACATCAATATTGACTCAGCTCAGTATTTTCTTAGTCGTAGGTATAATTAAAACTGTCTCAATGGCCTAAAAATCTAGTTATTTATTGTCATTAGATTAGCTATGACGTTACCAAGTAATTTTTTTTTTATTGCCTAGATGTGTGAACGAGCTCACAGCCCAGCTGGTGTTAAGCGGTTACTGGAACCCATAGACATCTACAACGTAAATGCGCCACCCACCTTGAGATATAAGTTCTAAAGTCTCAAATATAGTTACAACGACTGCCCCGCCCTTCAAACCGAAACGCATTACTGCTTCACGGCTGAAATAGGCAGGGCGCTGGTACCTACCCGTGCGGACTCACAAGAGGTCCTACCACCAGTAAGAAATCTTAACGACATCGGTTGGCTCCATCGAAACACACACATAGAAACAAAATTAAAGTCATTTTTTTTTCCGACATTTTGATATTCTTCCCAGTTTTCGTGATCCCCACGGAGGACTGAGGTTTTTGTTATTCGTTGATATTTCAACATTGTGATGATCACCGTCGTGTTATCTATTAAAAATTTATATCGAGCGGTGAAAAGGTATTCGGCTTGGTTGGTATTTTTACAATTTTACAGAAATTAATAGGCATTTAATAAATTGTGACTCCGCGCGGGTAAGTACCACGATTCTGTTCCTGTTGAGACGACTGTCATAGTATGACACTTGAGTCAAACGTCTCAAGGTGAATAACGACTTTTGCTTGATTCAGATCGGCCAAGTTATTGTGTGAACGGTGAATTCGGAATGAATATTCAATTGAGAACATGAGTCACCGTGGAATTTTCTAGAAAGCTGTGTTGTAGGTGAGCCAGGCTAGGCTAGACGGTATTTCAAGGGCACTCACTAAAAGTTACGTTCTATTATATAGATTACACAGAAATATGTGTCATATTGTTTTGTTATCATTAAACAAGTTTCGAACATATGTGTCTTATAGACGTACGTGATTATTGCCTAAATTTTTTATTTTTTTTATTGCCTTAGTAGGCAGACGAGCATACGGCCCACCTGATGGTGAGTGGTTCACGTCGCCCATGGACTTCAGCAATGCCAAGGGCAGAGCCAAGCCGCTGCCTACCGCTTAATAATTTCCACAAGCCTCGTTTGAAGAAGGACATGTCATAGCGCTCGGGAAACACCGTGGAGGGGAGCTCATTCCATAGCCGGATGGTACGTGGCAAAAAAGATCTCTGGAAACGCACTGTGGATGACCGCAGTGGCTGCAGGTAGTATGGATGAACTTCTACTCCGGTGGCGGATAAATAAATATAATCTTACGCGCTTGGGGCTTGGGATAAATAAAGCGTCCACCGAAGTACAAATTAAAAATCTATTTAACACTTATAGAACACTTTAGAATTCACCATTCACTTCTTTCGCTTCGCTTCAAGTGATCCGTTCGCAGTTTCGCTTTGAGGAGAACCGCTTACTAACTGCCTTCGTGTTATCTCTGCAACGCTTTTATATCGATACGACATCCCTAGAATTATCGAGATCATTCTCGATAAGACCAGTAGTTTCGATATGTGTTTCCGCTATTTGATAATAGATGGCGTTGCAATTCTCGAGCGTTCTCGATTTTACAAGTTCTTTTGATATTCGTTTCTGCTATTCGTCGATAGATGGCGTTACTGTTACCGGCTTAATATTATTTAATTACGTAAACACGTGACCGAACTATCAACTCAACTACTATAGTCATGACCACCAAGGGTATGCTGAAATAACGGCTATCCCACCCTGCGAACCTTACATTACTTACATTAATTACACCCTTACATTACTGTTGCTACAGAAATGGTCAGGGTGGTAAAAATTAGCTGTATGAACGCAAATTCCCCCTCAATTCTAACCAATCTGTGGGAATATCTTCTAAGAGAAGATCTTCCACCGAGCGGGTGATATAGCTCGGTAGACCGACGGTCCGAATGTTGTTGTTCGGAACTTGTATATATGCAAGCTTATCTTGAAAAGCGAGATTGGCTACCGCCACAAATCTATACACAAAATATATATTATGTACACGAAATTCGTTTATTGAAATTTCATTCGATTCAGTTTCGCTGTATCCCGGGTGCTGTGCCATCGACGAGAACGTCACCCCGGTCATAACTCAATTAGAATCTAATTTTCGTGGCGACGATCTTAAATTAGTCGGGTCCACGTCAAGGCGAGAAAATTGCAAGTCGTCTGCGGTTATTTTCGACACGCTTTCATTGGCTTCGGCTTGGGTGCTTAGTGCGAGCTTTTTAACGTTCTCGATAGCGTAAAAGTTAACGCAAATTTGTATGGAGTTGGAACGTTTGCCTGCGTTTGCCGCTAGGGGCGCTGTTCCGACTGCATACAAATTTGAGTTAACTTTTACGCTATCGAGAACGTTAAAACACTCGCACTAAGCATACTGTTCACGTCCGGAACATTTCAACGTAATTTTAAAGATCTGATGGAATGTATTAAAGTGACTGGTTGTACTAACTAGACCTTCAACTGCTCGCAATTTATCTTTCAGTTATTCAAAACGGATCATCGTGGCCTAAAGGATAAGACATCCGGTGCATTCGAATGTAGCGATGCACCGGTGTTCGAATCCCGCAGGCGGGTACCAATTTTTCTAATGAAATACGTACTCAACAAATGTTCACGATTGACTTCCACGGTGAAGGAATAACATCGTGTAATAAAAATCGAACCCGCAAAGTTGTAATTTGCGTAATCACTGGTGGTAGGACCTTATGTGAGTCCGCACGGGTAGGTACCACCACCCCGCCTATTTCCGCCGTGAAGCAGTAATGGGTTTCGGTTCGAAGGGTGGGGTAGCCGTTGTAACTATACTGAGACCTTAGAACTTATATCTCGAGGTGGGTGGCGCATTTACGTTGTAGATGTCTATGGGCTCCAGTAACCACTTAACACCAGGTGGGCTGTGAGCTCGTCCATCCATCTAAGCAATAAAAAAAAATAAAAAATAAAAAAATCTGAATTACAATAGACCTAGAGTCCATCAATAAGTATATACAGTCAGCATAAGAGCGCCATTTCGATAAAGCGGCACGACACGAGGACACTCTCATCGTGGTCGCCGGTAACTACATTCCCGATCCTGCGGACAGAATGGTGAACAGTCGACGTCGCCCAAAACACGTCATTTCGGATCCTCCCGATCCACTAACGGTACTTTTAGGTACCTCAAGCACCGGTCATCGTCGAACCTGTCGCTTGCGACGAAGTGATCGGCGAGTAAACTAACCCACAGACACAGCTCACTGAGTTTCTCGCCGGATCTTCTCAGTGGGTCGCTGAGAAAAGGAAAAAAAAACAGGTAAACCACGGAAGATAAATAATAGTCAGGTTTTTATTACTTGTATTGGTAAGGTCAATTTTACAAAGCACACTGGATGAAAATAATAAAGAACACGCGCTTATACGAGTATACAAAAACTAATTTTAGAAGTCGTCGTGGCCTAAAGGATAGGACGTCCGGTGCATTCGCATATAGCGATGCAACGGTGTTCGAATCCCGCAGGCGGGTACCAATTTTTCTAATGAAATACGTACTTAACAAGTGTTCACGATTGACTTCCACGGTGAAGGAATAGCATCGTGTAATAAAAATCAAACCCGCAAAATTATAATTTGCGTAATTACTGGTGGTAGGACCTCTTGTGAGTCCGCGCGGGTAAGTACCACCGCTCCGCCTATTTCTGCCGTGAAGCAGTAATGCGTTTCGGTTTGAAGGGTGGAGCAGCCGTTGTAACTATACTGAGACCTTAGAACTTATATCTCAAGGTGTGTGGCGCATTTACGTTGTAGATGTCTATGGGTTCCAGTAACCGCTTAACACCAGGTGGGCTGTGAGCTCGTTCACACATCTAGGCAATAAAAAAAAAATTGACTTGGTAACGTCATAGGTCGGCTGTCCAATTTCAAAACCTAGTATCTGACAAATTTAAAAAAAAGTGTGTTTTTGCATTTTTCGACCTTGTAGACCATTCTCCACATATTAGGATAGCAAAAACCCCCAAAAATTTGTAAAAAACGAAGTTACACAAAGTCGGAAACCTAGTATCTACAGTAAAGGTTTTCAAAATGCAAAAATTACAAGATTAGAACATAGTATATAACATCAACCATTTTAAAAACCTAATAAGTGCTTGTAGTTACTTGGATTTAAAATGGTTCATGCAGATACTAAGGCAATGAAATGGTTGAAATAAACGTCAAAACTCCCGCGAAACTTTAGTAAGTGAGAAAATCGTTGCACGTTGTTCGTGTTTTTGTCTATAAAATGAGTAAAAATCAGTTTTATAGGTCGAAATTGATCTTGAATGCTTTAAAAGAACAACATGGTGAAATGTAAGTACGCTTCAGTGTGTTTTATTATTGTCAAGGTTTTTTGTTTTCCAAAATTGCAACCTACTACGACACATAAAGTAAATGAAGGTGCAAATATTCCAGAGGATGTTAAAACTGCATACGGGGATCACAAAGCTAGAGCAAGTAAAGCAATACAAAAGTATCAAGAAGATGCCTCCCTAGAAAATACTTCCTCTGTGAGATACTATTCGATGGATTTACAAAAAGTTATGTTGTTACCCGACATGCCTAAAGTCAAAGAATCGTTTTTCTTGAGTAGAATGATAACTTTCAACTTGACATTTGCACCAATCAGAAAGAAAACGAATGTTAATAATATTTGTATTCTATGGCATGAAGCCTGTTCTGGACGAGATTCTCATGACATTGTTAATGCAATTGCAGCAATGATCGAAAAAGAAAGAGATTTTAATCATTTGATATTGTGGTGTGATAATTGCAGAGCTCAAAATAAAAATTGGATCCTCTTTACATCACTTGTTACTATAATAATCTCTGGGTTTTTCAATTTAAAAAGTTGGACTTTGTAATACCTACCTAACTAAAGATCACACAAGCATGTCGCTGATGGAGTTCATGGCAATATGGAGAGGCAGATTAAAAACAAAAGATGCTGTGTACGATTTTGAAGACTATAAGAATGTAATTTTGGGTTGCAAATCGCATATTGAAGTTATCGAATTCGAAAAATCGTATGAGTGGGTAAAAAAGAAACGCATACCGCGACGCAATGATGACCTTGTTCCCATTAATAATTTTTTGCTTAGTTCTTTGGTTGAAATAATATTTGTAAATGGGTGCCGTAATATGTTTTGAATGATTTTTAATCTCCGTATTCCGAGTTGAATTCTCTTATTAAAAACACAATCTCTTGATCATGCCAACCTTAAAAAATATTCCAAGAGGCATTAACGAAAGTAAAAAGGAAGGCATAGTAACAACTTTATTTAGCTTAAAGAAGTTTTGGAGAAGAAGTCTTGGCAAAGTGTACCGATTAATAATAATCCAGTTAATTTAGTTTCTAGTGGACAAATATTAATAACCGAATAATTTATTTTTATTTGACTGTTTTCAAATATTTTGAGTGATTATTTTTTGATTTTTTACTGTGAACAAATAGTGTTTGGTTTCCGATTATGTGTTTTTTTTTTCTTTTTCATTAAAACTGCTTATTTCTGCCCATATTTATGTTGTTTTATTCTGTTTTTTCTTACTATGTTTAAAAAATTGCATTTAGTTCCTACTCAGTAAATTCAGACCTAAATGAAAACAAAGCAAGTGATCTTACTAAGTCTATTAATTTGCGTTTATCCCCACTCATTATATTTTAGAATTAGATGAAAACAAAGCAAGTGATCTTACTAGGTTTTGAAATTGTCACACTCAAAAAGTTTGATCTAAGAAAACAATCTTTTTATTAGTAACTGCTCCTCTACGCACATCTTTTGTGATAGACGCATGAAATCTACTTTTTTATAAAGCCTGTTATGCACCTCAAATTTTGCAATCACTCTCAAGAAGGTACGACTAATATTATTGAAACGGCACGCTGTCAAAGATATGAAATTGTTTTTCGGCTCTCCTGTAAAATTTAGTTTTATGCAGATACTGGGTTTTGATATTTCACAGCCGAGGTAATATAATGACAATAAATAAATAGATTTTTAGGCCATTGAGACAGTTTTAATTATGCCTACGACTAAGAAAATACTGAGCTCTGTCTAACCCTTCAATGTTTCGTCGTGATGATATAGAGGTACATTCAGACTCCCTACGAGGGTTTCTCTCGGAAAATAATGATTACTCCCCGTAACGTATCGCACGTTGACCAATTTAAGTTGAACTTCGAACCAGTAATAACCAAGGTTGCCAGGAATGTAATTTATTTAATAATTTTTTTCTATATAAATATTTTTTTGGAGTGTGCTCATAGTTCTTTTTTTAATTTTTTTTATTGCTTAAATGGGTGGACGAGCTCACAGCCCACCTGAAGTTAAGTGGTTACTGTGTGGCGGGTAGCCATCATACAACGCAAGATAATTGACAGATGCCTGAATCTCGCTTACGACATTTTCAAGATAAAGCGCATATATACAAGTTCCGAACAACAACATTCGGACCGTCGGTCTACCGAGCAATATCATCCGCTCGGTGGAAGATCTTCCCTTTGCCGTATATATCTCCCCAAATTGGTGACCTGCGACGTGATAACCTTCTGATTCATCATCAGCGCATCAAGAACTTCGGCTACCACAATCCCCTGCATTCTCGCAGATAAAAGCAAGTCATCGACAGTCGTCCCACAGCAAGCCAGCATCGCAGCCTCAACAGGACCATCGCAGCCGACTCATCGCGCTTCCTGGCCCTACGGCACGCACCTACACTGCCTCATCGCGCAGCATTCAAGCTCAGTCTCGACTCACCGCAGACTTCGAGCAGCACTGGCGACAATCACGCAGCATTTCAAGCTCAGTTTCGACTCACCGCAAACTTCGAGCAGCACTGGCACTTGCAAGCTAATCTCAGCACGGACAACGATAACTAAAATGACACGACCTCCGGTCTCGGAGGGGAGTGATGTGGTGGCGGGTAGCCATCATACAACGCAAGATAATTGACAGATGCCTGAATCTCGCTTACGACATTTTCAAGATAAAGCGCATATATACAAGTTCCGAACAACAACATTCGGACCGTCGGTCTACTGAGCAATATCATCCGCTCGGTGGAAGATCTTCCCTTTGTCGTTTAAGCCTCCCCAAATACTGGAGCCCATAGACAACGCATTACTGCATCACGGCAGAAATAGGCGGAGTGGTGGTACCTACCCGCGCGGACTCACAAGAGGTCCTACCACCAGTAATTACGCAAATTATAATTTTGCGGGTTTGATTTTTATTATACGATGTTATTCCTTCACCGTGGAAGTCAATCGTGAACAATTGTTAAGTACGTATTTAATTAGAAAATTGGTACCCGCCTGCGGGATTCGAACACCGTTGCATCGCTATATACGAATTCACCGGACGTCTTATCCTTTAGGCCACGACAACTTCAAAATTATTTGAATTGTCGTTCGTGGTCAGCGATGCCCAGACTACAGATGTGGGATTTTCCACTTTATATGAAGACTCTTACACACCAGTGTGCTTAGTGCGAGTTTTTGTAACGTCCTCGATAGCGTTAAAGTTAACAGCGCCCCTAGCGGCAAACGTAGACAAACGTTTCAACTCCATACAAATTTGAGTTAACTTTAACGTTATCGAGAACGTTAAAAAATTCACACTAAGCACACTGGTCTCTCTATACTAGAGCAATGGCAGATTGCTGCAGTGGTTTCTTTTAATTCGAGTAACTGACAAAGTATTCCTGTAATGACAGGACAATTAATGTCTGCCTATCTGCCAGTAGCATCGATGGGCTATTCTGACTTCACCCTGAGCGAGTTTACCGATGTATCCTCCAGCAAGAGCAGCGCTTCGCTGAGTCTACCACCGGATCGGAATGGCGACCCCCTGAGAAGATCCGGCGAGAAACTCAGTGGCTCGTGTCTGTGGCTGTTACATCGACAAAGGCCGCATTTACACGATTATCTATTGTGAAATTAAATGAAATAGGGGTCCTGCAGTAGTCGAAATTCGACTATAATTAATTGGAATTGTAAGTTTGTACACTATTATGATTGTATTTTATACTTCTATAATCACAAATTTCGCCAAGACTACACTATAAAAAATATTAACAAAGACAAACAATATTTAATCTATTCTCATTTTGATAACAGACGTCAAGAACAAAAGTTTGACAATAAATAGTATGCGTGCGTGTGTGCCTCAAATACATGGTATGTAGTGTGTGTAATGTTTTCTTTATCGATTAAATGTATCTTTTATGCATTATTTTAAAAAATATATTAGCATTGTGCACTTCTTCTCTATATTCTCTATAAGTGTGGAAAATTACATACTACTCCGTCCGCACAAATTTCGTAAAAATGGATACAAAGTTTTTGCTTCACGTATTAATATATATAGTCCTAAAAAAAAATCTAAACATTAATACAAAAATTATCGACAATTAATGTATTAATATTGTAAAGGTTTGTAAAAGAGAATATATGTTATAATCTAATAAATAAACTGCAATAAACATCTTCCAAGCTTCATGCATATTTTTACGCGGTCGAAGCGATATAATTTGTGTGCGGGGGCGATAAAAGCCAAGCGAAGTACCCCGCGAGATTATTAGACTTTCATCTCCAACGACGCAGAATTCATCAGAGACACTCAAAGAACTCCTTCTGCTTGCGTCGATTTTCACATTACCGAGGGTCGTGACTCTCCCGCTGCATCGTTCCCTAACATACAAATTCCCTGCCATTGCTGCGATCCTTGCCTTCATTAAGGGCATAGTGGAACTTAATGTTCAGAATTCGGTTCAACCTTCTTGTGGGGCTGCGTTCTCTGGGACGTCTGCCCTCATAATTTTACCTGTCACCATTAGTTGATCGAGATTGCGACCCTCTGCGTTTGCGTTGCGGGTCTCTGTGTTTTATACCGCATGGTCCATGGGGAATGCTCTGAGGAATTATTCGAGATGATTCCCTCATCTCCTTTTTATCATCGCACCTCCCGCCATCGGAGCAGAGTTCATCCATATTATCTGGAACCGCTGCGTTCATCGACAGTGCGTTTCCAAAGATCTTTTTTGCCACGTACCATCCGGCTTTGGAATGAACTCCCCTCCACGGTGTTTTTCGAGCGCTATGACATGTCCTTCTTCAAACGAGGCTTGCGGAGAGTTCTTTATGGTAGGCAGCGGCTTGGCTCTGCCCCTGGCATTGCTGACGTCCATGAGCGACGGTGACCACTTACCATCAGGTGGGCCGTATGCTCGTCTGCCTACAAAGGCAATAAAAAAAAAAAAGAAATCCGAGTACTCTGCGAAACCACATGGTAGAAAGTCTGTTTTTTTATTTTATTGCTTAGATGGGTGGACGAACTCACAGCCCACTGGTGTTAAGTGGTTACTGGAGCCCATAGACATCTACAATGTAAATGCGCCACCCACCTTGAGATATGAGTTCTAAGGTCTCAAGTACGGTTACGACGGCTGCCCCACCCTTCAAACCGAAACGCATTACTGCTTCACAGCAGAAATAGGCGGGGTGGTGGTACCTACCCGCGCGGACTCACAAGAAGTCCTAACATCAGTTTAATCTCAAGTTCCTGTAGGTTTGACACATTGGTGCAAAAGGCAGTCCACGGAAGAACTGTGATGAGATATAATCATGCGCAAAAATCTCTCGCTAAGTCACAGTCGACGGTGACCAAGAAAACTGCAAAGTTATCGAAACTGCAGTTTTAACTCACCCTCACCAAGCTTCCAGGGTCATTCCTGCAGCAGTACCGGCGGCTGGCGATCAGCGATTCCTTGCCAATATACGGAACACGCAATAAAATAACAATGGTGTGTTTTTTGTACTGGTCATAGGACCTTTTATGAGTCCGCGCGGGTAGGTACCACTACCCTGGCTATTTCTGCCGTGAAGCAGTAATGCATTTCGGTTTGAAGGGTGGGGCAGCCGTTGTAACTATACTTGAGACCCGAGAACTTATATCTCAAGGTGGGTGGCGCATTTACGCTGTAGGCGTCTATGGTCTCCATCTACGCAATAAATAAATAAATCTCACAGCCTTGATGTTGAAAATGAGCTTTAAGTCTCAGTTTTTGAGTACAACTGCTGCCAGCCAACCGAAACGCATTACTGCTTATGGCAAAAATAGGTATTAGATCTTCTTATATTGATATAAAATCTTCCAACCCGGTTGGTCACCGTGGAAGAATACGACCAAAACCCTCCAATGTAGTCATCAATAGAGGAAAAAAATACCCTAGATAAATATAAACTAAGGAATGATGGGCATCACTGGAGGAGGCCTTCACCCAATCTGGGGTTCCGGTAGATTAAATAACTACATAATATTAAGTAAACATAACTATATAATACTAGCTGACCCGGCAAACGTTGTGTTGCCTTAAATAAGATTTCTAGGGAAATTATAGTCTAATATTTAAAATACTCAAAAACCTCATTCAACCACATAATATAGTAAGCGGCACGTAAGTTGGCAAGGTTTTGGTGTAGTGGGGGTAATGTCGCGCATAGTGTACATTGCAACAAAAAAATTGTCGGTTTTATGGCCCGCATATATGTTAATTTTATTTTATTAAATTTTTTATTTGCCATAATTTATTTTTAAGCCTGTGTGTTTAGAAGACAGTTAAAGAAAAGAGAGGAATTCGTGAAGTGTATTAGGTGTTATAAATAAAATACAATTAAAAGTTAAAAAGTTTATTTAACAAAATATACTTAATATTAAAAATTATGTGTCGCCGTCGTCACTATCATTTTCTAATAGTGCTACCCCTTGGATTAAATTTATGGTAGGACCTGAGCTGGTGGAAGGAGTTGGCTCCTCATCGTCGACATAACGAAGAGTCGCTGTCGTCACTGGCGTAAATAATAAAACGCTCAGTGACTGAATCGACTATAATTATGGTCATTGGTATTTGGTCCTGCCATTGCAAACAAATTTAAAACAATAACACTCGTAACAAAAACTAAATTTAAAATAATAATAACAACTCGTAACAAAAACTCAATATAAACAAAGGGTTCCTACAACTTTAGTAGGCACAGGTGTAACCGGGAGCGAACGGAACGTGGACGCGGTGCGGGAGGGGAGAGTCGACTGACTCACCAATCGCGCGCTCGGAACGGTGCTACATCTTTCCCCGCGTCCCGCTTGACAACCAAAGAGACCTAAAAAACGACTTCTGCGCATCTAGCGACTCTTGCCAAGTTACGCGCTGGGGACTATACCTCATTATAACCAAAAAAAAAATTATAAAAAAAAAATGTTTGGGGTGAACAACCCTTATCACTTAGGGGTATGAAATATAGATAGTAGCCGATTCTCAGACCTACTGAACATACTATTGATACACAAATAAAACCAAAGAAACATGGCTGAAAAATGTATAGTGAGTAAGACAGGAGACCGGCTTCGTCCTCATCCCTACTACGTGATTTTACTTTGCTGGATGAGTGGTGACACCTGGCAGGGATAACTGATCGATTGATAGTTGATCAGTAGTCGACCGGCGAGGGCAGGAGATCAAATTGAATTAAAAAAAATCATAATTAAAGGAACTTGAAATTATAAACTCTGAATAACAATTTATCATACTACAATTATAATATTTGATTGCCATCTTGCAACCTTATTGCGGATCTGTGCATAGAATAAAAAAAATAAAAATCGGGATGGAAAAATAGGGGTTGATCGTATAAGAGTGAAAATTGAGAGTAATATATTTTTTTTTATTTTAAGTCATGACGAAATAAAAAATAAAATCTTGGCAAAAAATTTAAAATTTATAATTAACAAATAAAAAATAGGGGTTGATCGTAGAGGGTGAAAATTTCAGAGTAATATGAAATTTTTTATTCTAAGTCATGACAAAATAAAAACAAAATTCTTGCAAAAAAATTTAGTTTTTAATTAACAAATAAAAAATAAGGGTTGATCGTAGAGGGGTGAAAATTTAGGGTTGTATGTATTTTTGTATGCTGTATCATAAAAAAATAAAAACAAAAAAAATTGTCTAAAAAATAAAAAAATAAATTTAGGGGTGGACTACCCCTAACATTTAGGGGGATGAAAAATAGATGTTAGCCGATTCTCATAGATACCGGATAAGCACAAAAAATTTCATCAAAATCGGTCAAGCCCTTTCGGAGGAGTATGGAAACGAAAACTGTGACACGAGAATTTTATATATTAGATTAACTAAACATACTAATTATATTAAGTA
The DNA here is from genome assembly GCF_030269925.1 of Bombyx mori. NCBI lineage: Eukaryota > Metazoa > Arthropoda > Insecta > Lepidoptera > Bombycidae > Bombyx > Bombyx mori. The sequence continues at coordinate 5,221,141 of NC_085108.1, read as the reverse complement.
AGTGATAAAAACTATATTAAAAATTATGTAATATTTAAATCCACTAATTAAAAAAAAAAACTAACACATAGATAGATTTTAAGTTATGTAAATTTACCAGAAATAAAAAGGCTTTATTATTATAATTATATTGATATAAATTTCTATTATAATTAAACAATTCTGCTCAATCAATTACGTTATACCGAAATACATTTTGAAGAAATCATAGAAATTCATTTTACCATGCATCGGGGGATCTAGTTAGAACGGTTTGTTCATAACACGTGACAGAGCAGGACAATGCCTATTATGTGTTCATACAAAGTGAGTAGTCCTCTTTCACACCTCGTACTCTTTGATTCGTGTGCTAGACATATAGAGGGTGTGTTTTTTTATACTTTATTATATTTTATTTCATTTTTATTGCTTAGTTGGGTGGACGAGCTCACAGCCCACCTATCTAGTTTTAAGTGGTTACCGGAGCCCATAGACATCTACAAGGTGCGCCACCCACCTTGAGATATAAGTTACAAGGTCTCAGTATAGTTACAACGGCTGCCCCACCCTTCAAACCGAAACGCATTACTGCTTCACGGCGTAAATAGGCAGATATGTGCATGCTAGCACACCCTACATCAATATTGACTTCAAGTGAAATTTGGCCAAAAATTGCCGTAATAAATAATACACGAATTAAATCGAAACACCCCTATTTATTTTTTGCGTTCAATGATTTTCTTTAGGGCGTTCGTTTTCTCACTTAAATTTATAATTGAAGTAATACGATACCCGTGAACTGTGTTAGCGCTTTTTTAGGGTTCCTTATAATAAAAAGGAGGGGTTTTCAAGTACTAATTTTCGTTCAAACACCAAAGCTCTTCATGGCGGATCGTCGGATCGAAGCTTATATAAACCCACTATCTTTATGCTATGATAGTTTTGGTCACAGTCGACCGTCCTCGCCAAACTTGTCGATTACGACGAAGAGTTCGACGAGCAAACCAACCCATAGATATAGACCACTGAGTTTCTCGCCGGATCTTCTCAGTGGGTCGCGATTCCGATCCGGTGGTAGATTCTGCGAAGCACTGCTCTTGCTAGGGCTAGTTTTAATAAATTCTCTCAGGTTGAGCCCGTGAGCTCACCTACTCGTCCGCGAGAAATTGGAATAGCCTCTTAGATTACTAGCAAATAGGTAATTTAACGAGTAATTACAAATATGTTAAAATAATACTTATACTGCTAATTCCTTTACAAAATGTTATTTACTATTGTGAATGCTATATCACTGTGACTGTGTGTCTGTGTGTCTGTATCTCTGTATCTGTCATCATAAAAGATAAAGATAAAGAAGCCTTTATTAACAACCTTAATTCATATTTAGGTACATACTATTCCTTTTTTTCTTTTTTTTTTCTCTTTACATTTGACATCGGCTAAGATTGTTTTGCTTTCGCATAGTCCTATATATATTCTGTCATCATATCTGTGTATAAATTACATATTTGAGACATAAATAATTACTGGTATGAATATCCTGGCACAGTTCTGCGTGTGATGATGTATTAAAATAAAATTAGAAATTTTCATAAATTTAAAAGTTCTGTGTGAGTGTTCAGAAGATTCTGTCTCTTTCCCACAGAGTGAGTTTAGAATTTGAAAATTCTATGACGTCATTGTACATCTTCTTCTCGCTTCGGTATCTTCAATACTGAAGGTCGAGACCGCCTCCTCGCAACAAGAGTTTATTCCGGATTATTCTACGCTATTTGCTCCTATCTGCCGTCGAGTGTAGAGAATCGTGAACTATGGTGTCGAGAGTAGTGCGAATCTGGTCAGTCCAACGTGTCGGGACTCTACCTCGTGGTCTTCTTCCGTCCACATTACCAGTCACCATTAGCTTCTCCAAGATTCCAGAACTCTACGTTTTTTTATTTATTGCATGGATGGGTGCACGAGCTTACAGTCCACCTGCTGTTAAGTGGTTACCGGAGTCTATAGACATCCACAACGTAAATGCCGCGTCACCCACCATGAGATATGAGTTCTAAGGTCTCAGTATAGTTACAACGGCTACCCCACCCTTCAAACCGAAACGCGTTACTGTTTCACGTCAGAAATAGACGGGGTGGTGGTACCTACCCGCGCGGACTGACAAGAGGTCCTACCACCAGCAGGTAGATGGTAGAAAGCCTCGTCTTTATCTGGAGTTCCTGATCGACACGTTGATGCGACGTGCTGTCCAGGGAATTCCTAGCATCTTTCGCCACCACCACATCTCAAATATATCAATTCGGTCGCGATCGTTAATTGTACATCATCATCATCATCATCATCATCAGCCTGTGTCTCTCCACTGCTGGATGTAGGCCTCTCCCATAGTCCGCCACAATGAACGATCCTCCGCCTTCCGCATCCAATCTCTCCCAGCATATCGCCGCAAGTCATCGGTCCAACGGGCAGGGGGACGCCCAACGCTGCGTTTACCGGTACGCGGTCTCCAGTCCAGAACACGTCTGCTCCATCGGCCATCGGTTCTGCGACACGTATGTCCGGCCCATTGCCACTTCAGCTTGCTAACCTTTAGGACTATGTCGGTTACTTTGGTTCTTTGACGAATTTCATCATTTCTGACTCGATCCATCAAAGAAACTCCGAGCATACACCTTTCCATAGCACGCTGAGCGACTTTGAGCTTACGGACCAAACCTACGGTTAATGTCCACGTTTCAGCGCCATATGTCATGACCGGCAGCACACATGTTAATTGTACAGGATACATTAAATACAAGAAGATTGTATTTATTGTTATCTTATCCTTAGATAATAAAGGTCTGTTTTCGTTTTTGTAAAGGCAGATTTTTAGTATCTAGTCGTTTCGTTGATCCATAGATATAAGCGAGAATATAATAGAGTAATGTCAAATAACGTCAGAAGAAAAAAAGTGTAAAAGTCAAGATTGAAACATAATCATCACTCGATCAATCCGCGCAACATGCACACAAATAATATTAAAAAATTATTAAAAAAAAAACCTAATGAATAAAATCCAGGAAGAGACGTTTTAACCTCAAACCTATTTCATAGTTTATCGAAATTCTTGTTATAAAATCGTTGAAAGACAAAACTCAAAATGTTCAAGGACGGAGACGGTAAGCTTATTAAGCATATTTATGGAGGATTTCACTAAGCAGCGCGAATTACATATGGAGAATTAAGAGAAATATATATGGCTTGTGATGTACTTCCTCTATACTTAGTCGTGGCCTAAAGGATAAGACGTCCGGTGACGGTCCGGTAATACTAAGTTTCTCGCCGGATCTTCTCAGTGGGTCGCGTTTCCGATCCGGTGGTGGATTCAGCCAAGCACTGCTCTTGCTAGGACTAGTGTTTAACGTCACCAGGTTAGGGCACCGTGAGCTCACCTACTCGTTCGGTGAATCTAGTATGACACCTCGAGGTCGCTAGAATAGGTAGGAAAATGAAAAGAGAATATCGGCTAATGTCGACTTAGAATAAATAGCACCAGCCAATATGTCTCTGTGGGCGTCATAATGTGATTAAGGTATTCAAGCAAAGCAAAGAATATGGAATAGCATCTAGTAAGACAGGAAGTCGAATGAAGTCGTCGTGGCCTAAAGGATAAGAGGTCCGGTGCATTCGTATCTAGCGATGCAACGGTGTTCGAATCCCGCAGGCCAGTACCAATTTTTCAAATGAAATACGAACTTAACATTAATGTTCACGATTGACCTCCACAGTGAAGGAATAGCATCGTGTAATAAAAATCAAACCCGCAAAATTATAATTTGCGTAATTACTGGTGGTAGGACCTCTTGTGAGTACGCGCGGGTGGGTATCACCGCCCTGCCTATTTCTGCCGTGAAGCAGTAATGCGTTTCGGTTTGAAGGGTGGGGCAGCCGTTGTAACTATACTGAGACCTTAGAACTTATATCTCAAGGTGGGTGGCGCATTTACGTTGTGGATGTCTAGGGACTCCGGTAACCACTTTGCACCAGGTGGGCTGTGAGCTCGTCCACGCATCTAGGCAATAAAAAAAAAGAGAATCTTTGTGGGAGTGAGAAATAATAATGTTAATTTTAAATGCCCAGCGAAGCGGACGGGTACAGCTAGTATATATATAATATATATTCACAGACGAGGATGAGCATAACATGAACGTTACGAGGTATCCTTGCATGCCTTCGTTGGTGGCGCTGCAGCAGATGAGGAACCGTCTTCAGATGGCGCACTTAGGGAAGAAGCTGATGAAATGGACAGCTCTGGCCACTGGACGCGAGTTGAGGAGATTGGCCATTGAGATTAACGAGTGTGTTTTTTTAATAGACAAGTAGACAGTCCTTAACCCATTTGGTGGATAAGTAGTTGCTATCGAAGCCAATAGTCACAACGTAGTATTTTTTTTTATTGCTCTTGTAGACAGACGAGCACACGGCTCATCTGATAGTGAGTAGTTACCGTCGCCCATGGACTTCAGCAATGCCAGGGGCAGAGCCAAGCCGCTGCCTACCTTTGAATACACGAGCTCCAAGTTAGAATTGACATAAATCTAGTATCAGTGTCTTCTTCTTTGTCTCCACCTTATCCCCTTAGGTGGGGTCGGTACAGCGAATTTTTCTATTCCATTCTGTTCTATTAGCCGTCATCTCAACACTCACTCCTCTCTCTCTCATATCGTCATTCACACACACCATCCATACCTTCTTCGGTCGACCTATTATCTACCTTGCACTACCATTTCCGTACATCTCCTAGTCCCATGCATCTTCTCTTTACGCATCACATGTCCATACCACGCTAACCGTCAGCTTATTAATCTTGTATCTTGTATCAGCGTGTATATAATAAAAATAATTCATAAAAATAGATTCAATAAAAAAAAAATAGGCCTTGGAATCAGTTCCCCGCTACGTTGTTTTCCGAGCGCTATGACATGTTCTTCTTCAAACGAGGCTTGTGGAGAGTATTAAATGGTAGGCAGCGGCTTAGCTCTGCCCCTGGAATTGCTGATGTCCATGGGCGACGGTAACCACTCACCGTCAGGTGGGCCGTATGATCATCTGTTTATAAAGGCAATAAAACCAAACTAGGCACAGAAACGCCAATTGTAAAAAGACCACAGCCAAATTGTATATACATACATTGTTATTAGTGGTGTTTGATTACAATTTGCAGAACCCACCGACGTTTCAACGAGGACATGCGAACGGCCTTCATGCTCCTGGCTCGCGGAAGATACTTCTGTTCGAACTTAAATCAGTACGTGCTGGAGAATGTTGAGGCTAAGGTAAAACAATATATGGTTTAACTCCCTGAAGTGATGGCAAAAGGCCTTTGTAAGTTTTTTAGTCTATCGAGAAACTTGTTGTTCAGGGTAGGGTCAATGGTAAGAGATCTCGTGGACGAATCCCCATGCGTTGGACTGATCAGGTGAAAGTCCTTACTGAAACCCCACTTAACGAGTGTGTGCGCCGGGCCTCGGTTGGCAAACTATGGAAAACATCTGTCAAGGCTTTAATGAGCAAGAATTCTACATGACCACGACTGCTCTGCCAAGAGCAACCGATTAAGATGATGTGTAGTCAATGGTAAAGTTTTCTTAATGGATACTTGTGGGGTGTGGAGGTAACATAAATAAAATGGCAATCCATTACGTCATGATGTACCAAAATAAATGCCTGTGAAGTTGATTTGAAAAAATTGTTGTCGTTTGTGAAAAGATTCCGAAAGCAGTTGGTTCTGCTTGGTTGCTTGCTTGGTTGGTTGATGTTTTTATAAAAACAGTCTCGCCCCCGGGTGGACTCGAACCACCAACCTTTCGGTTAACAGCCGAACGCGCTAACCGATTGCGCCACGGAGACGATGGACCTTCTCTTGGATAATTAGCACCGCTGTCAGAGGGAATACTTCCCTATAAATATAGCAATTTGGTCCAATTTCAATTGGATAATGGAAGTACAAAAACAGTTTCGCCCCCGGGTGGACTCGAACCACCAACCTTTCGGTTAACAGCCGAACGCGCTAACCGATTGCGCCACGGAGGCGATGGACCTTCTCTTGGATAAATAGCACCGCTGTCAGAGGAAACACTTCCCTATAAATATAGCAATTGGGTCCAATTTCAATTGGATAATGGAAGTACAAAAACAGTCTCGCCCCCGGGTGGACTCGAACCACCAACCTTTCGGTTAACAGCCGAACGCGCTAACCGATTGCGCCACGGAGGCGATGGACCTTCTCTTGGATAAATAGCACCGCTGTCAGAGGGAATACTTCCCTATAAATATAGTAATTTGGTCCAATTTCAATTGGATAATGGAAGTACAAAAACAGTCTCGCCCCCGGGTGGACTCGAACCACCAACCTTTCGGTTAACAGCCGAACGCGCTAACCGATTGCGCCACGGAGGCGATGGACCTTCTCTTGGATAAATAGCACCGCTGTCAGAGGGAATACTTCCCTATAAATATAGTAATTTGGTCCAATTTCAATTGGATAATGGAAGTACAAAAACAGTCTCGCCCCCGGGTGGACTCGAACCACCAACCTTTCGGTTAACAGCCGAACGCGCTAACCGATTGCGCCACGGAGGCGATAAGGTTCGCAAACAAAATTACGTTATAGATAACACAACTCAGTGTGTAATTAAATATGAATAAAATAACTTTTTAAATGAAGATATTCGTGACAAAAATCTTAAATGACGCGCGAACACACTTTATTTATTTCATTTATGATTTCCAACTATATACATACATACAACATAACATGAGGGCTTTTTGGTCTTGACCTCCACCATCTCTTACGGGAGGGGGTACACTTTAAATACTTCATATTTTCAATCGTTTCACTCTTGATAGAGCGGTCGTGCTCATCATGTAGGTAGTACTGGAGAGGGCAGACTTGACGTTTCTCACGATTTGCCGCCATGTCTGATCTTGACAATCATCATGGAAGGAAACATCAAGGAATGAGTATTGTCATGCTAACCTTTAAATACATGAATATTTATAAAAAGATTCGATCACTGTAAAGATTTTAAGAACTGAAATTAAGAACAGTATGTGATTTGTACAAAAAACTGAACTATGGTATTTTAGTGCAGATCACCCAATAGTTTTTTTGCGTTCCCAGGCTTGCGTTAGAGTTGAAACTACAAACAAATCTATCTCCGGCGTCAAAGTTCCTCACATGGAAGTTGTTGAGGTATTCTTATGTCTTTGTTTTAAATACGATTTTTATTCTCAACGTTTATATAACCAGTTTTTTTGGCTTACATAGGTGGGCGAGCTTACGGCCCACCTGGTCTTAAGTGGTGCCCGGAGCCCATAGACATCTACGACTTAAATACCGCTACCTACATCGAGACATAGGTGCTGAGGTCTCAGTTTTTACAGTACAATGGCAGCCCTACCCTTCAAACCGAAACGCATTACTGCTTCACGGCAGCAATAGGCAGGGTGGTGGTACCTAGCCCTGCGGACTCATAAGACGTTCTAACACCAGTCTAAAAGATGACAAAAAGTAATTGTGCGCTAATTAACGTAGAGACTAATTGGGCCATTAGACATCTTCGTGGGGTCTTTGCATTTTATAATACGTGTGAATCCTCTGCAGCATTATTAGGGATGATCCTGGGAACTCCATTATACCAGAATATATTGGATATTTGCGTTCGTCCACAGTACAACTCTTAGAGACATTTTATTTAATACATACTATGTCTTTGAACATGTTTTTCATAGTGAGAATGTTGATGGTGACTCTACCATAAAGTCTATGAATCATGATGAATATTCACCGTTCGTTGAGCCGTACGTTTGTCTGTTTATAATTATTTTGTAGTATAAAATGAATTTAGTTAGCTTTGAACAGTATGTTTTTAACCAGTGGAACGTGGTGTAGGCGACCACGAATTTTTTACCAAATTGGCATCTTTAGGTTCGGCAATCAATTGGTTTTCTGTCGTCCAAATAATCAACTGAAATGATCCGTGTTTTAGTTAGTGAATTTGTCAAAAGCCAAATGTCGTTTGCAGTTGGGAGGACCACCGTACAACCATCTTGGGTTGGAGAAGGGAGGCCACACAATCGAAGAAGCGAAGGAGAAGTGGAGGGAGCTGCTGAAGAAAATGATACTGATGGTTCAACAGAGGACTGGCTTTGCCAGGATCGAAGTGGCACATAAAAACGCCACTAAGTTAGTTTCGTTTAGCTTTACTTATTCGCAATACTAGATAGTCAGCTAAATATCCTTAAAAGAATCCAAAGGTACTGTTGTCGTGGCGTCCAATCTCTTTGACAGGACATACGGCCTGCAACGACTAGACATAGACTAAGATAGAGGCTTGACAGGTGATACGAAAAGAAACAAAAGAAAAGAAATGGAAAGAGAGCGAACGTTAGTTTTTTCTTGATGTAGTTGGAATTCCTTCTTAGGCTTCCATCGAATAGGTAGGGAAGATGAAAGCGTTAAATGTAAGGGATCGCGTTTAGGTATCTTGTAATACAGTAATGCTGATAGCTAGTGTAGTCAGACCCCCAATTAGACTAAGAAGGCTGTCCAATTATAGAATATCACAACACGAAGACAATTCCTTTCTAAGCAAAACACAGTCTATTAGATGCAAAACAACGCTATAAGCTGGAACGTGAGAACCAGTTTTTACCTCTTCGCGGCTGAGCGCAACTTTATTATGTGTGACGTCATTCGTGGCTAAAATTAGCGATGACAAAATATTGAACGATGATTTCCAGTTTCCGGATGGTTACCGATGCGTTTCTTGTTTCTGAGCCACCAATATGTACGGTGGATACGACAATTGATCACATAGGAAACGACAGTGTTAGAAATTGTATGAATGTATTACGAATTAGAGAAATATGGAGTTGCTAAAACGAAAAGCAATATACTAAATTTAAAACATTTCCCTTTGCTGTAGTAATAAGTATTTTATTTGGTCGGTAACCGTTTGGTTATTTCGGTAGACAGCGGCTTGGATCTGCCCCTGGCATTGCTGAAGTCCATGGGCAGCGGTAACCACTCACCATCAGGTGGGCCGTATGCTCGTCTGCCTAAAAGGGCAATAAAAAATATATATATTCCCGTTTCGGCTAAGAAAGCTGCTATCGGAAATCAACCCGTGTTAGAAATAGGATAACTTGAAACTCACTCTTCTGTCTATCTAAGGACTCAGTGTTGAAATTAATAAAAATCTGTATTATTAAAAATTGTAATATATAATATAATTTCTTGTCTGGATTAAAAAATATTTTATTAATAAATACATTTTTAATATATCGAAGAAGTCCTTAGAAGATTTGAAGACGGGTGATTTTTAAGAAGATACTCTGTCATACTTGATGTGGAAAATATCTTCGACAGACGAAAGAATGCCCTGATGAAGATCGTCATACCGAAAATAATAGCGAGCGTGAAGTATATTTTAGACGAATTGGAGGAACAAGCCAGAGAAGAGTTTTACAGATTCAAAAAGATTTTGGAAGTTAAGCGGAAACATGCAAAGAAAAAAGCCGAGGCTCTTGAAGCCGAATCTGATATTCCTAAACTAGCTATTGAATCAATAGAAGAAGTAGAAGCAGAAGAAAAAGGAGAAGAAGATGATAAAAATGAAATTTGTGATGACTTACCGGAAAAAGAAGATATCAAAGCAGCGAATCCTGAAGTGGAACTGAAGGTTTCAGAATTGAGAGCACACATTAAGTCAGTAATCGACGTCGGTAAATATATAGAAGAAAAAGGCACATTGTCTATTGATATGAAACAATTTTTGAAAACTGCTGAGCAAGTATTGGATGAAAAGAAAAATAATGAGAGTTTTAATGAAGAAACTGGCGAAAGTATTCAGGAAGTATCCATTGATTATGAGAAAAAAGTCTCCGATAAATCAATAAATGATAGAAATCGTTTAAATGTTACTAGTAGAAGAACGAGCACAACAGAAGCTCTAGGAATTGATAAGCAAACACAAACAGACATGGATGTTGACGGTTATGTTAGTAATCTCAAAGAAATAACAAGAATATTAAGAAAAACCACCGAAGATGGAACCACACTCAAAATTCGCAAGGAAGTTAGCTCTTCCACTAATCCTATCAATGTACCAATAAATAATGGTCCTGTTCTAGCATCCAAGAGCGAGAGTTTCATTTGTAATAGTAGATGTGATGATAACCAATCCTTACAGACTTTCCAAGAAATTGTCTGCAGTCGAATACAATCAGAAGTCATTCCTCTATCATCGAATACAGAAAAGGTAGTGAAGTCTTCAAGCTTAACGTCTTTTGGATCGGATATAGAAAATAATGGTTTTGATGATGAAAATGATTTGGAAGAAATACGAAAGGATTTCAAAGAGCTTTTAGATCTGGCAGGACCGCTCTTTCGGAGGCACGGCGAAGCAAGCGAAGCAAATGATGATAATTTAGAGTTGACGGAATCCGAATGGAAATTAATTGCTAGTATTTTCGAGAACAAAAGCAACACAAAAACTCTTGATAATGCTGATGACAGTCAAAATAATGAAAAATAATATAATATGTAATGATATAATACTAATTTAACTGATTAAATTAATAATCTAAAATTAATGATCATGATATAATAATATCACGAAAACCAATAAATCCTATATCCAAATTAAAAACTTGAAACTGTCCCGATTATTTTACATGATTATTAACTAATCACCATGCAAAGAAACTATATTATATTTAATAGAAAAAAATTGTAAAATAAACTTTATTTTTGTATATAAAAACATAAACAGTAAATTTGACTTTTATTAGACAGCTTTATAATGAATAAGAGATACAATTAATATGCACAGTTTAAAATTAAACAGAAGGGTGAGTTTATGTTATAAAGAAAGCTATTGAGTAGATGTTAACTCTGAAGTTTTTACTATAGTTTTTCGATTGCAGGAAATGGAATATCTTAATAAAAATTGTGATACCAAAATTACTGGACACGATAGCGTATATTTTGATAGAACTAGAAGAACAAGAAAGGGAGAATATGTTCCGAATAAAGGTATTCAAAAAATCACAGGCGCATCAAAAAGAGTCGCCCGTTAAAGTATGTTGTTGCTGTTTGAAGATGTTCGAAGCTGATACTCAAGTTGAATCCGTTTGTCCTGCCTGCAGTAAGGCAGCAAAATTGAAGAAGGAATCGAATTTAAAGATCGAAATAGCTCCGTGCAAAAGTGCTGAAGTAAAATCGAATCAGAACAGGAAACGATTAGAGCAGTTAATGGCACATATCGATGAAGTCATAGGATTAACGAAAAATTACAAAACGGAGGGAATCGTTTCGCCTAGTATTGAGAAATTCATAAAAACGTGCAGCAAGATAAAATTGAAAATAGAAAATATGACGAATGGTCCACCGTCTTGCGATATATGCCAAAAGGCATTGGAAATGACCGAGAGCCGAATCACGTTGACCCCAAAACCTTCAACTAACAACGCCTCGACTTGTAACATACAAGAGCCTCCAGAATCGTGTAAGCCATGTAGTGTAACCAGTGAACCTAAAAATGAGGACGTTTTAGGCTACTTTGAAACTGAATATAAGGAAATCGTCAAAGTTCGTAGACTGCAGAACGAAGACGGCAGTATTAGTGAAGAAAAGCAAGTCATCACGGTTAAAACTGAAAAGAAATGTCCTAACAAACTGGGTGCTCTAGAAGACAAGGAAATATTCGATACCAGTAAAATTGGTGACACAGAATACGAATCTAGAAGAAGTAAATCAGTGCATACTAACCACAATGAGAGACTTGAGCCGAAGATCAGGCGATGCATGTCCTCAGACCAATATGGATTAACGCAAACGGAAAGAAATTGTAAATTCAGTTCTGCCAGCGCTAAAGGTTCTAGAGCCTCTTTACCGGCAGCCTCTCAAGCTTCCTGTGTATCAACAAAGTCTGTGGATTCCAACTGCTGCTCTAAAAAGCCACGTACAGTTTGTGGCGGCGATTCCATACAGAACGTTTCTCTGGCAAGTCAAAGTTGTTGCAAGATTATAAAGAAACCAATCGAATCGAAGAGCTCTTGTGTGTCGGTTTGTGGAGATGATCGTAAGCGAAACGATAAATCTAATAATAGGAGAGCCACTTCGACTGAGGCTTTGTGGCGAGATCAATGGACTTCGATGACAGATTTCGAGACGGTGCCAAGTAAAGTAATAAAAAATCCTAGTTGCAATGGGAAATATTCCAGTTTGAACACTGATGATAACTTGCATGATGGTAACGAACTTAAATCAAATAGCTGTTGCATTATAAAGATAATAAAAAAACCAAACAATGAATCGAACAAAACTGGTTTGAATGCCAACCGAACGGATTGTAAGAATTTAGTCATCAAGGGAGGTATGCTGGAAGTTTTGAAGAAAATTATTTTACCGAATACTAATTCGAGCCGTGGACTCCAAAAGACAGTCGATGAACCTGAAACGGAGCTTTTAGACAAACCGACAGAGGTTAAAATTTGTAAAAGCTGTTCGGAAAAGATGAATTCCTTAGGAGCTTCCCAAAAGTCGTTTGCTTCATCGAAATCTTCTAAATACTGCTCTGCCGATGACCAGTCTATGGACAGGAGCTGTCCGTCTTGTGGAACGATGCCCAAATCTTCATGTACGTCTATATCCTCAAAGAGTTTGGCTGCATGTTCTTTGACTAGCATAGACACTTCGACCCGCAACTCTTGCTGCAATAGCCAGACCACGTCCAAGAAGAGCTCTGAAAAGAAAGTTGACTGCAAAATTTGCACGGCTGAAGAAGCCCCGTCTGCCCAATCTGTCTGCTGCTCCAATACCAAGTCCACTTCCACTTGTTGCCCTTTAAAATCATCAGAAGAATCGCTCAAGAAGGATGCTTCAACGTCTACTCGAAGATCCGATCGCTTTGACGTGAGACCGTTGAGGAGAAGACCTGCTTCTGTCAAAGCTAATCTAGACTGCACTTGTTACTCAGACTCTTATATGCTGAGAAATAGAAAAAACAAACAAGCCAGAAGAACTAAATCGTTTTGCGAAGATGAGTACTATTACTTTAGGTGGTAAAATTATCAATCAACTTTTTTTTAGGGTACATAGAGTACATGTGGTTTTAGAAATGTCTAGTCACTCATGCAAGCGCTCTGGATTCAAGATGGAACTTCTAGTCATCGTTATGTCTGTAATATTAGATTTTTTTACTCCCAACCCCTTTGACATGGAATAAAATACTTTGATTTTGAGTATAACTTTAATAATATAATGTTCTCATGCAATATTATACCAGTGTTCTGCTTTTATGTATATTAATAATACAATTCTTTATAATGGAAGATATTTTATTTATAGCTTAAGATGGGGCGTACGTAAATGAAACTAAAGAAAAATGCTTACATTGAAAAACGTGATTAAAGTATTTATTTCAACCTTTAACTCAGATTGAATTATGTCATTTTATTGTCGTGATAGGTAGACTAGCTATGGTAAACCCAAGACAGTGATATCTGAGAACTTTTCGTAAACTTCAGACACATATTCACTGTGAAGCAATATTGCGTTCTGGTCACACAACTTGGCTGGTAGTATGGCGTCTTGTGAGGCGCACGGATAAGTACCACCACTCCGCCTATTTCGGTCGTGAAACAGCAATGGACTTTGGCTTAAAGGGTGTTAAATATAAGGCTTTGACTTGACTCATGTCTCAAGGTAGGTGGCGGCATTTAAGTTGTCGATGTCTATGGGCTCCGGCAACCACTTAGCATCAGGGGTCCTGTGAGCAATAAGCCCATCGAAGCAATAAAAAAGAGCACAATTGTGTGTATAGGATCTCGAACATAATGAAAAACCTATTTGGTTGATTCATGACTGTGGCCGAAAGAGAAAATATTAGACTACAAAAAAAAGTTTATTGATTGTTAAAAGTAATAGCGTAATTTTATGAAAACCAAATTAAAAGATCAAAGAGGTTCGTAAGATGATTTACTTTTGATTTTTGGGGCTTTAGCATCAGTGAAAGTGCGCAATTATTACCGCGACTACGAAACAGAATCACTGGACGTAGCTTCTCAGGTCTTTCCAAATAGTCCGCTGGAGTCTCAGTAAATGACCGCCATTTTACTGAGACTTTGATTCCATCTCATCTCATTTCATTTAATTTCATGCCAACTGATTAAAGTCTCAAATAAATCAACTTTATCTCTTCGATATAAATTTTCCCTCGATGTTATTTTACATATTAGAATGTATAAAAGATAAGGCTATGTGATGTGTGACGCCTTTGCCTTTCGTTTTGGTAAAATAAATCTCCTACCCTAGTTAGAGCATTAGTTCGTTTATTTATGAAGAATTGCAACGTATCGTATCGTAGAAAGCGAACTGTGTTGTACGCGTCTAACGTTAGCACGTGCCAACGGTAACGAGCGTGCTCTATAAATGTCAATAAGGCCACAACGTCTAGACGACGTCTGAACGTAACAAAACGAGCACGTGTCACGGGAATAATTGCGATTGTTTCGAACGCGATCCGAGGAAGGTAATTAGCGCAAAAAGATAGCGTTTTATTAGTAGTGCGTTCGTTGTATCCGAGCGGGTATTTACAAATTTGTGAATTAGGGTTGTGCGTTGTTGGATTTTTGTGATATTTAACTAATTTGTTAAATTTTTTTTTTGTAGGAGACATTATCAGTCTTACACGGATAAGTGCTACTGCCTATTTCCGTCGTAAGACGCATGCGTTAAGGTTTGAAGGACGGGTTAGCTGTTGTAGTATTTAGACCTTATTTTCTAAGGGGGGCGGCAGAAAGTCTTCGTGGCCTAAAGGATAAGACGTCCGGTGCATTCGTATATAGCGATGCATCGGTGTTCGAATCCCGCAGGCGGGTACCAATCTTTCCAATGAAATAAATACTTAACAAATGTCCACGATTCCGGCGGCGCAGGAATAACATCGTGTAATAAAAATCAAACCCTATTTTTGCCGTGAAGCAGTAATGCGCTTCGGCTTGAAGGGCGGGGCAGCCGTTGTACTGTTAAAAGTGAGACCTTAGAACTCATGTCTCAAGATGGGTGGTGGTGTTTACGTTGTAGATGTCTATGGGCTCCGGTGATCACTTAACCAGGTGGGCCGTGAGCTCGGCTTATCTTTTCAAAACGTCACGCCGTGTGGCCTCAAAAGGCGCTTTGCAACCATTTAATAGTATTACTCCGACTGTAAAGTCGTAGCGGTGGATACCCTACATCCAGTGTCGGTATTTGGCAAGTCTCCACGGGTGTACTACGCGCGTGTGACGTCACATTCCGTACTCTAGTGATCTTTTTGCCGCAGACTGCGGTGCGGTTACAGACGTGTAGTTATGTTGTGCCCCTTGAGCTTTTTGTTGTTGTAAGTTAGGGACAAGTACTGGTATAGTTGGTATTGTTGCGAGGCAATCGCGAATTGCGGTCTGGAAGTCCTCTTTGTAATTCGCGAATTGCGGTCTGGAAGTCCAAGTCTGGTATGGCATCTATTTTGCTACTGAAGTCTCTAATTCCTTACCCTTGTGTTAAGTACTGTTATTCTGGACAGCTGGGTACAACAGTCTTTTTTGGGTCAGGGTCGAACCTCTCTTAATGCTCCTGCGTTGAGGGGGCGTGCGATGTATGTGGGACTGTCCAAAATATTAAAAGCCATCAACTAAATTAGTCCCCTGTACTTTTGCTTAATCGTCCTATCTCCACCCAATACCAAAAGAGGTAGGTGAGGTTACCGCGGACAAAACTGCCAATAAACGCGTGGCTCAACCCAAGGATACCCGTTTAGCAGAGTCGATGAGCAAAATTGAGTTGGTAAATTTGCCGTCTCAGTTAGGAGTTAGACAGAGGTTTGGAACATTGTAACTGAGTATCCGAAGCCGCCAAATGACAGGTCATCATTGTTGGTTGCTTTTAGCAGCTTCGCTTCATGGCTTCGATCGGGACCGACAATGGCTGAGTCCTGATCACTCGGTAGATATCAAAACTCGGATCCTGCAATAGGGTCTCGTGGCTGCGTTGATGTACCTTTGTGTAATTCATATTGTTTAAACTGTGGAATGAATTGAATTCTACAGTGTTTCCTGGTCATGATGTCACTTGAGGCTTATGAGGACTAATGAAGCCTCAAGGTTGGGGTGGATATGGTTGTGCCCCTGACAATTGAAATTTGTTTGGGCGGCGATGGAATCTCTTCACTTGGCTCTTTACAGGCTACAGGTTGTGGTGGACCAAAAACTGTTCGTCTGTCAAAGTTGGCAATAAAAAACTGAAAAAAAGTAATAATGGAACTTATTTTCGAATAAACGTGTTTCAATGTTCCAAAATATTTATAAAATTTATTTAAATAAATAAATAAATGAAATCCAAATTAACTTTTACGGTTTTCATTTTATTAATCTTAATGTATTATTTACATTGGCGGACTTCATGATTCTTCAAGCGTTCTCTTTCTTTTTCTTTTTTCTTACCTATGCTGATAGCTTGAGAGGCCATTTCAGCTTCGTCCTAACATGTAGGTGAGCTCACGTGGCTTGATCCGGAGTGTTGCTATCACTGGTCCTAGCAAGAGCAGTTCTTTGCAGAATCTACCACCGGATCGGAAACGCGACCCACTGAGAAAATCCGGCGAGAAACTCAGTGGGAAGACTTTTTTTTTGTTATTGTTCGAGCAGTACGAAGTATATGGCCCACCTGATGGTAAGTGGTTACCGTCGCTCATGGACGTCAGCAATGCCAGGGGCAGAGCCAAGCAGCTGCCTACCATTAAGTACTCTCCGCAAGCCTCGTTTGAAGAAGGACATGTCATAGCGCTCGGGAAACACCGTGGAGGGGAGCTCATTCCAAAGCCGGATGGTACGTGGCAAAAATGATCTCTGGAAACGTACTGTGGATGAACGCAGCGGCTCCCGGTAGTATGGATGAACTCTACTCCGGTGGCGAGTTAATTCACTCGCGAGCCCTTCGTCGCAAGCGACGGGTTCGACGAGGACGGTGACCGGTGCTTGAAGTACCTAAAAGCACCGTTAATGGATCGGGAGGATCCGTAATGACGTGTTTTGGGCAGTATTCTCTATCAGTCAATCAAAGGTAAGGCAGAGTAAATAATACTAGATGCATTGAAATATATGTTAAATATACACATAAAAACAGTCATTAAACACGTAAACATAAGGTTTAATGTCGTGTTTATTATTTTCGTTTTATTTGCGACATTAAACCGTAAAAGTAGTAAAGTGGTTTTATGTCTTCGACTCGCGAAGTCAGAAAGATACGGTAGAATGAACACATTGAATTTTTCCGGGATATATCATCTTTTCGCATTATAAGTGTACAATTTCCAAAAATATTCGAAATTGAGTTAATATGCGGTATCATTTGGTTATCACCGGTATTATTCTCATAAATACTGTCAAAAGAGCGTAGTAGTGTAACTATACTTGAGACCTTAGAACTTATATCTCAAGGTGGGTGGCGCATTTACGTTGTAGATGTCTATGGGCTCCAGTAACCACTTAACACCAGGTGGGCTGTGAGCTCGTCCACCCATCTAAGCAATAAATAAAAAAAAAAGTTTAGTTTTAATTTTTTTTAGTTTACCTATATATTGACTATCATTAACAAAATTAATACATAATTTTATCTTACTTTAAAAGACAGATAATGTAACTGGTAAAAAAACAAAAATAAAAAATAAATGTTGCAAAGATGATTAATATTAAAAATGTCACATGTTAAATTTTCTATTTTTTCGTTGGATTTTCTATAAAAGCGTATTTTTTTAGTTTTTTTATACTAGTTATTATTTATTATGAAATTGTGAGCGGGTGTAATGTTATTTTCTCAGCACCTGGCCTAGAAGCCATTGTGTATTTCGTGTAGACGTTTAGTAACACAAAGATCAGGTGTCAATCTGTGCCCCAACTATGGAAACTCGAAATCGATTTTGAATGTCAATATTATGTGTTTTTTTTATTTAATGTACTACTACTTCACGTGCATTGTTATCGTCTAAAGTTTTATTTAGCAACTAGCTGTCCTGGCTCACAGTGTTTTGCCATATAAATTATTTCTAGGAAAGATAAATAAATAACTTGGATACCAAATGCAGCGCCATCTGCCAGGCTGATTTGTAAATCTAAACCATTCTCGGATCCAGCTGCAGGTACACAGAAAGTTTCATTAAAATCGGTCCAGCCGCTTAGGAGGAGTTCAGTGACAAGCACACGAACAGAAGAAATACATAAATATACTAGCATTTGCCCGCGACTCCGTCCGCGTGGCATAGTTACTATGGCATAAATTTTACCCCCCACTTCATTTACGTAGAAAGTGAAAATATTTTTGAATTATAGAATGTTAAGGAGCTATTTAAACCCCTATTTTGAAATATTCTTTATTGGTGTTCCACTTGTATTGATCTTAGAGTGATGTTATATAGCCTTGTAGTCTTCCTCAATATATAGGCTATCTAACACTGAAAGAATTTTTCTACAGGCTACAAGATAAATTTATATTTTACATGAAGCGACATTTTGCTTAATATCCGATTTTTATCGTTGTAATTAAAGGTGTGCTTAGTTTCGTATTAGTATCAACAGTTAGATGCTTTTAATTGAACTTCAATCAAGTTTAATCTATTTAAATAGTTGAAGAAGTTTTTCTTGTTATGATATTTTTTCCAAATTTTAAACTTTAAATGGGTCCCCTGTAAAGTTGCAAAAACGTAGCTTAAGCCAAAACGCCCTTCACCACTCGATATGTTATTTTACATTTTACATAAAGATGACACATGTACACAGAGATATATATGTATAATTAAATAAACACAATTTTATATATTTTTGTGAGTTTGATTTCAACTCCCTACTTCTTCATCGTGAAAGTCGATAGTGTATTGTTTTTAATGTACGTATTTTATTAAAAAAGTTGCCACCTGCCTGCTTCGGTTTATGCCACGGTTTGTATACAGTCGATGCGGTTACAACTCTCGGTTACTAGATGGCGCTGTTTGGCGTCCATGCTAATTGATCGTGTATTGAGATAGATTCTCATAATCGCCGATTGATCTAAGATTAGTAGATTTTTAGTGATCACAGGCAAATGATCTCGTAGTGTCATGCCGTATAGAGGTTCGTATTCCTCACAGAATAACGCTGCTTTTATTAAGATAAAAATGAACTCTCAATTACATCGGTTCATTAGTTCGACGTGGAACGTATTGCTTCGCGGTAGAAACATATCAATTAATTCGAGTTTGTAGTCTAATTTCGAGTTCAGTTCGAGAACAAATAGTAAAGTCACTCGAACAGTACAACATGGTACAGTTGACTGAGCACGGTCGCGTGCACATCGCTCATGAACGCGCACGTCACTACACGTCATGTCAAGTATCAAGATGAGTTATTTTTTCTCTTAAATATTTTTTACCTAAAAATTTTAGTCTGACGTAGGTATTTAATGAACCCATTCATTAATATTGCTTGGAATTTAGGATTAGACAAGCAAAATTGCTTGGTTTATCATTACTCAATTAGATATAGATAGTTATTCAATTTAGATTATTATATTAATTAGAAGTTTCTCAATTTTGTCTGACTTTACAATGTTCTTACTTAGAAATACTTACTTACCATTCATTACCTCTGCGAAAACTTGGTAACCCAATTAAAGTACAAGAACATAACATTTAACAATTAATGGAATATTAAATTGAACCATTGACGATAAACAATGAAGCTTGACCTTTCCCAAAACCAGACAACTTCATTTCAACAATTGGAATCTCAAAATTTAGATCAAAATGTCTGGTTTTTGCAAATCGATATTCAATTATGCTCACGATTCATAATGACTCCTCCTCGCGTGAATAATCTTCAAAGCTGAGGGTGGTGGCCTCATGAGGCTTTCTTGGGGAAATGCACATGGTGGGATCCCCTTCTACGGCAGTGCTTTTGGAAGAGATTTAGTTCTTCGAGATCGCTGAAATCTATCTCTGGCTAATTAACCGTCGCCCAACATTCGGTGTTGACTGTTTTGCGGTGGAAACTTCGAACTTCAACTCAACCCCCTCCTCTTTTCTCATCCGGGCTTGGGACCGGCATTGGCATTGGACTAGACATGCCCGATGTTTTCACTCTGCTTGCGTTTGTAATTCACCGGATCGGAAACGCTACTCACTGAGAAGAGCCAGTGAGAAACTCAGTGAGCTGTGTCTATGGGTTGATTCACTCGTCGAGCCCTTCGTCGCAAGCGACGGGTTCGTTGAGAACGATGATCAGTGCTTGAAGTACCTAAAAGCACCGTTAATGGATCGGGAGGATCCGTAATGGCGTGTTTAGGGCAGTATTTACTGGTGGTAGGACTTCTTGTGAGTCAGCGCTTTTAGGTACCACCGCCCTGTTTATTTCTGCCGTGAAGCAGTAATGCGTTTCGGTTTGAAGGGTGGGGCAGCCGTTGTAACTATACTTGAGACCTTAGAACTTATATCTCAAGGTGGGTGGCGCATTTACGTTGTAGATGTCTATGGACTCCAGTAACCACTTAACATCAGGTGGGCTGTGAGCTCGTTCACACATCTAAGCAACAAAAAAAAAACTTAATTAATTCACTTTCACATACATTCGTAGCCAGACTGTACAATTTACCAGCGGGAAGCGAGTGTACCATTACTTGTATTTAACGGCGCGGTTTAAAGAATTCAACCAAAATGTCAAATCAGATTTTCCGTTCGAGTTGTTGACGATATAATAGAGCGGCGTGCGTGACTGCCGAGCGAGTTGGTGTCGAGTTACAATAGTAATTCTATATGATGAAAATTGCGTGATGTACCTACCTACTCTTTGTGTAGGGCGTGTGTTTTTTTAAATTTATTTTCGAGATGAATTCACCAGTTTGTTTGCAATATACAGAGTAGCTTCCAAGGTATATTTTTATTCGATTAGGAAAATGATTTTCTTTAGAAAACATGCAAAGAATATTGGAGTGTGAATATTAAGACAATGCGTCTTTTTATGAAAAATATTTATATGCGTTCCAGATAGAACTAACATTGGCTTTTTTCATGGTGCTATGTTGGCAATACGAACAGATCTGAATAAATTTTCACTATGGTAATTATCATCCTTTATTTTACATGCATCACTGATCCCACTACAGACGTGGCGAATGGACGCCGGGGTACCCCGCAGCCGAGTCAATGACCTCTATAGGGCGAAGGGGGGAACATAGAGGTAGCCACGCCCCTAACTAATGCTAAGTGAAATGTACCTAGATTTGCAGCCGACTTGAAGAAAAAAAGGATTTTAAAAAAAAGTTGGTATATTTTTATGTTGCTTTCATTAGTGTTAGTTCAATGAGAGAAACTTAATAGGAATCACTAACGAGACTTAGATTTGCTTAGCTTATTACATAACTTCTTTTGTTGTTGATTTTGATTGACAATTTATAAAAAAAAAAATCGTCTATTTCCATTCAAAAAACATGAAAATTGGTTGACAAGCACAGGAATAAATGGTACTCAAAGTTTTTTGGATATAAAAGGACAAAAAAATACCCTTCGAACCGAAACGCATTACTGCTGTCGCGGCAGTAATAGGCAGGGTGGTGGTACCTATCCCTGAAGGCTCACAGGACCCCACACCACGAGTAAAGGCACGCGAAAGCTGCCGATTTATATGGGCCCTGAAGCACGACTGTATTTATTCAAATTCAAATTCAAAATTCAAAGACACAAGAGGTCCTACCACCAGTATCACGTAATAGTTTTTTTGTTATGAATTTGGGATGACTGGTGACCCGGAGGCTTCTTCAGTTTCACCAGGACAGGTGGGCGAGCAGAGGTTCAGCCAGGAGGGGTGGGATTTGCTAACAGCTGCACGTAATAGTGCGAACTCGTCTGGCTTAGAAGGGGGATGAGTGAGAGAGAGAGAGAGAGACATCATTGAGGAAGATTTTCATTCACAGATTTGGCTTAAAGTTTTTTTCCTGCCTAGTCGCTGGTAGCCAAAGCTATTCCAGCTACGCTTAGACGGGTAGGTGAGCTCACCTCGGCTCAACTTGAGAGAATTTGCTAACACTAGGCCTGGCAGTAGAGCAGCGCTTCGCAGAATCTACCATCGGATCGGAAACGCGTCCCACTGAAAAGATCCGGCCAGAAACTCCGTGGGTTTAAGTGGTTAGCTTACGGGCATAACAATAAAAAAGTAAGTAAGATTAAACCGTAAATTTAATTAGTAACAATTTTTTTTTAATGGTTTCCCCGTCATTTTCCGCCCTTTAATGTTACTATGACAGAAACATTCCTTGGAGTTCGAACAATACCCAATTTCATCACAATTGTATTGAATTACAAACGCGAGAACAGACGAGAGAAAACTTAGAAAAAACCCAAAAACATTTTTTTTTTTATATAATTTATCAATTCGTATTCCTGCAAAATATCACACGAAAAAATGAAGACTAATTTTCATAAATACAAAATGGGGGATCTTAAATAAGACAAGACGTAGAGTCGCTTTGCATTTTCAATCAACATTTAGGAGGCCAGGCAGGAAACAATACATTTTTTTTTACGTTCTCGAACGAAATACCTCAATAACTACGAAATCGATGTACACGAAAATACTATTACAATAAGAGAAACAAAACAAAGCAAAAAAAAAACGGGTTCATCGCGTCCTCGGGCACAAAGTTTTTGTTAAAATGATGTGACGCTTATCTATATATTAATACGTGAAGCAAAAACTTTGTATCCCTTTTTACGAAAATCGCGCGGACGGAGGAGTATGAAATTTTCTACACTTATAGAGAATATAGAGAAGAAGTGGACAATGCTAATATTTTTTAAAAATAATGCATAAAAGATACATTAAATCAATAAAGAAAACGTTACACACACTACATACCATGTATTTGACGCACACACGCATGCATACTATTTATTGTCAAACTTTTGTTCTTGATGTCCGTTGTCAAATTGAGAATAGATTAAATATTGTTTGTCTTTGTTAATATTTTTCTATAGTGTAGTCTTGGCGAAATTTGTGATTATAGAAGTATAAAATACAACCATAATAGTGTACAAACTTACAATTCCAATTAATTATAGTCGAATTTCGACTACTGCGGGACCTCTAGCTTAATTTAATTTCATGATTTAAAATTTTAACAAAAGCTAAAACCGCATTCAACGGCACATAAAATGAGAATTTCGTTAATATGCCTTTTTTTGGTTAGGAGGAAATCGCCGGACTTCCGCCCTCCACTGGGGATGGAGGGCGGGGCATGTCGGAGTCGAACTGGCCAAAAGATCCTGTCGCTCAACAACCAACGTCCAAACCACGCCTGAGACCCAACTCATGAAAAGGCAAAGGGGGGAAAGCGAAGCGCTTAGTGCGGAGCACATCACTCCCATCACCCTCCCCCTCGGGACGCCGGACTGGCGGTCGTCGGCGCCACGACCACTAGCCCTCTCGGTCGGCAGGCTATCTGGAGCCCGCCTAGATGACGCCGGTTAGAATGGGTTATACGGAATACCTCGCTGGGTCAGAACCAGCGTGGGTTGAGGATAGCAGGCCTTCCATCATCCGGATGCTCTTGCATAAAGCGCGTGCACGTCGTCTTCTTAGGCCCCCTTCGCCGGTCTCCAGATCGACATGCGAGGTGGACCCAAAACACATAGAGGGCCAGGGCTTGGGCGAGTTCCGCCTTCCTGGCCCCCGCTCGACGGCGATGGGCTTGTGCGCTTGTTAATATGCCTAGTCTATCCGCGCTTCCTTCATCCGCGATTTTAGTATTCGCGGATTAAAAAAATCGACCTGATTCTTTTGTTCGCGGCTAAAGATTTCTTTATTCGCGGATCTAATCGGTACAACGGTACATAAACATTAATAATAAGGATTCCAATTTCTAGGTATTCAACCGAATATACTTTTAAAAGCGCTTTTCCATATTCACGGTTTGCGTATTCACGGCATATTCACGGAACCTATGCCCCGCGAATAAAGAGCTTTTACCGTACTCAGATCGTGAATTAATTTTATGTAAACGAGACCACGTCAAAATCACCAGTTTACAAACTTATATTAGCCCCTGATTTCATCTTTTTTGTTCTCGGTGGTGGAACTAAGCCGAATCAGTGGTAAAATGATGGCATTTTAAAAGGGCCCTTGAGTGCCTGCTTGATGTAAAAACGTTTCAATGTGTTTTCAAATTAAAAACAACTCATTCGTATTTCGTAACAAAATTCAATCAATCAAATTGACGATAGAAAAAGAAGATACTCTTTCAATTTTCATTTTTTTTTTCTCACATCCGATTCTGAATTCCTCCAGAGCCTCAAACTCATGAGGATGTTGATTTAGAATTATTATTACGAAATTCTAACGAAAAAAAATACATCCGTTCGCTGGATTTATACTTGGCATTCAGTGGAGTTTCTAAAATTATTTTATATTAGCGACCCGCCCTCGCTTCGCTTCGGAAACATTAAATTTTATTATTGATAGGCGAGTCCCGCCATGTTGCGCGCGGTACGACAATAACTGCGGGTGACGCCACCGGGCGAAGCTAAAAAAAGTAGCCTAAGTTACTCCTTATATCATCAGCTACATATTAGTGAAAATCTCATCAAAATCGGTCCAGCCGTTCTAGAGATTAGCCGGAACAAACAGACAGACAGACAGACAAAAATTGTAAAAAAAATTATTTTGGTGTATGTACCTTATGTATATTCATATGCATGTAGTAAAAAGCGTTTATTTTAATATTACAAACAGACACTCTAATTTTATTTATTTCATTTACTAAAGAGAAACTCATCGCATTTTTCGGATAGGTATGTCCTGAGCGCTATACTTCGGGCCACTTCTTTTTTCCTAAAATCGGTGGACAAGCTCACAGCCCACCCGGTGTTAAGTGTTAAGTGGTTACTGGAGCCCATGGATATCTATATAGAGATATAAGTTCTAAGGTCTCAGCATAGTTACAACGGCTGCCCCACCCTTCAAACCGAAATTTAATTTGAAATCAATCGTGAACATTTGTTAAGTACGTATTTCATTAGAAAAATTGGTACCCGCCTGCGGGATTCGAACACCGGTGCATCGCTAGACAAGCCAGATTATCTTCATCTCTTCATCTTCATTACGCCGACAGCAAGAATTCATGTTATCGGGGTGAGAATCACTGAGTTTCAGTTACCAAATGAGTAGACAGATTTGTCTGTATAAAACATCCTACTCGCAGTCTATCCGCGAACATGGTGGCTGCGACAGCTCTAAATTATCATCTTTTATTAAATAGAAAAACCATTTTTATGGAAGAATGATATCTGGTGCCCCCATGGCCAGCTTGTAGCTAGAGCTAAGCCACTGCCTGCCTCTCTCCTTGCTAAGCCTCTATCCCCCTCCCTCGTCCTGGATAAGCTGAAAACTAAGCTGGCCCCTGGCATTGCTGACGTCCATGAGCGACGGTGACTTACCTTCAAGTGGGCCGTATGCTCGTCTGCCTACAAAGGCAATAAGAAAAAGGGGGCGAGGAAGGCCTCAACAATGAGGGATAAAAAGTCAATTATCTTTCTATCAGTTTCTTTTTCAAGGTGGGACCCTCGCTTCGTTTTCCTCTAAGCAGGTCATCCACCAACCTCAACATTTGTCTCTCGGGTAGGTACCACCGCCCCGCCTATTTCTGCCGTGAAGCAGTAATGCGTTTCGGTTTGAAGGGTGGGGCAGCCGTTGTAACTATACTGAGACCTTAGAACTTATATCTCAAGGTGTGTGGCGCATTTACATTGTAGATGTCTATTGGTTCCAGTAACCACTTAACACCAGGTGGGCTGTGAGCTCGTCCACACACCTAGGCAATAAAAAAAAAATCGTATTTTTTCTTACCATTCCTCATTCTCCGTTCAATAACAATTTTCGTCGCATAAGCATTATGGCTTTAAATACCCATTTTGATTATAAATTTAGCATCGTGAGTGAACTGATCATAAGTGGAATCAAATCTAAGCCTAGAATAAACTCGACCGGTATTGTTTTAAGACATTGACGTAATATAATTATAAGGATTAAGGTCGCATTAAATTTGCGAGATTAAGGGAAATGATTTCATTATAAAGAATATATACATAACTTTATATCTCAAGGTGGGTGGCGCATTTACGTTGTAGATGTATATGGGCTCCAGTAACCACTTAACATCAGGTGGGCTGTGAGCTCGTCCACTCATCTAAGCAATAAAAAAAAAAAAAAAAAAAAAAAAAATATATAGATACTAGCGACCCGCCTTCGCTTCGCTTCGGAAACATTAAAACACACATGAAACCAAAAATAAAAAATAAAAAAAGTAGCCTATGTTCATCAGGGACAATGTCGGCTTCTAATGGAAAAAGAATTTTTCAAATCGGTCCAGTAGTTTCGGAGCCTATTCGAAACAAACAAACAAATCTTTCCTCTTTATAATATTAGTATAGATTGCTGTGTAGCGATGTTCATTGTGGAATAGGAGATTTTTTGTGAAGTACTATATCGCGCTATCGAAATTTTCATGCGTGTACACAAGTTTCGAACAAGAAAATTAATCCGTCATATCATCCTTTCGGTATCGCTGGTTTGGTAATAATATATTTTACTTTCCATTTTTTCCCCTTTTTTCTTACCTAAGCTGATGATCTTGAGAGACCATTTCAGGCCTTAACAAGTAGGTACAACACTAAACACTAACCCTAGCAAGAGCAGTGCTTCGCAGAATCTACCACCGGATCGGAAACGAGATCCACTGAGAAGATCCGGCGAGAAACTCAGTGGGCTGTGTCTGTGGGTTAATTTACTCGTCGAGACCTTCGTCGATGGGTTGCTGATGACTGGTGCTTGGCTTCCCGCTATTGTTTCCCCGAAACTACAGGTTGAATGTAATTAGGTTAAAATGGGAGCAGTTGGAGCAGAAGTTACGTACCCTCTTATATATATTTCCGAGTTACATTAAATTCTACCTCTAGTTTACAGCTACAATTAAAATCTAAGACTAAATGTTATTAATCTAAATCTTCTCTACATACTAAATGAAGTATAGCCAACAATACTAATAATTGAATTCTATTTGTGTCATAAATTAATACTCCTTTATTAATAATGACTTAATGAGCGCTTAAGCCTTCAATAATAAATATAACCCCTTAAAGAGAATAAGGGTATTAACGTTTTAAAATAATTCGATCAACTATATTAGAGGATATAATTCACATTAAAGGCATTATAATTTTCTCTTCTGTTTTATATGTGTCGAAAACATAAGAAAGAGATCAATGAACTCGAGTTGTTTAACAATAATTAGCATTACCAATCGCCAATCAGGGAATACCATACGAGAAGTTTACTAACAAAAATTGAAATCGGAAGTTCAAATGAGAACTATCCAGCCTAATTATTGAGGAATTGTTCAAGATGATACCAACGTCTCGTTTTTACCATCGCACCGCCCGCCACCGGAGTAGAGTTCATACATACTACCTGGAGCCACTGCGGTCATCCACAGTGCGTTTCCAGAGATCTTTTTTGCCACGTACCATCCGGCTATGGAATGAGCTCCCCTCCACGGTGTTTCCCGAGCGCTATGACATGTCATTCTTCAAACGAGGCTTGTGGAGAGTATTAAGCGGTAGGCAGCGGCTTGGCTCTGCCCTTGGCATTGCTGAAGTCCATGGGCGACGGTACCCGCTCACCATCAGGTGGGCCGTATGCTCGTCTGCCTACAAAGGCAATAAAAAAAATATTTTTTTTTATGGGAAGTGAGCTCTTTAAGCTCCCCGAGAATGTATTATGTCCATGTCGTTAGGTAATAAATTATTGGCAGTCAAATAGCTCGACCAACAGTCAACGAGGTTAGGTAAATTGTAGAAAATTATATCGATAGTGTTGTGGGTTTATCGGAAATTCAAATTTCGATTGCAAAGCGCAAAATTTAGGGGCGCAATCAGAGCTTTTTTATGATTGAAGGATTACTGGTGGCCCGGAGGCCTTTCCAGTTTCACCAGGACAGGCGGGCGAGCAAAGGCTCAGCCAGGAGGGGTGGGATTTGCTAACAACTACCCGAGCGCCTCCGAATGAGACCTAACAGCTCAAGAGCAGCTGCTTCGCGAATGAATCTACTACGGGATCGGAATCGCGACCCGCTGAGAAGATCCGGCGAGAAACTCAGCGAGCTGATTCATGGGTTAGGTTGCACGGCGAACTCTTTGTCGAGTTCGACGAGTACGGTTACCGGGGTCCCTAAGCCTGCTCCTAGTGTTAGAGCTGAAGGCGTCTAATGCAAAGGTTATTGGATCTGATGGATCCGTAAGGACGTGGCAATCAGACAGAGCCTTCGACTAGCTACAGTATAGAAAATGTCAATTGAAAATAAACTTTTCGCTCGATTTCGCAAGACGAACGATAAGAATTAGATAACGGATTGGCTAACGAAGTGTGTTTGTTCTTTGTGGAAGTACTTTTTTTAGTCACTCTAGATACCACACCTTGAATGGGACTTTGAATCTTAAGGTAATACACGGAGGTGTCAATTGAAGAGATAAAGTTGGCAGAAATAGATAGGGTATTTTGACAGGGACGTCTTAAAAAGACCTGGATGGACTCAATGGATATGCGAGAGAAGGGTCTGAGTGCATAGATGACGTATGGACAAAAGAGAACATGTTGCACCCACATAGCAGGATAAGGTTATAAAGAAAACAA
Organism: Bombyx mori; assembly: GCF_030269925.1. Classification (NCBI taxonomy): domain Eukaryota; kingdom Metazoa; phylum Arthropoda; class Insecta; order Lepidoptera; family Bombycidae; genus Bombyx; species Bombyx mori. Next base: position 5,192,377 of record NC_085108.1, on the reverse strand, counting down.
AGTGGGATATACCAGTGCAGGATTAAAGCACTATCACTGGCGCTCATTTTTTTTATTGCTTAGATTGGTGGTCGAGCTCACAGTCCACCTGGTGTTACTGGAGCCCATAGACATCAACAACGTGAACGCGCCACCCACCTTGAGATATGAGTTCTAAGATCTCAGTATAGTTACAACGGCTGCCCCGCCCTTCAAACCGAAACGCATTGCTGCTTCACGGCAGAAATAGGCAGAGCGGTGGTATCTACCCGCGCGGACTCACAAGAGGCCCTACCACCAGTAATGAAATCAATGATGAATGAATCAAGATTGTATTATTATTATTATTATCCTGTACGAAGTTTTTATTCTCGAATTTTTATGAATTTCGGTAAATACTGAAAAACCACGGGCCTACGACAAGTGGAGTTTATTTTCAGATTTAGTTTCGTCCTGCAAAAACTTCCAAGCAATCCGGCACGTATTTAAAAATTGTGTCTTTTTGCACGGTAAAAATATATTTTTGGGTAAATCTAATAGCTTGATGGAGTGGTGAAGGTGCTTTGGTTTGACTCCAGTGCTGGAAAGCACCAGTGGCACAATATATACTTTATTCATTTTCCAAACTCTAGTAGTTTATTCCTTTAATTCTGTATATTTATGTATTTTTTCATTTTTTATTATTATTATTATTATTATTATTGATTGAAATGAATTTTTAAATTGAAATGCTATCATGGCGAGAGTGGCCGTGAGCCTGAACCCAACTAAGCAACAAAACAAAAATTAATAAATATGTGTTTTAAATCTTGAACAAAAATGTTACTAACATCTATATATTAATACGTGAAGCAGAAACTTTGTATCCCTTTTTACGAAAATTGCGCGGACGGAGGAGTATGAAATTTTGCACACTTATAGAGAATATAGAGAAGAAGTGCACAATGCTAATATTTTTTTAAGATAATGCATAAAAGATACATTAAATCAATAAAGAAAACATTACACATACTACATACCATGTATTTGACGCACACACGCATGCATACTATTTATTGTCAAACTTTAGTTCTTGGCGTCTGTGGTCAAATTGAGAATAGATTAAATATTGTTTGTCTTTATTACATTTTTTTTATAGTGTAGGCTTGGCGAAATTTGTGATTATAGAAGTATAAAACACAATCATAATAGTGTACAAACTTACAATGCCAATTAATTATAGTCGAATTTCGACTACTGCGGGACCTCTAGTATTTATAGATATCGAATTCGATGAAACGGACATCACTAATAAAGTTAATTCGTCGCCTCGGCATGAAGTTCAATTGAATATTCCACGATAGTGTTTCGTAGAAAACTTCAGCGTTATTATTCATAGTTAAATATTAATTGTTTCTGATCCCGTGTGGCGCCAACCATATGTTATCGAACGACTTAACGATGAAGAAATAAAATCGTCTAATAAAATTTTATATCTACTTATATACTATGATATATAAAGCTGAAGAGTTTGTTTGTTTGAAAGCGCTAATCTCAGGAACTACTGGTACGATTTGAAAAAAAAATTCAGTATTAGCCCATTTATTGACGAAGGCTATAGGCTATACAACATCACGGTAAGACCAATACAAGTGGAGCACCAATAAAGAATATTTCAAAATATTTTCACTTTCCACGCAAATGAAGTGGACGGTAAAATTTAGCGTTATGCCAAAGTAACTATTCCACGCGGACGGAGTCGCGAACAAAAGCTAGTAAAATATATAGACGCAAAACTACTATTTACTTAACTGAAATTAGTTAAAATTTACTCTTTCCTTAGTTTTGAAATTGCTGGTTAACTGTTAAAAGTCAATACAATAATAATAATACAACATTTTAACAAAAAAAAAGAGAAATTTGACTTCGATAATCTAAAATAAGTTATCATCAATGTAGTTAAAGTCAATTAAATATGCATTATGAAGATTCATTTAAAAAAGTACTGAGGTCGCATTTTAATAAAATGTTAATGGGATCACAGGAGAATTATCGTAATCGCTTCACCGGGATAAATGTTCCGAGGTTTTTTTTTTCTTTTATTGCTTAGACGTGTGGACGAGCTCACAGCCCACCTGATGTTAAGTGGTTACTGGAGCCCATAGACATCTACAACATAAATGCGCCACCCACCTTGAGATATAAGTTCTAAGGTCTCAAGTACAGTTACAACGGCTGCTCCACCCTTCAAACCGAAACGCATTACTGCTTCACGGCAGAAGTAGGCGGGGCGGTGGTACCTACCCGTGCGGACTCACATGAGAGCCTACCACTAGTAAAAAACCTCAGTCCTCTTTTTTTAAGTCGGTTAAAAAAAATTGCGCTTTTTTTTTGTATACCGCGTTCTTAAGCATAGTCTGAATTGAGTTAAAGATAATTTATTGCAAGATAGTTTTACTGATACAAAATTTCCGTTAAAAATATATATATTAGATATTCGCTTTGTTGATTGCTATTGTGGCGGGTAGCAATCATACAACAGATAATAATTGCTAATTGATAATTGAAAGATACCTGAATCTCGCTTACGACATTTTCAAGATAAGCTTGCATATATACAAGTTCTGAACAACAACATTCGGACCGTCGGTTTACCGAGCAATATCACACGCTCGGTGGAAGATCTTCCCTTTCGTCGTTAAACCTACACTATATACATAATAATTAGATGATGACCTTTTTTTTTGATAACCCCATCTTGTTTTGTCTAGAGGTTAGTATAGTATTATTATTCGCCAATAGATGTCGGGAAGAGTTGATTATTGAAAACGCGAATAAAACAACATTTTCTGAAAATAAATCGTAGCTAGATCGATTTATCGCCCCCGAAATTCCCTTTATACTAAATTTTATGAAAATCGTTGGAGCCGTTTCCGAGATTCAGATTATATATATTAATATACAAGAATTGCTCGTTTAAAGGTATAAGATAATAATTATATGTAGTTTATTACTTACAATGAGAGAATATATAAACATACTAAAAAGAACTGTATGATTAGAATCGAATATTAGGCGTAAGATAAAATTACTAACTTGTGTGATATATTACAAACGATGAGATCGCAAAAAGGAAATGGTTCGTAGAAGGGAACAAACTAGGTACGTTTCTTAGAAGGGACTAAGCTGTATTACATACGAATGTGCTTTCAACTTTCAACTGTATATTTTGCAATGAGTATCACTAGTGGTCCCGCAGTGGTCGAAATTCGACTATAATATTAATTGAAATTATAAGTTTGAACATTGAGCAAAACACGTCATTACGGATCCTCCCGATCCATTAACGGTGCTTTTAGGTACCACAAGCACCGGTCACCGTCCTCGTCGAACCAGTCGCTAGCGACAAAGGGCTCGACGAGCGAATTAACCCACAGACACAGCCCACTAATTTTCTCGCCCGATCTTCTCAGCGGGTCGCGTTTCCGATCCGGTGGTAGATCTTTGAAGCACTGCTCTTGCTATGGCCAGTGTTAGCAACACTCCGGTTTGAGCCCCGTGAGCTCACCTACTCGTTAGGGTGAAGCTGAAATAGCCTCTCAAGGTTATCAGCATAGGTAGGAATAAAAAAAAAGACGTCTTACCACCAGTAAGATAGAAGTCAGGCAGGCTGGTCGTAAAAGTCGTGCCACATCCCTATTATTTAGTTAACGGCTGAGTCATAAAAGCGCCTTCACTTTCATTGTTTGTGGACTACTTTCTTACTTTTACATTATTGAAAGAAACAAAAAAAACCATTTATTGCATCCAGTTTTAAGGTACATATTTGCGAAATATTCTAAACCTTTCGACAGGTAATTATCGTCGTTGTAACAAGAGACGCGTTGTGTAAACAATCTACAATGCCATTATATTGTTTGTTTGTTTTTTTTTGTCGTTGTCTTCGGTTAGATAATGCGTATTCAAAGCGAATGAAGTTTAGTGGAAGTCCAGTAAAGACAGGTCACGCTCCGTTGGGACTACCGCTTATTGTGTGAAACAAATCGATTCTTTGGGACTACTCACGCGCTACCTATTTATGCGTTGATGGTATTATGAAGAAAAAAAAACCTTCTGTGAAGTTCTAACTTTCTTTTTCGTCCCTATGCTGATAGCCTTGAGAGGCTATTTTAGCTTCACCCTAACGTGTAAGCGAGCTCAAACCTTGCTCAAACTAGGAGTGTTGCTAACACTGGCCCTAGCAAGAGCAGTGCTTTGCAGAATCTACCACCGGATCGGAATCGCGACCCACTGAGAAGATCCGGCGAGAAACTCAGTGGTCTAAACTGACGTTGATGATAATAGTTTTCTTGGTCGTTGACTACTGAGGCGTTATCCGTTGATATTTGAATATATTGCTAACTACCGTTTTTTTTGTTGTTAAATATGCTTTTTTTATTGCTTAGATGGGTAGATGAGCTCACAGCCCACCTGGTGTTAAGTGGTTACTGGAGCCCATAGACATCTACAACGTAAATGCGCCACCCACCTTGAGATATAAGTTCTAAGGTCTCAGTATAGTTACAACGGCTGCCCCACCCTTCAAACCGAAACGCATGACTGCTTCACGGCAGAAATAGGCGGGGTGGTGGTACCTACCCGTGCGGACTCACAAGAGGTCTTGCCACGAGTATTATATATTGCTAACTACCGTCATTTTTTTGTTAAATATGTACTGACATTTTTGTGCACAAAAAGAACTTATAGTGTCTTGATATCTGGAAGCTTTTTCAATGGCCTTTCATCTTCACGATAACATTGTCGGATTAACCCGCAAATTTACTTTAAAATTTTTCCACGAATCGCGAAATCCAAAATGCCGAAACTAGGTTGAACACGCTAAAATACAGCAGAATAATGCGTAGTGTTGCGTATTTTTAAGACAGACAGACAAAAAAAATATACTACGTAAGAACTACGCCAGACCGGTGCGATGTATGCGCAATTCGACATCTCAAGATTTATCTGAAGACATATTTTCAGATTTGTGTTGGAATTATGTGGTTTAATGAAACAGCGGATCTAATTATCGTGTTAGTCCTTTTAATGTCAATTAAAGACAGGTGATCTTACATCTCGTACCTGACAATTAAAAGTTATTGTCGCCTACCTATGTGGAAAAAGCAGAACATAAAAAATCACTCCACACTGTGTCTACTGTCTAGTAGACATAGTGTATCTTTTTTACATATTAACTCACGAATAGACTTATATACAAAGTATTATTATACTTATATATAGTTGCACAAGTCTTTTTTCTTTAATTAGACCTTAAATATACCTATAGAGTCGAAAGCATTTCGGTCCGTGTAAAACGCTTACTGGTGGTAGGACCGCTTGTGAGACCGCACAGGTAGGTACCACCACCCCGCCTATTTCTGCCGTGAAGCAGTAATGCGTTTCGGTTTGAAGGGTGGGACAGCCGTTGTAATGTAATAAACAAAAAAAAATTATGATATTAAAATATCTTAAGATACGGTTTCCGAAGTTTCGTATCGTGTATACGTCTTGTAGTATCTTGGAGCTAAGTGACTCGTGCCAAGAACTCTACACTCGTTACAGGGTTGGTAAAAATATTTCTATTCGTTTAAAATCTACCCATAGCTACTTTGTAATCATTTTATATTTGCTGTCTATAATGATTCTTGTTTTTCTGAGACTTTCCCTGATTGTTGAAGGTCGTTACTCTTATTAAGTCTTCACAATGCTTCTCTCCACCTATCTTTTGTCTGGTGGAGAGTTTCATAGCCCAGTTATCGAGCAGTTGAGTAGCCATACCACAGCTTTGAGCTTCAGCCTCTAAGCCTTTTGCCTTATCTTTTTGCAATTTGAAGGAGACGATTGACTGTCGTTTGTAATCATAGAAGCTTTTTTTTGTACTTAGGCTGACTTTTATGTAAACGCCTTATTTTAGCGTTAATGGTAAACGACTTTTAGACCCATGATGGCCATCCTTGGTGATGGATGACGCAATATCATTGTTATTATATTATATTGTGTTATTGTTCCTGTCCTTCTTCAAACGAGGATTGTGGAGATTATTAAGCTAATCCATGCATCAGTCCGCTGAGCTTCTCGCCGGATCTTCTCAGCGGGTCGCGATTCCGATCCGGTAGTAGATTCATTCGCGAAGCAGCTGCTCTTCAGTTGTCAGCTTGATTGATTGACGCTCGGGCAGCTGCTAGCAAATCCCACCTCTTCTGGCTGAGCCTTTGCTCGCCCACCTGTCCTGGTGAAACTGGAACAGCCTCCGGGCCACCAGTGATCCTTCAATCATAATTTTTTTGAAAAAAAAGCCGAACATTTTGTACGCTTTACCCACAAACTGCACGTGTAAAAAGTCCGGCAATACGCTCTGCAGTTTCGCCTTCACTGTTCACAGCATATTACAAACAACTGACCAATAAGCATGTTATGAATGTGAAGCCACATACAGTAGATTGGGGGGAATCGGAACTCTTTCCAATTCCAACACAAATTTTTAGTGGTTTTTCTTAGGGTAATATATAACAAAACGTGAAGCAAAAACTTTGTACTCCTTTTTACGAAAATTACGCAGACTGAGGAATTTGAAATTTCCCACACTTATAGAGAATATAGAGAAGGGGTGCAGAATGTTAAAATCTTTTTAAAATTATGCATAAAAATACAAACACGCATATTACAAACAGTATTTGACACACACGCATGCATACTATTTGTTTATTGTCAAGTTTTTCTTAATGCTTAAAGTCTGTGGTCAAATTGAGAATTGATTGAATATGGACTTTTTGGCGGGAACGCGAGGAGTGAAGTTGTGTGATTTGTCTTATTTTGTCTATTTAGTGTTTCTTCAGGTTTAAATGTGTGGGGTACCGTACGATCTCCCGAGAGGTCGCCTGCGCCCTCGCTGGTTCCCTTCCTTGGGATCTCGAGGCCGAGGTATTGGCTACGGTATACCGGCGCAGGGCACAGTCCCTGGGTCGGGGACGGACACCCGGCCTGTCGGCTGTCAGTCGGTGGAGGCGTGCTGCGCGTCATCTGGCGTACGCTAAATGGAGGGAGCGGTTGCTGGAGGAACTTCATCAAACCTCAGCCACCCGCCGGCGCACTCTCGAGGCCCTGGTGCCCGTGCTGGAGACATGGTCGGATCGGCGACACGGCGTGCTCTCCTTCCGCCTTACGCAGGTCCTCTCGGGGCATGGCTGCTTCGGGAGGTACCTGTGGAGGGTTTGCAGGAGAGAGCCACATCCGGGTTGTCACCAGTGCGGGCATCCGGATGATGACGCTCAGCACGCACTCGAAGCGTGCCCGCGTTGGGAGCACCCGCGGCGAGATCTCATCGCGGTGCTGGGGAGGGACCTCTCCTTGCGGGCTGTCATTGCCCGCATGCTAGAGGACGAGAGTTCGTGGGAGGCCATGGCCAGATTTTGCGACCTGGTCATGGCGTTCCGCGAGGCTGAGGAGCGCGAAAGGGAGTGGAATCCCTCTTCGGCTCCTCAGCGAAGAAGGCGGGGTGGGCGACGCGGGCACGATGCTCCCGTTAATCTCCCGTAGGGACTGTTGGGTACTGGGTGCGGGGGCGCCCAGTGCTCTGCTGTCGGTTCCGTGGTGAGGCGGCGCAAGGTGGCTCCTATGCGCCACTCACGGTGTCTCCTGAGACGACGTCCTGCGGGATCTTCCCGGGGATTGGATCCCGTCCTATTGTCAGGATGGGTACCGGCGACGGCGAGCCTGCGGCGCGCATTGTGCGGTACCGTAGGTTTCGTGGAGTCGGAGTGGTGGAGCTCGATGGGGTTTAGTCGGTAGTCGGTTTTGCGGGGCGGGTCCTGCGTGGTAGACGCCGCGCAGCGCCTCGCGCGCCTTTCTCAAGGCGTAGTCTCCCGGTAGGAATTGGAAGAAGAGGACGACTTTGGTCTTCCTCTTCTCCCTCTTCTTCTCTGGAGGCGCCGGAGTCCGACATAACCCGGTCTATTACCCCTCTCGACCGGGTATCCGTAAATGGATTCCCCAGCGTTAAAAAAAAAAAAAAAAAAAAGGTTTAAATGTGTAATAACGGTGGTTTATTAACTGTTTAATATCTGTGAAAGTGCACAAATGTGGGAAAATGAAACAAAACTGCTGGACGTCACTTCTCGGGATCCTCCAAAAAGTCCAATGAAAAAGTCTAAGTAAATGACCACCATTTTACTGAGATTATATTTCATCCCATATCGTCTTATTTCATTTCATTTGATTTCATCCCAGTTGATTAATGTCTCAAATTAATCACCTTCATTTCATTTCATTTCATCATTTTTCATAAAAATAAGAATATAAATTAAAATAAGACATGACTTGAAGGTCTTAGTTACCAGGTCATAAAAACCCTTAAAAAATATTAGATATTGTTTGTCTTTATTCATATTTGTCTAAAGTATATTCTTAGCGAAATCTGTGATTATAGAAGTATAATAAATAGTATTTTACAATAGAATCATAATAGTGGACAAACTTATAATTGCAATTAATTATAGTCGAATTTCGACTACCGGGGGACCGTTAGTACTAATAAAATTGAGATTAAAATGGTTCCGGAGATTCAAATTTTGACATATGATGCATTATTATACATAGTTCATTGAAAAATATACACAAAACTTAAAAAAATTAGCTGGACCTAATTCACCTTGGGGTGAATCGGGTCACATATGCGAACAATAGAGTTTTTTCGATAGAGGTGGCACTGTTTAGTTGTTAGGTAGGTACCTTTAGATATCTTTATTCAGTTACAAAACTCTGATGATTAAATTAAACTATTTAATGTTCTCAAACACTAAATAAAAGTCTTTTCAATTCAACAAATTTAAATATCACAAAAGCATTATGACAATCCAGATTTGTCCCTATTCTACCTTTAGTCCCTATTCTCCACAATTTACAATAATGATAAGTTGTATTGCTAAATATAAACACAGAATTGGAAGTCGTTAAATGACCAAAAATACGCATATTAAATCATTAAGGGAATTAATGGCGAACGCTTAAGGAAGCCCTAAATTACGTTGCGTGAATTTAAGATCCTTTTTTTTTCATTTCAATACCGCCTCTTTGGTGTAATCTCCGCCTTAACCTTATTTACGATATCTTCATTTTAATACACGGTTTTCATTTAGGTTCACGGTGCAGATGTTAATAAAATCGACCTATATCTAGTCTAGAAGCCTATGTTACAATAATATAGACAAAGTCCTTTGCAGCTTTGCATTGGCTCTACTTGTATACAGATACAGATCCGACTCGGATCTCATCAGTTCTATACTACCCGATTATCGATACAGTCTTCGGCAATTTTGTACTGAATTTATCTTTTTGACGTGATAACGTCTTTACAAATCGATTTTTCTTTTTACCTAAGCTGATGGTCTAAAGATACCATGTCAGCGTTGCCGGGCTACAAGGTGAGCTCACGGGCCTCAAACCTGGCGATGTTGCTAACACGAACTTTAGCAAGAGCAGTGCTTCGCAGAATCTACCGCCGGATCGGAAACGCGACCCACTGAGAAGATCCGGCGAGAAACTCAGTGGGCTGTGTCTGTGGGTTAATTTACTCGGCGAGCCCTTCGTTGCAAGTGGCGGGTTCGACGAGAACGATGACCGGTGCTTGGGGTACCTAAAAGCACCGTTAGTGGAGCGAGAGGAATAAATCAATGAACACGCACCCACGACTGAAGTGTCACGTTCCGCCCGAGCTTGAGCGTGCAAGCGAGAGCGCATAACAAGCGATAGAGAGGCACGATCGGCCCGAGCGTTGACTTATGACACATTTATCTCTCTTTTCGCGTGACGTCAGAGCTAGCAATTCGAATGGTTGTGCTACTGACGTTATCTCAAGTAAAACTATCGTCCGTAAACCGACTTTAGTGACAATCAAATATTTTTTGTTTTTTTTTTGGACCACAACTGAAGAGAAGAGAGATCTATTGAGGTAGATGATACTAGAAGAAACATCCCATATGTTTCTGAGCGGCCGCCATTTTAATTTGCAACTTAAAAAGTTAGTAAGCGGCTAAAGGCTCCCGGGACAGAACTTTACTAATATCGAGAATATCAAATGGATTTGTCTGTCCGAATACCAATTTGCCGAAGCCGATGGGCGGTTTTAGTTTTCCTTTAATATTTAATAAGCTTTTAGTTCGTTATGAGATCTGAGCTTTAGTGGAAATTATATTTAAGCCTGGATTAAGTTGGAATGGTAAATTTACCGTGCTTTCGGCTTAAGCGAAGGCTCATTTTATTTATTAAATTCATTAGGCTTTTATTACGTAGTCGGAAGAGGTAGGTGTGTGTGTAAAGATAAATTCATTAAAATAGAAAAAACGATCTTGTCATTTAAATTAGTTTAAAAATGATCACTCTGTATTAATATTTACTGGTGATAGGACCTCTTGTGAGTCCGCGCGGTTAGGTACCACCACCCCGCCTATTTCTGCCGTGAAGCAGTAACGCGTTTCGGTTTGAAGGGTGGGGCAGCCGTCGTAACTATAGTGGAGACCTTAGAACTTATATCTCATGGTGGGTGGCGCATTTACGTCGTAGATGTCTATGCGCTCCAGTAACCACTTAACACCAGGTGGGCTGTGAGCTTGTCTACCCATCAGTAACAAAGCCTTAGTGTGCTTACAATACGCATCTTTACCACCAAATGTATTCTTAAAACGAAAACTCTTTTGACGCTTAAGCAAAAAACATAAAAAACGAATTGAACTTTAAGAAAAATATCAATCATTATAAGGCCAGAGGTAAGTACGTCCGCATTCGATACGAAATCAATACTCAGCGTCGATACAATATTTATAATCGAGTCGCACAGATTGTCGAGTCAAAGGGAATCGTAAACTTATTACGACATTTATATTGTACGATACGATTTTTATGCTTTTTTTATTTATTTTTTATTGCTTAGACGTGTGGACGAGCTCACAGCCCACCTGGTGTTAAGTGGTTACTGGAGCCCATAAACATATACAACGTAAATGCGCCACACACCTTGAGATATAAGTTCTAAGATCTCAGTATAGTTTTTTATTGTAAGCGGGTGGAAAAATAAATCCGCGAATAAATCTCAAACACGCAAAAAATATGATGTGTCTAATTATGTGCTGCTTGGGCGTTCTGTGAGTCTTCATAAAGACACCTACAATGAGGTGAACATAAATGTCACCATCTATCTTGAGATATGAGGTCTAAGGTCTCAGTTACAGTACAACGGTTGCCCCACCCTTCATACCGAAACGCATTACTGCTCCACAGCAGAAATAGGCAGGATGTGGGTACCTAGCCGTGCCTAGAAGATCTACCACCAATAGAACCGATTCTTCTAACAAGCGTAACCAAGAACAATTGCTTTGCTGCAGAAACAAGGTGTAATGACGAAAGGAAGACCTTCCACTGAGCGAGTGATATTGCTCGGTAGACCGACGGTCCGAATGTTGTTGTTCGGAACTTGTATTTATGTAAGCTTATCAGAGATTCAGGCATTTGTCAAATATCTTGGATTTGTATCATTGCTACCGCCAAAAAATCGTAATTCTTACTGGTGGTAGGACCTCTTGTGAGTCCGCACGGGTAGGGACCACCACCCTGCCTATTTCTGCCGTGAAGCAGTAATGCGTTTCGGTTTGAAGGGTGGGGCAGCCGTTGTAACTATACTGAGACTTTAGAACTTGTATCTCAAGGTGGGTGGCGCGTCTACGTTGTAGATGTCTATGGGCTCCAGTAACCACTTAACACCAGGTGGGCTGTGAGCTCGTCCACCCATATAAGCAATAAAAAAAAAATTGCAAATTTACGATCGTCCGATGTAAATAGCCCCATGGGAAGTGACGTATGGCGTACGTGCCACCGATTTCTTATTCATACATAATGAAACTCGATTGCCGTCTGTTATTAGATTGTGAAATATTTTTAATTGCATATTTCTATTAGAGGTATATTCTAAGTTTGTCGTGGTGTTATTCGCGTTAGCGGAGCTTGCTGAATATTTTTAGCATTTAGCATGATAATCGAGGGCGTCAGCGCAAAAGCGGCCTAACCCACAATTTTTTAAATACGTGCTTATAATATACTAGCGACCCGCCCTCGCTTCGCTTCGGAAACATTAAAACACACATGAAACAAAAAATAAAAAATAAAAGATAAAATAAAAAAAGTAGCCTATGTTCATCGGGGACAATGTCGGCTTCTAATGGAAAAAGAATTTTTCAAATCGGTCCAGTAGTTTCGGAGCCTATTCGAAACAAACAAACAAACAAATCTTTCCTCTTTATAATATTATATAAGTATAGACTAGCTTCTGCCCGCGACTTCGTCCGCGTGGAATAGTTACTTTGGCATAACGCTAAATTTTACCCGCAACTTTATTTACAGTACTCAGGATTGGAACTTCATTACTGAACCGGTAGATGGCGATGAAAAAGCTAGATTTTGAGATTTTTTGACAGACAATTTTTTTAATTTTTCGTAAAAAATATTTTTTTTTTCTTAATAAATAGTATCCTATGTTACTTCTAATAGCTCCAAGAATATGTATACAAAGTTCCATGATGATCGGTTGAGTAGTTTTCGCGTGAAAGCGTAACAAACAAACTTACATTCACATTTATATATTAATAGGGATATTGCAATTTTTTTTCTTTTTTTTTTATTTCCCTTGTAGGCAGACGAGCATACGGCCGGCCTACCTGATGGTGAGTGGTTACCGTCGCCCATGGATGTCAGCAATACCAGGGGCAGAGCCAATCCAGTGCCTACTTATTGCTGCCTATTTATTGCTTAGATGTGTGGACGAGCTCACAGCCCACCTGGTGTTAAGTGGTTACCGGAGCCCATAGACATCTACGACGTAAATACGCTACCCACCTTGAGATATAAGTTCTAAAGTCTCAAGAATAGCTACAGCGCTTGCCCCACCCTTCAAACCGAAACGCATTACTGCTTCACGGCAGAAATAGGCAGGGTGGTTGGTGCCTACCCGTGCGGACTCACAAGAGGCCCTACCACCAATAGTTATAGCGAGATGTTTTATAGCACGCACACGAACCTCCCTAATTTTTTTATATCTGTAAAACATTAATTATTAAATTGTTGTGTGAGCATACAAACTGTCTTCTATGTTATTAGTGAGGTGAGATTTAGTTTTTCGCAATATACGATACCACCCGAAGTTACGAAAGATACGAAACTTGGATGTCATTATAAAAATGGTGTCCCGAAATCGTATTGTAGATATATTTTTTCTTCTCGACAAGTATCTTACTATATTAAAGGTTGTTTCTATTGTTTTGAGATCAAAGGGATAACCTTACCTAAGGGATAGTTTCACGATGGACGACCATGGGCTCAGCCAGGAGTGGTATTGGTGAACACCTGCCTGAGTGCCTTCGAGGGAGATCTAGTTGGAGGAATCTAGGCGGCTGCTTCGCGAATGAATCTGCTGCCGGATCAGGATCTGTTGAGAACATCCCGCGGGAAACCCAACGGGTTAGGTTTCACGTCGAACTCTTTGACAGATTCGACAACTACTGTTACCTGAGTCCCTATGTCTGCTCCTAGCGCCAGAGCTGCAGGCGTCTAATAATGGATGTGGTGGATCCATGAAGATACGTACAGCTGAATGTTTTAAGCTCGTTGAACCTATTTGTTTCTAAGCGAGGGCCGTTTTAATTCTTAATAGTCGCATTCAGTACCAATTTACATTTTAAATCAACCTCATTTACTTTTTTTTTCCTACCTATGCTTATAGCCTTGAGAGGCTATTTCAGCTTCGCCCTAACATGTAAGTGAGCTCACAGGGCTCAAGCCGGAGTGTTGTTAATACTGGCCTTAGCAAGGGCAGTGCTTGGCAGAATCTACCACTGAGAAGATCTGGCGAGTAACTCAGTGGGCTGTGTTTAGGGGTAAATTCGCTCGTCGAGCCCTTTGTCGCAAGCGACGGGTTCGACTAGGACGATAACCGACGTCCTCATTTACTGCAACCTGATATTAAACTGTTTTATTTTAAACCTACCGTCAAATTATTCAGTACGAACTCCGAATGAAAAGTTAAACGGGATACTTAATACCAGATTTATATTTATGTCAATAAAGTTTGTGGCCATTAGTCAATCACCCGGGCACTCGGAATGCGATCCGGACGGACAATCGGCAAGTTTCCATTATTGCCCGGAAATTTTCCAATGCCGGACATTCTGACAGAGTCTGACAAAAGGTGATTATGATTGATCGATGCCAGTTGACAGCGCGCCTGCTAATGGCGGCCGTTTAGTGGGGGGAAAGGACATATATCGCTTTTTCGCATTAAAAGTGCTCAATTTCCAAAAATATTCGAAATTGAGTTTTTATGCGTAAACATTTGGTATCACCAGTATTTTTTTCATAAATACTGTCAAAAGAGCGTAGTTTAGTTTTTTTTTTTTTTTTTTTAGTTTACCTATGTTTTTACTACTATTAACAAAATTATTACATACTTTTACCTTACTTTAAAATACAGATAATGTAACTGGTACAAAATAAAAAATAAATGTTGCAAAAATGATTATTAATATTAAAATATTACATACTTTTACCTTACTTTAAAATACAGATAATGTAACTGGTAAAAAATTAAAAATAAATGTTGCAAAGATGATTAATATTAAAAATATTACATGTTAAACCTTTAAATTACTCTCCTGTAAAATTAGTAAGTTTTGAGATTATACAGTTTTAATGCGAGAAGACGATATACGTTAGGACATAATATTTTTCTTTTAAAAGGTCCTTTTAATCGAATGGCGAACTTAAGGCCCGTTAGACGTCACTTATCGAAGACCGCGAAGTTGGACAATGTCACCCATTTAGAGACGTCTAAGTTGTATACAGCTGTTCCCTGTCAAGCTATTCAAAAAAGGGTTCTAGAATGTTCAAACCATGACAATGCACTTGGAAATTTGATATCATTGGTTTTCCTGGCAATAAAATTAATTGAATTCGCGACCTTTGAGGTGAGGTTGGTGCGAGGTGCACGTGATATCGCAAAGAACCTTAACGTTGCCAATTTATCAGTATATAGTTTCGCAGCGTCCGCTAACATGTTGCCGGTAATTTTGAGGGGCGTATCTCTCAAGTATGCAGTTTATTTCCCTAACTATTTGCTGGTAGTCTAAGGCCTCCAGCTACGCCTCCCGATCCATTAACGGTGCTTTTAGGTACCTCAAGCATCGGTCACCGTCCTCGCCGAACCCGTCGCTTGCGACGAAGGGCTCGAAGAGTAAATTAATCCATAGACACAGTCCACTGAGATTCTCGCCGGATCTTCTCAGTGGGTCGCGTTTCCTGTCCGGTGGTAGATTATGCGAAGCACTGCCCATGCTAGGGCCAGTGTTAGCAACACTCCCTCCCGGTTCGAGTCCCGTGAGCTCACCTACTAGTTCGGTGAATCTAGAATAATCCCTCGGGGTTATTAGAAGAGGTATTAACAGTAGGATTGTATAGCTTCTTTAAACTGCTCAAATTTTGTGTATTCCACATTTTTTACTGTAGCCACAATAATAATACCTAGTATTTAATTTAATTTATCGATAACAATCCTAATCACGAGAGCGCTACTACCTACATCACTACATCATTTTTTAAGACCACAAAAAAGAAATTGGGCAATCTCTTTAACGCAATGATATTTCAATATTTTTGTTTGATCGTCTTTTCTTTTTTTTTCTTTCTTTTGCAATCGCTCACGGATACTTTGCGATGTTTAGAGAATTGGAAGTCATTTGAGTCGACTATTATCAAAGCCGGCAATGTGACTTTTGGACAATTATTGGTAAATCAGAAATAATTCGTTATTATTGACTTTGTATTCCATTGGCAGTCACAAAACTCTTCTGAACGACATCTTAGATAAATAACAGGTTAAGTATTAACCTTTATTTAATGCAGGTTTTGAGCCGTATTCTTTGAAGGAGACGATTATATTCAAATCAATCTGTATCGCCATATCAATAACATTTTTTTGTCCAAATACACAGATTGCCACCTTTGATAATAGACGACTCATTTGTCGGTTTTTCGATTAGTTTTGTTGCTGTTTAGTGAGCAGTTGCATTTTGGACGTCTCTTATAAGAGTTATGATAATCGTTATACGAAGTAGTCGTGCCGTAAAGGATAAGACGTTAGTACATTCGAATCTAGCGATGCACCGGTGTTCGAATCCCGCAGGCGGGTACCAATTTCTCTAATGAAATACGTACTTAACAAATGTTCACGATTGACTTCCACGGTGAAGGAATAACATCGTGTAATAAAAATCAAACCCGCAAATTTATAATTTGCGTAATTACTGATGGTAGGACGTATTGTGAGTCCGCACGGTTAGGTATCACCACCACGCCTATTTCTGCCGTGAAGCAGTAATGCGTTTCGGTTTGAAGGGTGGGGCAGCCGTTGTAACTATACTGAGACCTTAGAACTTATATCTCAAGGTGGGTGGTGCATTTACGTTGTAGATGTCTATGGGCTCCAGTACCCACTTAACACCAGGTGGGCTGTGAGCTCGTCCACCCATCTAAGCAACAAAAAAAAAATCTAATACTAATAATATTATAAATGTTGTGGCGGGTAGCCATCACAGAACACAAGTTATTTGACAGACGTCTGAATTTCGCTCACTTTCAACATAAGCCTGCATAATTCTTAGATGCTCACTTAATTCTTAGTGACTATCTGTGACCTTGCTCGTTCACGAAGCCCGCTATAGAAAGCAGAGTATTATATACACTTGTCATTGGCGAAATCTAAAAGGAAACGCTATAAACCTAAGAGATAGATAGATAAGCCTGCATGTATACAAGTTCTGAACAACAACATTCGGACCGTCGGTCTACCGAGCAATATCACCCGCTCAGAGGAAGAAAGATCCCATTTCACGACGCTCTTCATGCGGCCAATGATCGGAGGCGCTGGCTGGACATTACAAGGAGCAAAATCCTGTCGACTTATAATGGTCACGACCCTCAGAAGTGGGGAAACGACGCGAGGAGGAGAGTGGAAGATCTTCCGTTCGTCATTCTTCACAAAATGTTATAGTGTGATTTTAGTTTGTGCGTATGTTTGTTTGTCCGTTTTCCTTGTCGAAACGAAGCGGTGGATCGAGACGATATTTTTTGAAGTCATAGTTTTAGGTTAGGAGAGAGACACAGGCTACCTTTTACCCCAAAAAAAGTCTCATTCACCGCAGAGCTCTTATTATCTTCATATAAAAAATGTAGAGGTAACTAATAAGTCTGTTCGTCACACGAATGTTTATCCGAAGGGGGACTCGAGCCTATGACCTTCAATCAATCAGCACAGTACCTCAAACACCTGTCACCGTTCTCGGCGAGTAAACTAACTTATAGACACAGCCCACTGAGTTTCTTGCCGGATCTTCTGAGCGGGTCGCGTTTCCGATCCGGTGGTAGATTCTGCGAAGCACTGCTCGTGCTAGGGTCAGTGTTAGCAACACCTCCGGTTTGAGTCCCGTGAGCTCACCTACATGCTAGGGTAACGCTGATATAGCCTCTCAAGGCTATTAGAATAGGTAAAAAAATTATCAAATAGACAGAAGCGCTAAGTATTGCACCGCCGAACCAGTCATTAACATTACAATTAATTTAATTTTAATTCAAAATAATAACCGGAATTTTTAATATAGCAAAAGTAAATTACAATTTTTAAGCTAACAACAACGAAAGCGTTATATAACATGCATTTACGACGGACAGACCAACAGAATTCATTTGATTTTATTGCTTTATTGGCTCATCGTAAACCTAACGGTGGTTGTAACCGGGAAAGGGTAAAATAGTGTTAAATTTTATTGTATTAACACGAAAGGGGGGTTGTTACGTCGTAAAAGAAAGTCGAGTAATTAGAAAAGACATTTTTGTTTTGTTTCAGTTGGAAGTATTAGAAAGTTGGTATGCGTTAAAGTTCTCTGAGCATTGTGTTTTAGTATTCCAATGATTTATTATGTCCAACCCTAAAGCATTAGATCCGTTTTAAAGTAAAACAGTTTGGAGGCGTTCGTATCCTAAATTTCTTTCAATATTTGAGTCAGAGTATCCGACACTGCGTCACCGTCCAGGTCGAACCCGTCGCTGGTGACGAAAGGCTCGACGAGTGAATTAACTCATAGACACAGCCCACTGAGTTTCTCGCCAGATTTTCTCAGTGGGTCGCGTTTCCGATCCGATGGTAGATTCTGCGAAGCACTGCTCTTGCTAGGGCCAGTGTTAACAGCACTCCGGTTGAAGCTCCGTGAGCTCACCTACATGTTAGGGCGAAGCTGACATAGCCTCTCAAGGCTATCAGCGTAGGCAGGGAAAAAAAAAACGACACTGTTATTATTTCGATGCTTTATAACAATAAAGGAATTTTATGTGAATATGCGGAGTTAGAAATGAAAGTAAAACTTGTTCATTCGCGCGGTTAGTATCTGTTCTGTAAGTAAATATGCCGTGAATACAGAGACTGTGAATATGGAATAGTAATTTACATTTTTGGGTTATAGGGGATACGGTTCTAGGTGACAAAATAAAAGAAATGTCTTGTACAAAAAATAAGAATTTAATTGAAATATTTGACCATATTGATTAACGACCGTAAAGGATATTCGGTTGGATACGTACATTAGAATCTATGTGTATGTACCGATGTACCGATTAGATCCGTGGATAAAGAAAGCCTTAGCGGCGAACTTACGTAGGGTAACATTTTTTAAATGAAAATCGTGAGTGAAGGAAGCGCAAATAAGGAGCTTTTACTGTAACATTGTTAGTATTTTGGTCTTTATATATTTGTTCCTTTCGATCGTCTTCAAAATTAAGAGGTTCTCGATGCAGTTGTGTTAGACTGTATTTGTTTTTTTTTTCTTAAATTTCAAACAATTTACTTGAAGTTTGGTTTTATAAAAATTTCATCAGTTTTTGTATGTTTTGCATTTTGTATGTATTGCAATATTTCATTTAACTTAGCCACTAATATTCAATTTAGCCCACTGAGTTTCTAGCCGGATCTTCTCAGTGGGTCGCGTTTCCGATCTGGTGGTAGATTCTGCGAAGCACTGCTCTTGCTAGAGTCAGTGTTAGCAACACTCCCGATTTGAGACCCTGGCCCCGTGAGCTCATTCTATTCGCCCGGTTACGCTGACATAGCCTCTCAAGGCTATCAGCTTAGGTAAGAAAAAAAAATCAAGTAAATTCAATGAAGTTGCCTAATATTCCGTCTTATAACGCGTTCCATCGTATAATTATATCGGCTGGTGCTTTTTTTTCTTAAACTATATTATAATATAAATATCAATGCAATGGAAATTTCGAAATCTGATCTCAATGAGCATAGCGGCCTGCTACTCTCTGACAATTAAAATTGGTCCTTTATCATCTGTATTCTATTAAAGTATTTTTGTTTATTGTCTTAATAGGCAGACAGACAAGCACACAGCCCATCTGAGGATGAGTCGTTACCGTAGCTCACTGACGTCAGCAATATCAGCGGCGCAACGAAACCGTTGCTTACCGTCGCATTTCATGACTGTCCCTTTAGGCGGCTCTCTTTATCAT
Source organism: Bombyx mori (assembly GCF_030269925.1). Lineage (NCBI taxonomy): Eukaryota > Metazoa > Arthropoda > Insecta > Lepidoptera > Bombycidae > Bombyx > Bombyx mori. The sequence continues at coordinate 5,172,781 of NC_085108.1, read as the reverse complement.
GTTCATAATAGAAACACTTCTTAGAACAATAACGTCAGGCTTCTGTTAGGGCTGCTACAAGTTAGTTCGCTGTTAATATTTTTTTTATTGCTTAGATTGGTGGACGAGCTCACAGCCCACCTGATGTTAAGTGGTTACTGGAGCCCATAGACATCTACAACGTAAATGCGCCAACCGCCTTGAGATATAAGTTCTAAGGTCTCAGTATGGTTACGACGGCTGCCCCACCCTTCAAACCGAAACGCATTACTGCTTCACGGCAGAAATAGGCACTGTGGTTGTACCTACCCGCGCGAATTCACAAGAGGACCTACCACTGGTAATTACGCAAATTATAATTTTGCGGGTTTGATTTTTATTACACGATGTTATTCCTTCACCGTGGAAGTCAATCGTGAGCATTTGCTGAGTACGTATTTCATTAGAAAAATTGGTACCCGCTTGAGATTCGAACATCGGTGCATCGTTCAACACGAATGCGTCGGACGTCTTATCCTTTAGGCCACGACGATTTAAAGGCTCAACCAGGAGGTGTGGGATTTGCTAACAGCTGCCCGAGCGCCTCCGAAGGAGACCTAACAACTCAAGGGCAGCTGCACTCACACATACACGGAATTAATAAACAAATAAGATATAACCGTTAATGCTTCAATAAGCGATCTTAAAAATAATTTGCATCATTTCGTTTACAACACTCATTAACTCGTGCGTTGTTCATTAATTAATTACATTATTTATTATCTTCATCAGTTTTTACTTCAATTTTATTAATCCTAAAGCGTGTGACGAGAAAAGTGAATTAATGATGACACATTTATTCTTTTGATTTATTTATTTTTATTGACGGTATGTTTTTTTTTAATTAATCATCGGTTATTAGGCGAATACTGACAAATCCAACTTAATTACAGACTTGAGACGAAATTGAGGATCTCAAACTGGGTGGCCCGCTCCGATATCTGCTTATAAGCGTGGTAAAAATACTAAATCAAACTGTTTTAAAAGAATGGTGAAGGAGCACTACTTATCTGCTTAGTGCTGTTTGTTTGCATCATCATTTATTATTTTCATACTGTTGATGTATTATGTGTATGTAAGTATATTAGTATGTATTGTATGTTAGTATGTATATTGGTATACAATTGGTATATAAATATTGGTATATATTTCATATTATATGTAAACGGTATATATTTTGTTTATTGTATGTATATGTATATATTGTATGTATGCTATATTTTTTATATTTTCTAGAATTTCTATAAATTAAACGGTAGTCTGGAAGAGATCGCTTTTAGCGCTTTTAACGGCCGTCTGGTGTAGTGGTAAGTGACATGGTCACTACACAAGGTGGGTCGCGGGTTCGAATCCCGCCAACGGAAGATATTTGTATGATAAATATAAATGTCTTTTCCAGGGTTATGGATGTATATTAAATATATGTATGCGTATAATAAAAATCTTACATTTATATCCGTTATCTGGTACCTGTAACACAAGTTCTTTACGAACTTATCACGGGACCAGTTAACGTGGCGTGATTGTTAGTAAATATTTATTTATTTATATATTTATTAAAAAAAAAAAAAAAAGCGATAAGACCGCCTATTGTACAAATTTTAATGTATCTGCTTTTTTTGATTGTTTTTTGAATGTAAATTGTGTTTTGGTGTACAATAGAGTGTATTCTCTCTCTCTCTCTCTCTCTCTCTCTCTCTCTCTCTCTCTCTCTCTCTCTCTCTCTCTCTAACTCTCATAACTGGGAACAAATCACGCACGGTCACCCGTCTCCTTATTAGGTTTCCCTGTGTTTTTAGTACCAGATTCTGATAAATATACTTATATACGTGTAAGCTCTATATGATTTATGACGTAAATCTTAAGAGGTTAATAAGTTTTTTGTTGTTGTTGTTGCTTATGTGCGTGGACGATCTCACGGCCCACCTGGTGTTAAGCGGTTACCGGAACGCATAGACATCTACAACGTAAATGCCGCCACCTATCTTGAGATATAAGTTCTAAGGTCTCAGTATAGTTACAACGGCTTCCCCACCCTTCAATGCGTTGAAAATGCGTTTGGGTCTGAAGAATGAGGCAGCCGTTATACTGTAAAAATTTATACCTTAGAACTTATATCTTAAGGTGGGTGGCGGCATTTACGTTGTAGATGTCTATGTAACCACTTAACATCAGGTGTCCGTGAGCTCGTTCAACCGCCTAAGCAATAGAAAAAATCTGGTGTCTCTATTGATGATGAAGGTGACAACCCTGGTTTCTAGAATACTAGTCACACGTTACTAAAGTGCACCTGCTAAATAGATGATGGGGCGGAATCCGTGTGAAATATTTGTGTAATGTCAATTGTATTATGCAATATAGTCTCGGATCTGAAATGTCATAAAAAAAAATATTACGGCTCTTACTTGGTTAATGTCGCCAATCTATGAAATAAATAAAAAATAGCTTAAAAAAACTAACAAAATACGCTTTTATAAGAAAAAATAATTTTATTGTAAAAAAGCGTGGGGTGGTTTTCAGGGTATTATCAAAATAACCCTTCTACTTATCTGTTCATAAAATATTTATAACTACGCTTTTTTTACAATAAAATCATTTTTCTTACACTATTTTCAATTCAAATTTATTAATTTTTTTTTTCTATTTTTTAGTTGGATTTTCTATAAAAGCGTATTTTGTTAGTTTTCTTAAACTATTATTTATTTTTCATATTTTACTTCAATTTCAAAATTTCAATTTTTTTTTTATGTTGAATTTTCATCGGTCCTTAATAAGTATACCAAATTTCGAGTTAATACGACGTTTTGAAGGGAGTCAAAATCATGTTCAAAGATTTCGTTACAAACATACATACGTCTGAAGCTAATAAAGGCCACGATGAGAGGGTTCTCGTGTCGCGCTAATCTGTCAAAATTGCGCAGTGATGCCGACTGAATATACTTACTGATGGAGTCCAACCTCAGACCGTCGTGAAGATCCACATTCCTCACGAACCACGGTGCTCCGACGGCTATCCTGCAAAAAGGGGATTGAATGGTGGTACTTTTACTGGTGGTAGGACCTCTTGTGAGTCCGCACGGGTGGGTACCACCACCCTGTCTTTTTCTGCCGTGAAGCAGTAATGCGTTTCGGTTTGAAGGGTGGGGCAGCCGTTGTAACTATACGTGAGATCTTAGAACTTATATCTCAAGGTGGGTGGCGCATTTACGTTGTGGATGTCTATGGGCTCCAGTAACCACTTAGCACCAGTTGGGCTGTGAGATAGTCCACCCATCAAAGCAAAAAAAAAAAAAAAAAGAATGACTTGAAGGGTTTTTAAAATCATGCGGGCCGCGTGAGGGAACATTACACTTGCATAGATCATGACCGAATGTATGCAAGTGCTGCAAAGAGTCACCTTATTTAGAAGGGATAATTTACTTCAATTGCAAATCATCAGCTAGATAAAAAACAATCGGATACAAAATTAACCAAGCGTTTTGATTTCAACTTCTTACTTCTTTATTAGGAGAAAAAGCTTTTCTCCGGCCTTACTTAATTAAGTACCGAAAACAGCCTAGTGTGTTGATCTAGAAATAGCGCCAGCTCGTGCCGTGTTAGAAATTGTTCTGACGTCGGTATCCGATAGAGTTTCGCGAACATTCGTATGCACAACGCTTACATTAAACCTGAGTTAAAATATTGATGGGCCGTATACTCGTCTGCCTATACAGCTATAAAAAAAAAAAATAATAATCTATATACATAGAAATGAATTGCTGTTCGTTAGTCTCGCTAAAACTCGAGAACGGCTGAACCGATTTGGTTAATTTGGTCTTGAATTATTTGTGGAAGTCCAGAGAAGGTTTAAAAGGTAAATAAATATGAAAATGCTCGGAATTAAATAAAAATAACAATTTTGTTTTTCCTTTGACGTGTCTCCCGTCGGACTTTTGTTTGTTTTAAGTTTATTTTATATAATAGTTAAGGTCTTTTATTTATCGATTGAGGCACTACGAAGTCTACCGGGTCAGCTAGTAAAAATATAATAATAAACATTTATTCCAAACATAAATTTACAAAAAATGAAATAAAAATTTTTATCACGAAGCCTGGAAAGGGTTACTGGCTCAGCAATGCCTAACAGTATCGAGATAATCGGTATTGATGCGCTGATCTTCCGTTGGCACCTGCAGAGAGACGTGCACACCAGCATCAGACCGACCAATCATTATCTGAGCGTAGAATAATAACAATAGCGGCAACAACAACAATAAAAACAATGAAATACATAGGTACCTATATTAAATTATAAACAATTACAATTGCATTGCACAGTTACAGCACGGAATAGTTAAAATTGATATTTATTCGAATTTTATTTGCATATTCATTACATTTATTTGCGAAAGGAGGAATTTAAAGTTTGACTGCATCTTCTTTTGTGTGTCACCTCAGAACTTTTTTCTTAAACCGATTTTGTTTTGATGGAGTCGGTTTGCTTTTTTTGTTAAATTTTTAACATGTTCTCTCTCCTTTTCTAGTCGTGTGACGTGTTCCTCGTGTGTGTTGTTGTGATTACCTCTCCATACATGACTGGCTGACTCCCATCTTTCTTAGCTTTATAATTGAATATGCAATTTCGAAAAGGGCACATCTCTGAAAATGTAAAATGTTCAGGAAATGAAAAAAACTGATTATTATCAGTAAAGCAGTGTAAAATTTAAAATATTAACTGTTGAGATAGACTTTAGTGTTAATTAGCAATTGAAAATTACTGGAATTATTATAAAATGGGTGAAGGTAAGCCTCAAAACTACATGTATATGAAAAAACGTATTTGACAAAATATGCGACATATGCCCTTTTCGAAATTGCATATTCAATTATTATTGTTTCTAATCAAATTCTTATTCTTTCCCCTTTTCTGGGCCGAGTGATTCTTTCGTATTCACGCATATTTGCAAGAATACCTTTTAATTGGTGATGGTGTGTCGCTATTAATTTGAAAAAAAGTATTAATTACACTTGAGCAAGATTTTTACATGTACCTATTTTAATTTTAAAGTTTTTTTTGTTCGGGTTCATCTCCGTAACGGTTAGGTTACGTGGATTGCTACTTTCATTTGCTGTTTTTTTTTATTGCATGAATGGGTGGACGAGCTCACAGCCCACCTGGTGTTAAGTGGTTACTAGACCCCATAGACATTTACAACGCAAATGCGCCACCCCACCTTGAGATATAAGTTCTAAGGTCTCAGTATAGTTACAACGGCTGCCCCACCCTCCAAGCCGAAACGCATTATTGCTTCACGGCAGAAATAGGCGGGGTGGTGGTACCTACCCGTGCGGACTTACATAAGGTCTTGCCACCAGTAATTACGCAAATTATAATTTTGCGGGTTTGATTTTTATTACGCGATGTTATTCCTTCACAGTGGAAGCCGATCGTGAACATTTGTTAAGTACATATTTCATTAGAAAAATTGGTACCCGCCTGCGGGATTAGAACACCGGTGCATCGCTAGATACGAATACACTGGACGTCTTATCCTTTAGGCCACGACGACTTCTTAAGAGAGATGTTAGAGAATCATATAAATATATTTCTAATATTTTTTTAGTTCCTACGTCAATTTAAATGTAGCTTTCTTTGAGGTGATGAAAGCAAGTGATCACTGGTCCTTGGGTAGAGACTGCGCACCGGCAAACGTATAGTGAGGCGTCTCGTGGCCGGGTGGAGCGCCTTGCGAAGGGAGCCCGGCAAGAATTGGATATGGGAAGGTCCGACTGGGCTTAGTGGTGTACATTGGGTGAGGCGATGTCCAGCAGTGGAGGACTGCGGGCTGGGGATGATAATGTATATTAAGATAAATAACAGTAAACGGAAAAATATACATTATACTATTAGTAATTTATTGGTTACCCTTGTTTTTGAATTTTGAAAGTTGGAAATGTTCATTGGCAGATAGAGTTTTCAGATAACATTGTGGTGATTTTTTCCAAAATATTCCACTTTTCTTGTTGTATGATCTGTTCAGCAATTATTACGTTATTTTGAATTTGATACTTTTTATCTCCATAATTTATTTAGAGCTTTTCTTTCCGTCTGTACTTTCGTAAGCTTTGTTTGGCTGGGAGGTACTAGTAATAATAGGTTTTGACGTAGATGACCTAATCTAGATTTGGGTTCGTGAGCGTACTCTAATTGGCAGTAACTTTAATGCGTACTAAGTACATCCCTAATATTATTTATTGTGAAGGGATAGTGTGGGGACACGTACCGATTATTTTAAGACTTTCATATTTATTTTAAAAACGATTTTGTTGTTTTGATGTTTTGTGGCATGTTAATGGGTCTATCGCTTTGTCGTGGCTATTGTCGGAGTCTCATCATCATTCTCCTGCCCTTCTCCCAGTCACCTGGGGTCGGCGCAACACGTTTCCTCCTTCCATATTCTTCTATCATATACCATTTCTTCACTCACTCCCCTCTTACAGATATCGCCTATCTATTGTCTATCTATCTATCCTCTATTGTCTACCTAGTCAGGTCATAAATTCTGTCACATGTTTAATGTAAAATAATTGAAACAAGTTTATTCATAATGTAACCATTCATATACCAAAATGAACTTAACAAAACATAGATTCTTATGACATTAAAGTTTATTCAAAATGACCTCCGTGATTTTGAATACAGGCCTTCAATCTGCGCGGCCAGTCGTCTATCGCAGCACGAACGAGGTCCATGTCAATATCGGCGGCTGCCTTAATCAAGGATGTCTTGAGTGACTCCAAATTGGGATGAGGCTTTGAGCACGCCTTTTCCTCCAAGTGTTGCCATATCTTGTAATCTAACGGATTCAAATCTGGACTGGAGGAGGGCTAGTCTTCGTGCCGGATGAAGTCGATTTCACGCGCCGCCAGCCAGTCTTGTGTGCTCTTCGCTCTATGAGCTGGCACCGAATCTTGTTGGAATACCCAGTGCCTGTTATTGAACATGGTATGAGAAACAGGTTCCACAAGGTTCGTCAGGACTGTATTTTGACACACAACTGCATTCGTTTTCACACCTTTCTCACAAAAATGTACCTCTGTTAAGCCCCAATAAGAAACTCCCAACCATACCATGAGCGAGGATGGAAAATGACCTCGTTGGACACGCGGAATACGGTTGCTCGCTTCTTCACTACTGTGTGCGTACACCTTATCATTTTGTTTGTTGTAGCTCTCTTCTACGGTAAATATCTTTTCATCCGAAAAAAGAATTTCCCGATTTTTTTTTTCCCGCGTACCGCTTCAACAAAGCGCGGCATCTCTTCAGTCTCAGGTCCATTAGATGAGCATTCAAACGATGTCCTTTTTTCTTCGATACGCCCGAAGCCTTAAGTTTTCATTTAACACCCTTTTCACCGTGGTTCTGCTTAACCCCATCTGAAGGGCCAACAGTTTCTGCTTACGTTTGGGATTTCTTTGAATTCGGGCCTTCACATCTTTTATCACTGCTGGAGTCCTAACAGACCGAGGGCGATCACTTCTTGACCTGTCATCTACACTAGAGTCTTCATTGTATCGTATGATGGTACGATAAACGAATCTTTTGGTTATATTCAAATTTTTCAGTATGTTAAAAATTTGAATTGGCGCGTAACCGCAACGATGCAACGCAATAACTGCAACACGGTCTTCTTTAAGCGTCCACTTCATATTAAAAAATGAGTAAAATTCTAAAAGTATACATTTTTATTTTCATGAACAATTCGAAATTCGAATTCAATAAACTTTTTTGTGGCCAGCATTCTAAAAGAAAAGTTTTTACTGTGTGACAATACTTATGACCTGACTAGGTATATATTTATCTGTCTCTATATTACTGGTGGTAGGTGAGTCCGCACGGGTAGGTACCACTAACCTGCCTATTTCTGCCGTGAAGCTGGAATACGTTTTGGTTTGAAAGGTGGGGCAGCCGATATAACTATACTGAGACCTTAGAACTTATATCTCAAGGTGGTTGGCGCATTTACGTCGTAGATGTCTATGGGCTTCAGTAAACACTTAATACCAGGTGGGCTGTGAGCTCGTCAACACATCTAAGCAATACAAAAAATATGTCTATTGACAGACATATAGTCTATGGACATTAAATCGTGATGCCGCTGATATTTTTGAGGTATGTATGATGTAAATCACAACAGACATAGTCCAATGGCAGTCCTACCAATATTGCATCGAGATAAATAACTAGGATGATAAATTTTTATCTTTTTCCAAAAATTCTTCGCTTTGATCTAACGGTTTTATTGTAATTTTCTTATCTTTTTTTTTATTGCCTACATGTGTGGACGAGCTCACAGCCCACCTGCTTTAAGTGGTTATTGGAACCCATAGACATCTACAACGTAAATGCGCCACACACCTTAAGATATAAGTTCTAAGGTCTCAAGTATAGTTACAACGGCTGCCCCACCCTTCAAACCGAAACACATTACTGCTTCACGGCAGAAATAGGCGGGGCGGTGGTACCTACCTGTGCGGACTCACAAGAGGTCCTACCACCAGTAAAATATCTCTGATGTCTTGAATACTGTACGGCTTTCTTTTCGTTCGAAGAAATCATTCAGGATACGTCCGACTCCTCGAAACGCAACCGGTAAAGTGTATTTTACTTAACAGTGCAATTTGCACGTACTCAGAAACCATACGTGTATTATTACGATGTTAAAAGTACTAAACGCGAAGATTTCGGGTCGCCGTTCCAGTGCGAAGCTATAAACACGTGTGCGATATGAAGCGATGCCCGCGGTATTTTAGTAACAAAGTGACGTTTGGTGAAAAGTTATTCGTATATATATATATAATCTTTATCGCCAATAAAACAGTAATTCATATACAAATAAATACACAATGTAGAATGAAAACACCAGAGCGCACAGTGCCCCCCCTCACTCCGAAATTGTCTTACAATAACCTATGCTGGTAAGCTAGGGTGTTATGCCAACGTAACCGGGCGAGTAGGTGAGCTCACGGGGCTCAAACCTGAGGGCGTTGCTAACACTAGCCCTAGCAAGAGCAGTGCTTCGCGTAATCTACTACCGGATCGAAAACGCGACCCACTGAGAAGATCCGGCGAGAAACTCAGTGGGCGGTGTCTGCGGTTTTTTTTTTCCTACCTAAGCTGATAATAGCCTTGAGAGGCTATTTCAGCGTAACCTTAACTAGTAGGTGAGCTCACGGGGCTCAAGCCTGTCTGTGAGTGAAACTATTAAACACTAGAACGTTTATTTAAAATTTGGAGATCAATCTACATGAAACTTAGAAATGACACAAATTAGGATTGAAATTACATGACTTAGATTAAGTGTAGCTTGGATCACGGATCAGAAGAGACTGCTTCTTACGACCGTTTGGAATTTATACTCTAGATGTACTCGGTAAGTATATTTCAACCCTTTGTGTTCAAAAAGATCTACATGATAATTGTACAGTAGGATGTCGTATTCTTACGTAATGACAGTGAATATTGTATGTGTGGTGAGGCTTACACTATGGCTCCATCTCCGTGAGGATATCTGAAAATGGTAAAGGTTCGACCGGAGAGTGGGCAGCAGCGTCCTCTGAGTATTGCACCAGCATACTGTGATCTTGAACTAGTGCTTACCGTTGGAAAGTATTTACGAGGCCTCGCCAGTTGAGACCAATGCCCTTCTGCCGCGAATTAGTAACCCGTACAGCTTGGGAGACCATGATGGAATAAAATTTAGACTTAGACTTCATGACTCGTGATTTCATTCGGTATCAGCATTCACTTTATTACGTCCATGTTTTTTTTTTTTGGTGGTAGGACCTCTTGTGAGTCCACACGTGTGGGTACCACCACCCCGCTTATTTCTGCTGTGAGGCAGTAATGCGTTTCGGTTTGAAAGGTGGGGCAGCCGTTGTAACTATACTTGAGACCTTAGAACTTATATCTCAAGGTGGGTGGCGTATTTACGTTGTGGATGTCTATGGGCTCCACTAACCACTTAACACCAGGTGGGCTGTGAGCTCATCCACCCATCTAAGCAATAAAAAAAAAACCCATGAGAATTCGTGATTTGTTTCTGGAACTCTAGTGCAATAAAATATTTATATCTCTCTATATCAACGCGTTCGGTGTGACGTCTGTCTTAGCCCGCGTCGGCTATCAATGATACAAACAAACAAACACGTAGGTTTCGTGTTACTAATGCATTGTGAAATTTCAAACAATACTCTTTTATCTTTTATGAAATTTATCTGACGTTGTATAATGCTAAAATTTGCTTATATTTTTATGTGATTGTTTTCTGTATGTGGAAGATACAATCAACAAACCTTTAAGTTGCTTTGAAATTTTTTAACAATGACTAATATGACAGTAGTACCAACGCCCCGTTTATTTCTGCCGTGAGGCAATACTGCGTTTCGGTTTTAAGGGTGGGGCAGCCGTTGTAACTATACTGAGACCTTAGAAGGCGTTTGGTGGGCGGTTAAAAAAATAAATGTTTTTTTTTTATTGCTTAGTTGGGTGGACGAGCTCACAACCCATCTGGTGTTAAGTGGTTACTGGAGCCCATAGATATCTACAACGTAAATGCGCCACCCACCTTGAGACATAAGTACTAAGGTCTCAAGTATAGTTACAACGGCTGCCCCACCCTTCAAACCGAAACGCATTACTGCTTCACGGCAGAAATGGGCTGGGTGGTGGTACCTACCCGCGCGGACTCACAAGAGGTCCTACCACCAGTAGTAACGCTTTGATGCGTTATAAAGCCGCGCAAGAAACTTCGCTCAGAAGCTTTCAGTGGTTGAGGAAAATGCTGAGTGAATTTAACATTGCTACAACACAAAGTGATTCATTAAAAAAAAAAAAAAACAATTATCGTTCCAACAATGCCTACGATTTCAATTATTACGCGTAAATCATGAGTGGGGAGGGGATACACTTGGCTCCCCCTTTCTACCCCCCATTTCTACTCCCTTTCCCCCCGTCCTCATTACAGGAGCTTTGACGTTTCGTCTGTTATATGGTTTGTCAGAAATGTATAATTCGTATTAGTGTGTCACTACACGCGGAAACAGAGACGCATTGTAGGATGACAATAGTTTCATTTACAAAATATTGGATTTTTTTCGAATCAACAGCCTTACGTTCTAAATAAAGTTTTGTTTTCGTTTATCAATTAATTTAACGCGACATTTATCTTTTTAATTACATAAGCGTACGATTTATTTAGTATTAGCATCAACAGTTCGATGTTTTTAATTGAACTTCAATTTAGCTTACCTTAGCTTACTTAGCCATTAAAAGAGCTGAATTATTTATTTCCTCGTTATGATAATTTTTCAAAATTTTGAACATTAAATGGCTTTCCTGTGAAGTTGCAAAAATATCGCTAAAACAATCTGTTAAGAAAAATAGTATTATTTTTCGCCAACAGATGTCGGGAAGAGTTGATTACTGAAAATACGAATAAAACAACATTTTCTGAAAATAAACGTAGCTAGATCGATTTATCGCCCCCGAAATCCCCTGTATACTAAATTTTATGGAAATCGTTGGAGCTGTTTCCGAAATTCTGATTATTTATATATATGTATATACAAGAATTGCTCGTTTAAAGGTATAAGATAACCTTTCGTCCCTCGATGTAATAATAGTCATTGGACGAACACTATACAAAAACAGTCATTAATATTTCGACCACTTTGTTGGTACATAATATGCTCCTTAGAATATTGAGTTTACTTAACTTAATTGCGTACGGGAATTATCTGACAGTTGACCTATTTTTATACAGTTACCGGAGCCTATAGAGTCATCCACTGCTTAAGGCACCAGGTGTAGCTCTCGATTGTATAGTTTAACGGCTGTTACAACCTTCAAAAAGGAATGTGACCCACCAGAAACAACCAGAATGGGTACACCTATCCGGGCATACAATATGACCCTCGTATTTTTTATATAAAAAAGAAAAACAAGCTCTTTCTATACAATTCTGTCGGAACATCTCCTTACTCAATTTCAGTACAAGATTATGCAATAATAAGCTTTCAGACTAAAACGTGTAGACAGTCGCTGGCGATCTTAGTGGTGACGTAGCTGTGACCAGGGCATCTGACGTCATAAGCCGTTGACAAATCATTTCATTTCCCTGCCATTTGGTACTGGCATCTCTGTTGTTTTGACTGTGAGCCATGCAGCCATGCAGCATAAATGAGCCAGAAGACTATGCGACCTACCACCACTCCAGCATAACAAGTCCAACTTCTTAATTTTTAACATACCAATAAGATCCGGGATTATCTACGAATTAACAATATCATGGTCACCCGAGGTACTTTGCGGGAAATCCTATTACAATTAATTATGTACAAAATTGACAATGTTAATAATGAGTTCGTGTTTTTTTGTACTTAGTACCGTACGGATATGATAATGTTCGAAAGAACTTGTTCCTTCAGTAATGCGTAATAAATACGACAAGAGCTATTTGTAATAATTATATAGATATATTAATTATAATAATATATCGAGGAGTGAAAGGCTGTTTGGTTTAAGCGACATTTTTGTAAAATTACAGGAGAGCCATTTAAAGTTTAAAATTTGGAGAAAATAATAAAATGTCATTACAAAAAAAGTATACAAATAATTGAATGGGCGAAACATAATTGACGTTCAATTAAAAACATCGAATTGTTGATGCTAATACCAAATATAAACGGATCTTTAATTACTTTTGTTTCCTACCTAAGCTGATGGATAGAGAGACCATAATATCAGCGTCAGCGGGCGAGTAGGTGAGCTCACGGGGCTCAAACCTGACGATGTTGCTGACACAAACCCTAGCAAGAGCAGTGCTTCGCTGAGTCTATCACTGGATCGGAATCGCGACTCACTGAGAAGTTTCCGTGAGAAACTCAGTGGGTTGTGTCGATGGAAAATTTTGATATTAAATTATTTACTGGTGGTAGGACATCTTTAGAGTCTGCACGGGTGGGTACCACCACCCTGCCTATTTCTGCCGTGATGCAGTAATGCATTTCGGTTTGACAGATGGGGCAGTCATCGTACTGTTACAACTGAGACATTAGAACTCTTGTCTCGAAGTGGGTGCCGGCATTTACGTTGTAGATGTCTATGGGCTCCGGTAACTATTTTACACCAAGTAGGCCGTGAGCCTGTTCACTCATCAAATCAATAAATAAAAAAGGTTTATAAAAAGCAATAGCTGAGCCCACCTCCTTTTGCCTTTTTCTCTTTTTTTTTCTTTTCTTTTATTTGTATTCCATTTTATTTTCTGTGATGTGAAAGGCAATAAATGATTATTTTTATTATTATTATTATTATTATTATTATTATAAATAGTTTTTAAGGTTCGCTTAATATGTCTACTTTTCATATTTCTCTGTGCTCGTGTTTGAAGATAGTTGAACAAATAAAGCTTTATTAGAAACTAGCGACCCGCCCTCGCTTCGCTTCGGAAACTGTAATTTATTATTGATTTCTCCACTATTTAATGGATGTTATTATATATATAAACCGTCCTCTTCAATCACTCTATCTATTAAAAAAAACCGCATCAAAATCCGTTGCGTAGTTTTAAAGATTTAAGCATACATAGGGACAGACAGATATAGGGACAGAGAAAGCAGTTTTGTTTTATACTATGTAGTGATTAGGAAATTTAAATTTGTATCGTGGGTGGTATGAGATGTAATGCTGTTTTTAACTGTTTTTAAACATACTGTCTTCATGTCTAGACTGCAATGCATCCTACCAAGTAAGAACCTACTTTAAGAACTGTTTTATTGATGAATTGTATTAAAACAAAACTGAAAATCGGATAGAGTTTGCATTTTTTAAACAAAAAACAAGTCCATCGTCTAAATAAATTTATCGTTGCTATAAGTGTTGAAACCTAATCAATACGGTCACTAATTAGTTGATGGTTAATGTTAATTTAATATTAAATTATGCCCAACAAAAAAAATCGCGAAACAAAGAAATAGTTATAATTTTAAATAAAAACATGCCGTGTTGAATGATTATATCGCGTGCTTAATTGTTTTTTGTGTATAATTTATTTTATGTTTATGTTAAATATCGGTAATTAAGTTTAACATGGAGATATCAAACGCCTCGTAGGCTCAATCCACAACGTAGAACCCTGACTTGATCGTCCGGTTTTTTCAATGGTGGCTCTTTAAGTCGCGTTCACAATTTAACGAAAGCTCTATTGCTCATAGTAATTTACTCCTATTTAAAAATACACATTTTTTTGTTGTAAATAAATTGTTAGTTAAACTTAATTGACTAAAATGTGAATGATTGTTTATAAATTATATAAGAAAAAGTGTTCGAACAAGATGGCGTCGGGCTTGTATAGCTTTGAAGTCGGAACGCGCCGGTTTCGGCGGGGTGAAGGGCGGGGGCCGCATGCGTACCAGGCCCGGGGCTGCATTCCCCAGTAGTTCGGTCGACCGCCGCGCGGCGCTTACGTATCCTACTTCGCGGCGTCCGCTTCACAATACAAAGAACACCTTAATTTTGAATAAAAATGTGATGTATTGATTAATTTGAACTTTTCATGAACACAAAAAGTATATTCGTGCATTTCATAACGTTCTCCTAACGGTGTACAGTGTTAAAAACGGTTTTTAAGTCGCGTTTTCACGGAGGGCCACGTCCCATGGAATTCCACATTTATCGATGAATAGAATCTGGCGTGCGGACAGAGAAACATGGTGGACTTGTCGCGTTGAAAAGTGAACGAAACTTTGTGTTTTATGTGATAAATATATTAATATTACGATGGAAATCGTATGGGTGAAGTGTATTTGTTAATAAATATGGATCGGTGTGCGTTTGCTATACGGAAAGTGTAAGAACGCATCCTCTGTGTCTTCGATCGGATAATGAAACTTTGATAAACCTGTCAGAATGGTGACCCTAACTTCTTTCGGATTGAGACACACACTTTGGACTGTTATAGTTCTGGTTTTCTTCATGGAAAGCGCGATGGGTAACTTCGCTAAATCATTCTACATCCACTGGAATACGACCAACAGCATATTCAGGATCGACAATACAGATCACGTTTTCGATCTGAATAAAGGAAATGCACAATTTGAATATGATCAAGTTAACATAATATGTCCTGTTTATACACCCGGTACATACGAGGAGGATACCGAGAAATATATAATATACAATGTTAGCAAAGAAGAATACGATACGTGTAGAATAACGAATCCAAACCCACGTATTATAGCTATATGCGATAAACCACACAAATTAATGTTTTTCACTATCACATTTCGACCTTTCACACCTCAGCCGGGCGGACTGGAGTTTCTGCCCGGCAAAGACTATTATTTCATATCGACGTCCAGCAAGGATGATCTGCATCGACGCATCGGCGGCCGGTGCCTAACGAATAATATGAAGCTGGTCTTTCGCGTTTGCTGCAAGCCCGAGGATCAGTCTCCGGTACCTCCGCCGCAGCCGACCTTGCCGCCTCCACCCCCGCCGCCGACGACGTCCACGACGACCACGACGACGACAACAAGCAAACCGGTCACCAAAAAGACGCACAAATATGACAAAGCCGAGAATGAGGTGATTAAGAGCGAGGAGCTGTCTCATTCGCGCGGGGCAGCGCTGGCTTCGTCTCTCGCTTTGGCCCTGGCTGCTAGCGCGGTTCTAGCCCCACTGGCTCGGTGAATGTGCGCCAGGGCGGCGCGGCCACCCCGTCCGGACCTCCGAGACAAGCCCGGTCCAGCTCACGCCACGCAGACGCTTCAGACCCTACATCTTCGTCCCGACACTCTAGTCTATACGTGAACTTCCTAGAATAGTGGTGTGAAATAAACTAGTGCGGTGGCTAAAATGCCCAATGGATTGTGCATAAAACGGATTGATAAATGGGATTTTGGATTTTTGTAAGTACTAACTAAAATGTGAGATGTTTTCATTTGGGGAGTCGACATGAATAACTGAATAACGTTCATCAACAGTGTTATTATACGTCAGTGGATAATAGTTCCATATAAATATTTACGTAAAACGAAATTAAGAAAAAAAAACATTAGTCGCTAAGGAACATTTAAAATATCGAGCCTAAATTTGTAATATTGTAATAATAATCGGGCCTACAAAATAATCGAAATGATAATACTATAATTAAAAAAAAAACACTTGGTTTTCGTCTGCAACATAACGTAGTTACGACTTGAGTTGTATATTTCTAGTAAAAAAAAAAACGTTAAAATGTATATTAATGATAATTAGGTTTTATAAACCGTTAGAAATTTAACGTTATTTTTTTTTTTTCGATATCGCAACGGTGAATATTCGTGTAAGGTCTGTTGTGCTTAGTGCGAGTTATTTAACGTTTTCGATAGCGTAAAAGTTAACTAAAATTTATATGAAGTTGTAACGTTTACCTACGTTTGCCGCTAAGGGCGCTGTTCCAAATGCATACAAATTTGAGTTAACTTTTACGTTATCGAGAACGTTAAAAAACTCGCACTCGGCACACACGTCTAGTGATCTGTTGGATCGATTACGGTTAGGGAAGCCTTTAAAAATAGGTAGTTTTTTTTAGTTAAAAAGACATTTCTTTTTTTTTTATATTCCCCTGATATTTAGTATTTTACGATAAAAAAAAATTCGGGGCGAGTTTATGAATCTTGTCCAGGAATTAACTGTGATTTTCGGTTTTATTTTAGTATATAATTTTTATCACTACTATGTATGCTTTTAATTAATTATGTGATATACCGGAATGTATTAAAATAATGACAACGTAAAAGAAAGAAACAAAACGCGACTGATATTGCATTTTACCTTTTTTCAGTTGTAGAAAGAAAAGAAAAAAAAAACCCGCGAAATCGAACATTTCAAATACACTTTTAGGTTATGTGAAAGTTTTTTCATCTTTTTAATTTGATTTCGTTTTATTAACAATTGACGTTGCTCATCTTGATTGTTAATGAAATGTAATTTGAACTGTGATTATATTCACGTTTTGTAAGCACGCCACCATTTACAACAGTAAGCTGAGGAGATATCAGGAAATTGTGTAAAAAAATAAATATATCACAATTTTTTGGTGTCCATTTTTGATTAGTCAAATAATAGTTTAGTGGAAATAGACCGGTTTTCAGTTAGACATACGCATTTAGTGACAGTTTCATGATAATTTTAGATAGTTTTTAAGAATGAAATTGTACAGCACGGTGGTTTTCAAACTGTTTCGTGAAATTAGAAATGACGGAAGCGAGCGGGCATATTGACTGTATTGAATTGGTGAACTTACTTTTAGCTTCAACTATCCCGGCTCTGGTTAAGACTGCGTTTTTTTTAAAGCGTTTTAAAACCGCTGTAGTTCCGTTGGAATTTTTAAATGCTGAGTCCAAATGTTGGATCGGAGTATTGGCGTACATGCTCCGCGTGAGTTGACTTATTTGTACACATTTTCGACTGGTAACAAGAGAAAATCTTTATTTGCCGCGGCGGAATGTGGAATGTTTAAAATAAACTTGGCAACTCTTGATAAATTACTTATAATACGAGTAAGAAGCCATTTTTTCTTCGGTAGTTAAAAAAGAGACAAAACAATTACAGCCTAAGCTTAAATTACCGTCATTTTTACTAAATACACTATCCAATGAGGATGTGGCATATTCTCTAGAGTATATTCACAAGTACATTCTGTGGTATATTCACAAAGTCAAAGATACGAAGACATCATTTTTAATCGAAAAGAAGACTAGTGTTTCCGTCGGTTTTCGCGAATCGTGAATATAATTAAAATAACTTTTACCGTTTTTCATTGTCTTTACATTATAACCGACGCTTTGAAATACTTTACAGTTTTCGTGGTTACGAACGACATACGTCACAAATAACAATATAAAATGCGAGATTAAACCTTAAAAGTAGGTACTTTTAGTTGTGAATAGAATGGTTACTGGTGGTAGGACCTCTAGTGAGTCCGCACGGGTAGGTATCACCCGCCTATTTCTGCCGTGATGCAGTAATGCGTTTCGGTTTG
Organism: Bombyx mori; assembly: GCF_030269925.1. Taxonomy (NCBI): domain Eukaryota; kingdom Metazoa; phylum Arthropoda; class Insecta; order Lepidoptera; family Bombycidae; genus Bombyx; species Bombyx mori. The sequence goes on along the minus strand of NC_085108.1, from coordinate 5,154,698 downwards.
AAGGGTGGGGCAGCCGCTGTAACTATACTGAGACCTTAGAACTTATATCTCAAGGTGGGTGGCACATTTACGTTGTAGATGCCTATGGGCTCCAGTAACCATTTAACACCAGGTGGGCTGTGAGCTCTTCCACCCATCTAATAATAAAAGAACTTATTGTATATTACTATAGTACTTATCTATTTAAATGCTTAAAATTCGCTCAAGCGAAATAAGTCAATTTTAGAGACAACGAATGATTAGAAATTCGTCTTTGGTTAATGTCATTGTCAAATTACATAGCTCTGCTATCAAAATGCCTAGTTCACTTCTAATACGTTTTTTTTGGTTTTTTTTTTAAAGTTAGCTTTACATAATTATTACGTAATTAGTTATGACGTCATGTTCTCTGTGGTACACCAAGTGTTCGATTACTTGGAGAGAGAAGTTTTAAAATTACAGAATTTTGATCAGAAGACGGTAATATTCAGGAAACGGTCGGATTGAGGCTTAACAAAAATCGCACTACAGCACATTATAATAAAGTACTTATTTGTAGTGTTAAATTTTGAAACTAGAAATAGACATTCGATCTTAAATCGCTAAGAAGACGTTGAGGCCTAACCCTATATCAACTGTCGGACTTAGATTCGTTTCATACAATGTGTGAAAATTGTTTTTAAACTCCACACACGGTCCAGATATTCGATTTAATCAACTGGGTACAAGTTTTTCTATGTTGCTAATCTAGAAAGTTCTCCGAAAATTGCCACGATGAAGGATTTTTTATTTGTGACTTAAAAATCCAACCTCAAACTTTTTATGCCGCCCGCGTTATACAACCTTGACCGTTCCTGCCGCGTTATACAACCTTGACCGTTCCTGCCGCGTTAGATTCAAGCGTTCCAAATGTTTATCTATACTTCTATACTAATATTATAAAGAGGAAAGATTTGTTTGTTTGTATTGAATAGGCTCCGAAAATACTGAACCGATTTGAAAAACTCTTTCACTGTTTGGAAACTACACTATTCCCGAGTGTCATAGGCTATAATATTTTTTGAAAAAAATTAGGGAGCCTTACTAAAACTCCAATAATATAACCCAAGGTGTAAAAATAATACCTAAAATATTCTTTACATCGTGTGCCCTGCGAAAACTATTGATGATAGAACAAAATAATATACTACGACTTTGTAGAACACATTATTATTTACAAAAAGTTTCAGCATATGTCTAACTATGTAGTTATGCCGCAATACGTGTTCTTTTATTTAAACAAATAAAAAAACAGCGTTGAAATTTTTGTTAAAGACCCGAACGGAGCCGGAGCGGGTCGCTAGTTAATTATAATACCATTGAATTATCAATTGAATTCAATAAGAGGCGGCAATCATATGCTCCGGGTGCCAATCGTGTCCTATTAAAGATAGGACATATTATACAACAAAATTGTGACTACCCACAGTACCCACCAAATACGTTTACTATATAGAGAATTTGAAAAAAAAAAGAAGCTAATTCCAAACTAAAAAGGGACATAAAAACAAGAAATTAAATTCGAATAATGTCCGCTTCGGAATGTCCCCGACCTAATGCATTGTTCTGTAAACAATTAATCTATAAATAAAACTTAAAATTTCAATGTTGTGTTCAAGCTAATGTTAAACATGAACATATGTTAATTAGAAAACTGTGAAAATACATCACATGTCTTGATTTAGGCTAAACGGCAAATGAATTGAGAAAATTTGATAGAGAGATTTATTAACTGTATCATGACTCTGATGAAACTTCAAGGTAAATAAAACTAGCGTTAGAAGTGCGTTTAATACCGTTAAAGCTGTCGTGGAAGCTAATAAAAGCTGTCTTCGTCGAAATGTTATGAACGCGTCGAAACTTACGGGAAAAAAGCGCTTATGGAACAAAAGAAAATGCCTAAATTTAGCTACCCCTGGTCGCAGTGAGTTCGTATTGATGGATCCGCAAAACACTAATGATTACCTGAACAATTAACGATTTTAAAATCACAATTCGTCTTTTCGCATTAAAACTGTATAATCTCAAAACTTACTAATTTTACAGGAGAATGTTTTAAAGCTTTAACATGTGATATTTTTTAATATTAATCATCTTTGCAACATCTATTTTTTATTTTTTACCAGTTACATTTTCTGTCTTTTAAAGTAAAATAAAATTTTGTATTAATTTTGTTAGTAGTAGTCAAAACATAGGTAACTTAAAAAAAAAAAAAAACTAAACTACACTCTTTTCACAGTATTTATGAGAAAAATACTGGTGATACCAAATGATTCCGCATATTAACTCAATTTCGAATATTTTTAGAAATTGTACACTTTTAATGCCAAAAGACGAATTGTACGCTGTAAGTAATGGGAAATGGTCATTGAAAATTTCACATTCGCCATTGGTTTCCACAAGGCTTTATTAATGACATTTACGAAAAGCAATAGAATTACAGCCCTTTTAGATTTCGTAAAGCACTTTCGTGACTAGACATAGATCAATCGTTTTTAATAATTAATCACGCTAGAAGCGCTTCGCGGTAGAGCTGGTTGTTTTTTTTTTATTATAGGATCCAAAAATATATCTATAATTTTACTTTAATTATCTTCAGTACATATAATAAAATCGTAATCTCTATATATAAAAATGAATTGCTGTTCGTTAGTTTCGCTAAAACTCGAGAACGGCTGAACCGATTTGGCTAACTTTGGTCTTGAATTATTAGTATCCAGAGAAGGTTTACAAGACTTTTATTTGTCGATTGAGGCACTACGAAGCCTGCCGTGTCAGCTAGTTATATAATATATTTCTTCTGTGCGTGTGTTTGTCACTGAACTCCTAAGCGGCTGGACCGATTTTAATGAAATTTTCTGTGTACCTTCATGTGGATTCGAGAATGGTTTAGATTTACAAATCAGCCCGGCAGATGGCGTTGCTGTCCGTATCTAGGGTATTTATCTCTCCTAGAAATAATTTATATGGCAAAACAATGTTTGCCGGCCAGCTAGTGTATTAATAATAATATCTTTAATTTTTATCACTTATTTTTCAGCGTCGCGTACGCTTTCCCTCAGAAACTTTGAGATCCGACTCGTCCGACTAACTTTTAAAACTTTCTAATAATACAGTCTGAATATCATAATCTAGATTCACCAATTACCAATGCCAAGACCTCAGATGAACTGCTGGTTATCGCAAGCCCGTTAATACACACGTCAAGTGTAATTAATACCTTTTCTGTCAAAATAATTTTAACTTAACACGAAACATATTGCATTGAAAATGCACGTGTCATCTTATCGCTTTTGCACATTAGACTTTATGACTTTTTCTTACCAATTAATCTACTGTTATTTATATTGTTTGTTTTATATTGTTTATATTGAGTAATACTTGTCATATACCTTTGTGTACCCGCTATGGTAAAAATAGGTACCAGTAAGTGTTGGCATGATTAGTGTTAAGAATAGTGTTGTACTCTCTGTGTGTTCCATATAAGTGATTTGGATTCGATGGAGAATTTCCAGAGATAACCTCAAACGTTTTTTAATTATGATTGAGGGCTTACTGGTGACCCGGGGCCTTTCCAGTTTCACCAGGACAGATACCTCGAACGTATCTTTGTCAGATACATGGTCTTCTCTTCTAAAATACATACTCCTATTAGCTATCTGCAATATCTGTAAATTCTACTAATTTAACAAAATTTTAAAATCCGCATATATACGACAAAAGTTTTTTTTTTCTTTTATTACTAGTAGGCGCAGGTAGACGCCTAATGTAGAATGCTTTGAATGACATACATCATACATCATTCGTCTGACAGATACAGTGCATCCATCAGTTTTCATTAACATGAAAAAATCGATATTTAGATTTTCTCGATATATGCGTTAGTCTCACTGACGACTTTGTGAATATAACTGAACAAGTTTTGAATGAATTTTCTTTATTCACTTCACAATCAAACTCGGCTTCGCTCGCAAATGTTTGAGATTAAATCGATCGCTACCAAATTTTTTCATATAAAACTTCATCGAAATCTGTCCAGTCGTTTTAGAGTGTAGGGAACATAAATGTACTCATCTAATTTTATACGTATACTAGCTATACCCGTCCGCTTCGCTGGGCATTTAAAATTAGCATTATTACTTCTCATCCCCACAAAGATTCTCATCATTAACGCCCCCGCAACTGGTGTAGGGAGTCCAACACTCATATAAATATTAGCCTATCCATTAAGTACATGTATTTTCTACATGGATACCAAGTTTCAAGTCAATCGGATGCATGGTTCAGTAGTTATAACGGAACATCCGTAAAAACCTCTGTAGATTTATATATAAGTATAGATATATACAGGGTGTTACAAAATTACCCGTAAAGCCGAAAGCAGGTCAAATAGAGCCTCATAACGAATACATTCACAATATTTAAAAACGGTAGTACTTAAAATTTCACTGACGTGCAAACCCTATTTCAGTAAAACTTAAAGAGCACACTACGCAGAATGGGCCTACATTTCTACCTAATTCGCGGAACGAAAAAACAAGTGCGACAAGCACATGAGTATAATGACATCTTTGTATTGAGTTAGCAAACATTTACGAATGAAAAATAGAAAAACTATTAAGTAAAGTAGACGTAATTACTTAGGTAAAATAGGTACGTAGGCCTCTCTGTTAAATAATCTGGTTCCCTGACATGACAGCTCACTAGGGTTGACAAAATTTTTGTCTTTGATAATTAATTACATTTTTATGGGGTATTTTGTAACACGCTGTATTATAGATTACGAATAAAATTTAGAGGTAAACAAAAAAAAAAAAACTAAAAAGACTTTCAATCCATCAGACCAATATAGTCGTGGCCGTCGAAAAAAAAATCGTCCATTATAAATGACACGTTTCACACGCATCATTCAAGTTACGGACGCGGTGCGCGCATCGGGCATCGAGCGCGTACTAGATGGAAATCTATTTTCGTAAAGTCTTACAAACGAGACGATTTCTGGGTACAGCGTTCAAGTTATACAGTCTTATTTATTTTGAGAGCGAAAGGGCTCGTAGTAATTCTAAACTTACCCCCTTAAAATAAGCTAGTGTAAACATGTGCTTAGTTTTTGTTTGTTGGCCGGCGATTACAATAATTTTTTTTTTTGGTATTTGAGTCGTCTATTATCAAAGGTGGCAATCTGTGCATTTGGACAAAAAAAATTTTTTGATATGTCAATACAGATTGATTTGAATATAATCGTCTCCTTCGAAGAATACGGTTCAAAACCTGCATTAAATAAAGGTTAATAGTTAACCTGTTATTTATCTAAGATGTCGTTCCGAAGAGTTTTGTGACTGCCAATGGAATACAAAGTCAATAATTCGTTTTTCTGATTTACCAATCATTGTCCAAAAGTCAGATTGCCGCCTTTGATAATAGTCGACTCATTTACTAGAGTTATTTTAGCTGGAAGATTATTTAGTTATTTAGGAGATATTTAGCTACAAAAACTAATTTAGGAAAACCATTAGAAATTCGAACACGAATTTTTTTTTAAATATCCGACAGATAAATAAATATTCGCTCAATGAAACTGTACCAACAGTCCAGCAACAGAATTACACTTAAAGATTATTTGGTTGAAAAATTAATGTAGGATGATTTTGTGTTTCATAGAGCTTAAGAGGATAGGAGATATTTAGCTACCAAAATTCATTTAGGAACTCCATTAGAAATTCGTACACTTTTTTTGTTAAATACATTTTTTTTATTGCCCATGTAGGCAGACGAGCATCCGGCCCACCTGATGGTGAGTGGTTACCGTCGCCCATGGACTTCAGCAATGCCAGGGGCAGACCCAAGCCGCTGCCTACCGCTAAAATTAACCGGCAGCTAAATTAATATTCGCTGAAAGTTTACCAATAGTCCAGCAACAGAATTACACTTATGTCGATGAAATACACGATCTCACTAATGCATATCACCGATATGAGCCCAGTTAAAAGCAAAAATCTATTTAAATACTTGTTATATTTCTAAATTGAAATCGTAGGCATATATGTTTCCCTATTTCGATGGAATCGTCAAATTGGCCTAATGGGTGAGTTTGTTAACGATCGAACCCAAGTCAAATCCAAATTAGGTCAAAAGCAGCCTGATAAATGTACTTAAAAGATTCAGAGCAGATGTTAGAAAAAAAACCCGTTGAATCTTTATTGTCTGTGGTTACGGTCACCAATATTCTCTATTAATTTTCGCACCAAAATTAAAAGGAAAGGACACGTAAAAAAAAAATTACTTAAATCTGTCATACAAAAGACATCTGAATGATAACTTAATCACTCGATGCATTACCGAACGCCCCGAAATATAAACATTAAAGATAATTGACTTTAAAAAAGTCTACCTCGTTCTAACAAGCCCTGAATTATGGGAAATGTCTGGCATTAACAGACTTCGACAGAAAATAAATAAACAAAATCGTGAATGCTATTTTTATGTTTACTTTGGTAATGGGTGCGTGGTGTGTTTGGGTTGTGCATTCGATTCTAAAAAATAAACTTAAGTAAAACCATGTTGCGTGATATAGTGTAGGCTCAATCTGCGGTTTCTTCCACTGAAAGAAATTATCTATGACTTACGGAAAACGAAAAAAAAAAAATTATAAATATCTAAATATAATAATAAACTGTGAAAAATATTAACGTAATTAATCGTACGTTTTAAAATGTGTTTGAATCAAAGGAAAGTCGTAAATGTTGCCAGACATATATCAGTGTTGCCCGTCGGAGATATTTAATTTTAAATGAGGCAACACCGTTTCTGTGACGCTTCAAAGAACCAACGAATTGATGGAAACGTTTTACTGTTCTACATCATTGTCTGTTTTGATAATTAAAAAAAAAAATAGCATGTAACTACAAACATAATTATATGCAATCTGTGTCATACGTAAGTCGAAAAAAAAATGGGTTCATAAAAACATTCACGATCATCTAATAAAATAGTTTTTAAAACTGGCTAGCATTATGCATTGTCTGCATTTAGATCAAGTTCTGGAGTAGGTTAAATAAAAAATAAAAAAATCTAGTCTCATTACTGACTTAGTCAATAATGAGCGGCTCCTTCAAATTCTTTAGTTGGTCAAAAAAAAAATGACGCAGTCTTCTGAAAACTCAGCTAAATTTAACTTGATTTTTTTTTCATATCCGACATGCCAATCCAGACGTTTGCATAAATGAATGATTATGATCCATAAATATTTACGAACTAGCGACCCGCCCTCGCTTCGCTTCGGAAACATTAAAACACACATGAAACCAAAAAAAAAAAATAAAAAAAAAAAGTTGCCTATGTTCATCAGGGACAATGTCGGCTTCTAATGGAAAAATAATTTTTCAAATCGGTCCAGTAGTTTCGGAGCCTATTCGAAACAAACAAACAAACAAATCTTTCTTCTTTATAATATTAAGTATAGATAGTCACGTACCTATTTACGGCCATGCAGTCTTATTACCGATTTAAATAACAATAATAATTGAGGCCCGTTAAACTGATGTAACCGGGTAATAAAATAAAATTTAAAAAAAAAACAACAATCTGCCTACGCGTTTGTCTATGAATGTTTGTGACTAATATGGAAACGGATAAATAAACAAAAAAGTTTTGAATGTAATAAAAAATAATAATTTATACGTTTTATGAAATGCATATTCGGCATTGCCTCTGTACTCCAAGATCCTAGGGCCAACTGTGTGATTAGTGCGTATTTTTTAACTTCTCGATCGCGTTAAAGTTAACTCAAATTTGTATGGAGTTGGAAAGTATGCCTACGTTTGCCGCTAGGGGCTCCATACAAATGTTACTGGTGGTAGGACCTCTTGTGAGTCCGCACGGGTAGGTACCAGCACCCCGTCTATTTCTGCCGTGAAGCAGTAATGCGTTTCGGTTTGAAGGGTAGGGCAGCCGTTGTAACTATACTTGAGACCTTAGAACTTATATCTCAAGATGGGTGGCGGATTTACGTTGTAGATGTCTATGGGCTCCAGTAACCACTTAACACCAGGTTCACCTACCTAAGCAATAAAATAAAAATAAAAAAAACTCGATACATCACAGAAACATTTGTGTTACAGCTTCATAGTTGAAAATGTCGGTTACTAGACCTGAACGGTCTTTAGTGGCTAATATATGCGTCTGGTCGCGAAGACATCTGAAAGAAGATAATCGTTTTGGCACCAGTCAGCGATGCGAGACAAAAAAAAAACCCAAAAACTTTACTGAAAACATCTTTGTTAGGTGATTTATGGGTCGATTACAAGAATTTGCGGTCGTCTTCTGACAATTAAATTTATGATTTTATCGCGAGTGAATCTTGCGCTGGGGCTTTGACACGAAAACATTAATATCTCTACTTCATAGACACTTTTCTGAATGTGATTATTAGTTTTTCTAATTAATTCCCTCACAGAAGTTTATTTTGTGCGATCCTCTTGAGGTCTGAGCTTTATTCGCCTAATGTTTTTTGGGATTAAAGATAGGCGTAGACAATAATGTATCTGCTATAGACAGGAATAGGCAAGAAGTTAGTATTTACATAACGTTCCGATTTGAATAAACGTTTTGGGTCCTTCATCGTGAAAGTTGGGAGACTATTTTAATGAATTTGGTGTCCGGTTGTTAGAAAATTGAAATAATGTATATCTAGTCTTATGTCGCGACGAGATATCAGTTAAGACGTCTTCTGAATTCATAATGAACGTGTTACCGAAATTGTTGAGTCATACGTGAATATGTTGTCATTACTTAGCGGCTTCATTTTACTTGTAAGAGACGTTCCGTATGATTTTTCTTTTTCTCGCTCAAAATTGTCGCTTAGCAAATTTTCATTCAGAATGTTTTGAATTTTCGCTGTCGTAATTTATAGTATAGTAAGTGCAGCGGCAGCGAATCAATGGATGTCTTCATTTGAAAAAAATATATGCCTCCAAAAAAAGTGGATTATTAAAAAAATATATTTAAAAGTATTTTTACGGTTAAATATTGCGGTTATTTGATTACTTTACAGTTTTCGCGTTCGCGGACGACTAAGATATTGTTCGTCGACTTGCGAATATACTGTTGTAAATATTCTCAAGATTTCTAGAATAATTTTTTAATATTTTTTTTACTGGTAGCAGGACTTCTAGTGAGTCCACGCGGGTAGGTACCACCACCCTATCTATTTCAGCCGTGAAGCAGTAATGCGTTTCGGTTTGAAGGGTGGGGCAGCCGCTGTAACTACACTTGAGACCTTCGAACTTATATCTCAAGGTGGGTGGCGCATTTGCGTTGTAGATGTCTATGGGCTCCAGTAACCACTTTACACCAGGTGGGCTGTGAGCTCGTCCACCCATATAAGAAATAAATAAAAAAAACATGACGTTTTCGTATCTTTGTTATTCCGTTGAAAATAATAAAGAGCGTGATTAAACCGTAAAATTAGTTTTAATTCTCTTTGCAACATGCGGAAACCGAAAAAAATACTTTAAAAAAAATTAAATTAACTTTTAATATTACGTTTACGTATCAAACAAAGAGAAACAGTTTGAAAATCAATCGTGATTCAATATTTCTTAGTACAGTTGTATTAGTTTGTAATTAGTTGTGCTGTGTACTTAGAAATCTATGAAGATTCTGCACGGATATCTGCTCTGTTCGCACTCATTGCTTCGGCGTAATGAGAAAGCGGTATAGCACTACGCGCGCTTTGTAAGCCTCACTTCCACAATAAACATGCCTATATATACAAAAAAAAAAAAATATTGACCTCAATTTTCGAATCTCGAAAACAGTCCGTTAGTTTTTAAGTAATGAGAAATTTGGTAATTTTATAAATAAAAATCAAAAGTGTTTGTACGTCCAACCAAAATTACTTGTGTAATATGGTGCAATACAAAAATTTCATGTAGCAACAGTATTGTGATTTTGTTGTTTTTTACAAATTTATTTCAGTTCAGTGGTATTCAACCATTAAAAAAAAATTTTTAGCACTACCCTAATATTTACGATACGAAATAATTATAAGATTCAATATTACTTACGTCAGATTCCCAGATTTTGTTTTTTCGTATATATTCCGTATCTAATCTAAGCAAGATGTATTGGTGTTTAATAAGTTTGCAAATTTATCACAAAAATACTTTATAAAATCAGTGACTATTGTAATCTTGAATAAATCCGCTATATTAAATCGAATCAAGATGTTGTATTCTATCAAAAACGCGAAGAAATAAGACGTTGATTATCACCTATTAGCAAAAATACGATTTGCATTAACGGTAAGAGAAAACAATATTTAAAATTACGTATTATACAAAATGTATTAGCAGCTTTCGTTGATGTTTCAAAGCTTAGAGTTCGCTCGTCAAGTCCATTATTGCAGAAGTTAAGTGTAAGTGCCGTTACGTGAAATAAGTACACAAAAACAGATTCCTTCGATGTTTCCTGCGATAGTCATCAACATCTTAGGCCTTACAGCCCAGGATGAGGCCTTAGCCTGGTCCCGTATGTTACTCCAGATTGCTCTGTTCAGGGCTTTCTCCTTCCAGTTCTTGACACCAATAACGGAGGTCCTGCTTTACGCCATCTAAGCATCGGAATTTGGGCCTGCCACGACTTTGCGGCCTTTTGGCTTGCCATATAGTAGTCTTGGCTTTCTAGTCTCTATGCGAACTACATGTCCTGCCCATCGTATGCGTCCAATTTTTATAGTTTTTATGATATTAGGATCCTTGTAATATCATACAACTCGTGATTATAGCGTGTCCTCCTTCTTTAATCGTTTTTCTTGCCATAGTAGTGGAGAGTTTTACGTTATGGATGTCTATGGACTCCAGTAACCACTTAACACCAGCTGGGCTGTGAGCTCGTCCACCAATCTAAGCAATAAAAAAAAAAAAAAATTGGTTGTCTCATAACAGTTTGTTAGGCCCCTCACTAAAACATGGATAATCTGCTTGACTTGTGTGTCATAATTTGAACTACTGTTACGGTTTTCGCGTAAGTTAGAACCGTATTTTAACCGTTTCGCGAAAACCAAAGAAAATATTTGTATGTCTCGATTATACTTCCCTATTTCCGCTGTCCAAGCGCAGTCCAATCAATCCGTATAGTTTTCCCTTCTGACTGAAACCTTCGAGCCATTAAGATTGGTCAAAAAGGTCCAGAAGGCTTTACATGTTACTTTGTTAACAGAATCTATTTAAACCTTTGATGAGGAATTAATTGACGCGCACTGAAAGGTATTTATGCCGGCGGCGTTGCGCATGCTAAGTGCTTATACAAGAGACGCACAGACTTGTATCGTATAGTTCTGGAATATTCTAAACGTTTATTCAGGTTGGATTGGCGACAAAAACAATCACCATTCCGCATAGCAATCTCCGTGAGCGAAGCTACGAACACTTTGTACAAGACACTTCGTGCTTTCGTCGGCAATACCGTTACTGTATCTACGGAATACAGTAATGGAGTCTTGCATTTGTGTATGTGTGTGCCAGTCGTAAAAAGGTTTTTGGCTTCGTTAATTGGTTAGTGTTTGACAAAAAAAAAAAACGACAGCTTGATGAGTTTGCGAATAACAATTAATTGAATTGTACAAAATGATATAGGTTTTTTTTAAAACGTGTTCTCTGAAGTAATGACACTTTTATGGCAGGTTTGAATTTGTGCGCACATTGCCTGTTTTCCTCGAATGTCGCCAAATTAAGGACAAGGTAAGAAGCCATAATGGGTCATCATAGGTCATGGGTTATGTCAAGGACTTCAACGATGTCCTGAGCTTCAGGATAACGATAATCTTACACTTAAAAACATTCTACACTAAGAAAATACAGGGGATGACGCTACCAACCCGAGCAGAGCCAATACCGCAAGCCTAATCACTTCCTCACGACTTAACCATAATTGTTCGGAGAAAAAAATCTTAGTGTAAATGAGAGGCACACAAACTGACAGTTAATAGTCAAGACTAGTGGTTAAGTTTAAACAGCTTGAGCTTAACCATATAGCCATAAATGAGCTTACCCAGTATTCAGGTTTGGCGAGTTCGCTTGGTACCGACAAGATCTCGGATCGGAGCGTATAGTACTAGAAAAGTGACGCAAGTAAATCACGATTTCCATCTTTAAATTTCAACTGGAAGCAGCCTGAATATTAATTTGTCTATATTTGTAAATTCTGCCAATATGTTCCAAGTAAGGTCTACCCTCATTTCTATATTACATTAGAATTTTTATATTTCTTGCTGCCATTATATATTCGTTATTTCATATTATTTCCCTATGATTCTTTTTGGGTCATGTACTATAATTCTGAAGCCCTGATAGCAAAGGGCACTTGTTCAGGATGTCTCACTGTTGGTCTCCATTTTTTTATGGTTGACATGCTATTTTTCCACTCATTCTCTCCAGCGAAGAAGAAGATGCAGAATTTGTACACTTACTCTCCACGCTTCATTTTGTTGTTCTAAACGTTCCATCTCCATTGTCGCCGTTGAAACATAAAGATTTTTTTAAACAGGTCATCATTAATACAAGAATCCAGTTTGTCGAGTTTTTTCAATGTCATTATTGAATTATTCTTTAAAGAATAACTTCAGTGTTTAACTACTTAAAGACTTTTAGTTTGAATGCGACATAATTATATGTCACTGAATTCAATAAGTACATAGAATTAGTAGTAAAATTAATGTACTGATTCATTTCAAGTAATGGCGTTTTAATGATTACTTTAACAGTTTTTGTATCTACTAATATACTTAAGTCTTTCGACAAATTTGAGAAAATTAAGAATAGTCCTACAATAATGAAATTTATTAATCGTGAATAGGTTTCAAAAATAATCCTCACGTAAACTATTGTTTTTTTAAGGGATTTTATGGCCTGGTAGCTAAGACCTTTAAGTCATGTCTTATTTTAATTTATATTCTTATTTTTATGAAAAATGATAATATGGAGTGAAATGAAATGAGATGATATGGGATGAAATTTATAATCTTAGTAAAACGGTGGTCATTTACTAAGATTTTTTCCGTGGACTTTTTGGAGGATCCCGAGAAGTTGCGTCCGGCGGCTTTGTTTCATTTTTCCACATTTGTGCCCTTTCACAGATATTAAACAGTTAATAAACCACCACTATTACACACACGACTTCACTCCTCGCGTTCCCGCCAAAAAGTCTCACATAAACAAAATGTACCTATCAAGTGAGATGAAATGTCATATTACCTTATTGCCATTGGACACAGTTAATTTTGGTTGGAATTCTATTTTATATTATCGAACACTACTAACGAAAATGATATTATAAGCCTGAAAAATTGTATTAAAACTATTGTACGTGTAAATTACATTATTTATTAAGGGTTTTAAGAAAACGAAGCGGTCGAAAGATGGTCATTTCGGTAACTTGAGATTTATTAAAGATCTTTAGAAAAATCGCGCCTGACAATGTCAAATATAGTTTGTTTAGAAAGAAGAAAAAAAGGACTATTTTCTAAAAATATCATCGAAACACTTAAAGAGAAATGAGGTTTATTTATATCTGTTAAACGCGCGGTGATAATTTCCTTTTTTTCTTTCTTTCAAAAGAGTCTTCTTATGTACTTGTAAGAAACTTTTTCGCGGCAGTTTTGACCGAATGACGATTTAGTTATTGAATACAATTTATAAGCATGGTTTAGAAAACTTCCTACGTAGCTTTGAACTCTTCGATTGAGATTTAAGATGCTTTAGAAAATGTCCAGTGAATATCTTAATAATGAACAAAATATATTTGACACAAAACAGTATTCGCTCATAAAAGGTTGTATATTAATAAAAAAAATATATGAAAAATATTCTCGTTTGATAAAAATTATACTATTTACTATTTTAATTGCTTTATTATTTTGAATTTTTTTTATAATTTACTTTTTTACGCTAATTAACAAAAATGTTCTATAAAAAAATTGGTGCTATTAGTCTGTTTTTTTTTTGTTTTTTTTTTTTAATTATATTTTTGACTGATTTTTTTATTTGTATCTTCGAGTATTATTTTGTACTTAATATTAAATATAGGAATAATATATTGACGCTTCAGCTACCTCTTGAAATGTATTAAGAAAATTAATATTAGCATTTAAACGAACCGCCCATCAAGATTTGCCCCGGGAAAAACACCGGGTGAATTTCTTCAAGTTACTGAGATGACCTGTTTGTATTCCTAAACTAAAAAAGTAATCCTGAATTATTCTAACGATTGAACAAAAACAGATACTTAATAGGTGAATAGGTAAATTTTGTTTAAAAGCGATTTTACGGTTTTAAAATAGATATTAAAGTTTACAGCCGGGCCTAAACAATGTTTAAGTAAGTTTGTAACGTGTTTCTACAGATTGATTTGAATTTATTAAAAAAAATATATAAATAAGAACAAAATGATATATTCCGAACAAAGTTACTCGTATTATAATCTAATTTTAAACCGTAAAGATGTTTTTAAACGCATTTTCAAATTGTCGAATGTGAAATATGTATTAGGAGTCGATCAGAATATTAATAATGCTGTTAGAAAATTATAAGAAACACTGTGTATATTTTTTGCGTATGTATCGTTATGTATTTGCTAAATATACAAAAAAAAAACCGCGGCCATAACGTTTTGTTTAATGAAATTATTATAATCGATGAGGGGAGGCAGAAAAAAACCACACACTGTATAATAAACTGGTTCCGAAAGATACGTCTCGTTCTAACTCTAGATTAATGAGCGAGACAGCTACAGATTCAGTAGATTTCTTGATTTATGGTTTTAGTTCGTACTTCAATAACGTTAAGGTGCTATTTTTTTTTTTCAAACTTCATTCTTTCTCGAGATACTGCCTCACGACCTTGTATTATGGGACGAAGCAAAAGGAAATTGTTGTTTATTGAGAGTTTCTTTTTTTTTCTTTTGTAAAAATTAGCAATTAATATACAGGTCAGAATAAAACGGAAATACCTAATAAGTACATTTGTGTAAGTGGATGGATTTGTAAATAATAACAATAATGTGTAATAAATAATAATAATAACAATAATGATTAATACGTTGTTAAGTATAGGTACATGTAGGTATTTATTTCTACGTTTTCGGGCCTTTGTTAAAATCCAAAGTATTTAATTTATTTTTCGACCAATAAATGTTGGAAAGGAGATGTGGTTTGTTTTAATTACTGTTGGCACATATGAGTCGTCTATTATCAAAGGTGGCAATCTGTGCATTTGGACAAAAAAATGTTATTGATATGTCAATACAGATTGATTTGAATATAATCGTCTCCTTCAAAGAATACGGTTCAAAACCTGCATTAAATAAAGGTTAATACTTAACCTGTTATTTATCTAAGATGTCGTTCAGAAGACTTTTGTGACTGCCAATGGAATACAAAGTCAATAATTCGTTTTTCTGATTTACCAGTAATTGTCCAAAAGTCACATTGCCGGCTTTGATACTAGTCGACTCATATGATTGACCTTCGATCAACGGATTACAAAATTTTTGCTGCGATTTTGAACCGATTGCAGAGTTATGCTGTCATTGTACTAGATGTTCGAGATGATACCGGCATCTCGTTTTTACCATCGCACCCGCACCGCCCGCCACCGGAGTAGATTTCATCCGTACTACATGGAGCCACTGCGGTCATCCACAGTGCGTTTCCAGAGGTCTTTTTTGCCACCTACCATCCGGCTATGGAATGAGCTCCCCTCCACGGTGTTTCCCGAGCGCTATGACATGTCCTTCTTCAAACGAGGCTTGTGGAGAGTATTAAGCGGTAGGTAGCGGCTTGGCTCTGCCCCTGGCATTGCTGAAGTCCATGGGCGACGGTAACCACTCACCGGTGGGCCATAAGCTCGTCTGCATACAAGGGCAATAAAAAAAAACCTGTAATCCCCTAATACCAGAACGACCGTGAGCTCGCAAACCTAGAATATAATTGAATATGCAATTTCGAAAAGGGCACATGTCGCATATTTTGTCAAATACGTTTTTTCATATACACATTAGTTTTGAGGGTTACCTACACCCATTTTATAATAATTCCAATAATTTTTAATTGCTAATTAACACTAAAATATATCTCAAAAGTTAATATTTTAAATTTTACACTGCTTTACTGAAAATAATCAGTTTTTTTTCATTTCCTGAACATTTTACATTTTCAGAGATGTGCCCTTTTCGAAATTGCATATTCAATTAAAATCAACTTAAAAACCTATACCTTTATTGTTTATGTTCTATAGGAGATGCGAGATGTGAGGTCTTGTCAAAAAACCGATTGAAAGTCATACACAAATCCGCCCAATCGTTTTTCTATCTAGAAAAAACTATAAAGGAATAACCAAAAAGTCCCTATCTCTGTGGCCCGTTGGATATATGGCGATATAACCCAAGGAGGCGTCAGGTTGGTCGTAACACAAGTAATTTTTCAAAGATCTCTAGTCTCTAGCCGCGAAGATTAACCAACCACGTTCCACTGTAATTCTAGCAGATAATTTATTGAAACATCCACAAAATACTCACCTAATTAGTCTTCTCGACGTAATTAAGATATAAAAACATAAATGCTTTTCAAGTTCAACACCTTCGTAACGATAAATCCACAATTAAAACAAGAAAAAAAAACCCGGCCGAGTTATTACTCATTTCATTATTTAAGTAGCCGTTCGTTCTGATCAGACTATACATGGAGCATTACGTACACTGAAAGTGAAGACAAATTGATGAAACGGTTCGATCGGCCATTGCCATTGTTGATTGACAGTTGTTTTTAGTTTTAGCGGTATTTTAATGGCCTAACTGCCATGTCACGATTCACTTGGTGTTAGGAGGTATTTATATCTTAAGGTGTAAAAAACGAATAAAATGTTATATTAATATATTTTTGGTGTATGAAAATCTAAATTTTAGTGTAAATATTTATAATAAAAAAATACAAATCGGAGAACCAAAAACGGATGAAGTAAAAGAAACATCAACAGAAGAAACAGAAAAAGCTCTCCTTATTAATCATAACGTGAATGCTTCCGCCCCCCCCCTTTTCCCCCCTACCTATTCGCCGGTAGCCTAAAGGGCTATTCAGGCTACGGCCGGATGGGTGGGTAGGTAAGCACAGGAGCTCCTGAGAGCCATTGCTAACATTCGCCCTAGCAAGAGCAGTGCTTCGCAGAATCTACCACCGTATAAAAATCGCAACCCACTGAGGAGATCCGGCGAGAAACTCAGTGGACCGTGTCTATGGGGTCTACCATTAGAGACATGGTCGAAACTGAATTACTATGGGACGGCTTTGCAATCCGGAACGCATAGAAATCGTGACAGAAATTGGCAGGATCGTACCTATATGATCACAATACGCCATAATACCGATAAATGCCGGTTGACAATCGCAGAATTCTGGTATTCATAGGGAATGATGCTGCATAATATTCTCCGGTGAATCCCTTAAACTTCAAAGACATTAACGGGAACAGCTACGTGGTCTAGATTACTACACACACTCTTGTTTATAAAGGCAAACTATAAATACACATTTTTTTGTTCGTAACGCTCCATCTTCGTTCATACCCTGATTTTATTATTAGAAATTATTAAAATGAAAAAACAAAACAACAAAAAAATAAACACCAAAAAACAAGACAGGGCCACCGGCATACGCGCTCAACTTGATTCGGTCCACGTTTTTATCTCAATACAACATCGCAACAAGTCAAGCTCATTACTAAACTATGCGTTTATAGTTTCCCGAGATACTACAGTTATTCATGAGCATAGAAGCCTGAGTGTTTTGCTTATGTTAAAAACGACGGTAAGTTAAAGTTAAAGACGGTAAGTAAAATTATAAATTGCGTAATTACTGGTGGTAGGATCACTTGTGAGTCCGCACCGGTAGGTACCGCCACCCAGTCTATTTTTGCCGTGACGCAGTAATGCGTCTTGGTTTGAAGGGTGGGGCAGCCGTTGTAACCATACCGAAACCTTAGAACTTATATCTCAAGGTAGGTTGTAGATATCTATGGGCTCCAATAGCCACTTGACTTCAGGTGGGCTGTGAGCTCGTCCACCAATCTAAGCAAAAAAACAAATAAAAATAAAAATCTACGTACTATTGAATTAGCAACAGCTTTCAACGTTAGCATAAAAACAATGTTATTATAATGTTACTAGTGACCCGCCCTCGCTTCGCTTCGGAAACTGTAATTTATTATTGATTTCTCCACTATTTAATGGATGTTATTATACATATAAACCTTCCTCTTCGATCACTCTATCTATAAAAAAAAACCTCATCAAAATCCGTTGCATAGTTTTAAAGATTTAAGCATACATAGGGATATAGGGACAGAGAAAGCGACTTTGCTTTATACTATGTAGTGATAATGTGATAATACATACTAGAGGTGCCCAGTAGTCGAAATTCGACCATTGTTATTGATTGAAATAAAAAGTTTTAACATCTATATATTAATACGTGAAGCAAAATCTTTGTATCCCTTTTTACGAAAATTGCGCGGACGGAGGAGTATGAAATTTTCCATACTTATAGAGAATATAGAGAAGAAGTGCGCAGTGCTAATATTTTTATAAAATAGTGCATAACAGATACATTAAATCAATAAAGAAAACATTACACACACTACATACCATGTACCTATTTGACGCACACACGCATGCATACTATTTATTGTCAAACTTTTGTTCTTGACGTCTGTTGTCAAATTGAGAATAGATTAAATACTGTTTGTCTTTGTTAATATTTTTTATAGTGTAGTCTTGGCGAAATTTGTGATTATAGAAGTATAAAATACAATCATAATGGTGTACAAACTTACAATTCCAATTAATTATAGTCGATTTTCGACTACTGCGGGACCTCTAGTTATTTATTATGGATAAATGTAACTTATTATCCTGACAAAGTGAATTTGCCGAAATGGAGTATTCAAATTATATAAACGGTCTTAAAAAAAACGTTAATAACGGAATTAGTCATAGAGTTTCTCTCTCAACTGTTCTTATTCGGATAAACCGTTTTTGTTACATCCACCGTGATTACTGTTAATACTTTCACTTTGTTAACGTAGAAGTGAAGCCGATTTTTTCAAACATAATATTTATGTCTTCATTTTAATGCACCAGTTGAGCGGGTTCACGGTTCGTCTGGTGTTAAGCGGTTCTTGGACACATCGTGCCACTTTCAGGTTAATTATTGAGGTTTTCGAACTTTTTGAACTATATTTGTATGTTCCATGTAGATTCCGAAACGGGTGGAGTGATTTTGATGACCTTTTAGGAGATCTTCGGATTGGCCTAGCTAGTCATTCTGAGAAGTTTGGTAGCGATCTGATCATAGTCAAAACAAAGATTGGCCAGTAAAATAGATCGGGTTGGACTAGTGGATATGATATACATGGATATACAGGGTGGTTCAAAATTCAACGATAAGCCGGTATCGGTGTATGGTCAGGTCAATAACTTCTTATCAGCCCATGGACGTCCACAACTGGACATAGGCATCCCCCAAGCCTCGTCACAAAGACCGGTCCTGCGCTGCATGCATCCAGCGGATCCCCGCGAACCTCAATAGGTCGTCGGCCCATCTTGTGGGAGGCTTACCCACGGTACGTCTTCCAGTACGCGGTCGCCACTCAAGAACTTTCTGGCCCCAACGGCCATCCGTTCTGCGAGCAATGTGTCCTGCCCACTGCCACTTCAATGTCAATAAATAAACACGGAAAAAAAAACTAAAAAAAAAAACAGCTTTTCTTTTTTCAAAGTTACATTAACTTTTTTGAAAAATGTGGTAATTTGATACCTTACACCCTATGATTAGATACTGTGGTTACAGATGTGAACATATCCCCACATTTTTTTTGTATTAGCTACCTAAGTAGCATAACTATTATTTGCAGTTCCAAATAGGACCAAAACATTCGTAGTTTATATAATAAAAATAAAATATTTTTTCTTGAAATTTTAGAATATTTTAACTTATACACGTCGGAGCATCACTGGAAATGGTTTTGATTCATTAGATTAGAAACGTCAAGTTACCTGGGTGGAATCGGCGATGGTGCTGCGATCGAAATTGTTTATGGGTAGATTTATTAATCTGTGGATGACGTGTGACATTTGAAAGGTTAGTCTATGAGGGTGGGATGACTAGACGGTCATTTGAGAGAGAAGGCATTCTCGTTGGAGACACCATTGCGATCGCTGGTAGCTCAGAGATTACCGCTATTCTAGTCTGCACTTATTTAAATATTGTTCTTATTTCGAGTCTAACCTAATAACGAAGCACTGCTCTTGCTAGAGCTAGTGTTGGCAAATTCTCTCAGTTTGAGCCCGTGAGCACACCTACTGGGCCGCGTGAAGTTGAAATAGCCTCTTAGACTACCAACGATTAAGTATTGGAAATGAGAAATATCTATGGGAGCTTGGTTACATTTAGTCCAGAGATCTTTATATAATAGATTATATTAATATTTATTAATAGTCATATTTGCAAATTAGTACACATGTTACGATTTTAATGAAATTAATTTTCAATCACTTGAGCCATTTTTCCCCCTACCTATGCTGATAGCCTTGAGAGGCTATATCAGCGTTACCCTAGCGTGTACGTGAGTTCTCGGGGCTCAAACCGGGAGTGTTGCTAACACTGGCCCTAGCAAGAACAGTGCTTCACAGAATCTCCCACCGGATCGGAAACGCGACACACTTATAAGATCCGGCGAGAAACTCAGGGGGCTGTGTCTATGGGTTAATTTACTCGCCGAGCCCTTCGTCGCAAGCGACGGGTTCGGCCAGGACGGAGACCGGTGCTTGAGGTACCTAAAATCACTTTTAATGGATCGGGAGGATCCGTAATGACGTGCTTAACCATTTAGAACCTTATTTGTGTACGTGTAATTAACGTTTTTTTTAATTATCCTCACATTAATTCGCGTTGCAATGTTTGCTAAATATAATAAATGTGCCGAAAGCCCATAAACAGAGTTCATTTTATTGCACAAAATCTTTATACGTGTACCTACATAGTACGTTCATAATAATTTAATTCGTCCGTGTTTCTTTTTTTGCAACAATTTGCGGGTACTAAATGCGATGTACAAGCATAAATCTCGCGCGCCGCTTACGCTTGTACAAAATAAAGAAGAACGCTGACAAGTTAAGATTTTGTCCTGCTGTGTGTTCATTTAAATCGTAACGTCGCCACACGAAAGTTTGGATGCGGCAAGTCGAAATATCGGGCGTGACAACGAAAACTGTGAAGTTTTTTTTTATTGCTTAGATGGATGGACGAGCTCACGGTAAATCTGGTGTTAAGTAGTTACCGGAGCCCATAGACATGTAGAACGTAAATGCCGCTACCCACCTTGAGATATAAGTTCTAAGATCTCAGTGTAGTTACTGAAATAGCGATGGAAATAATAATTTTTATTATATACGACACGCGAAAACCGAAGAAAGACCATTTATTACGGGTTAAGTTTCGTTTGCAATATTTAGAAAATTATTGTTTGTAAAAGTTGGCACTCAACATAGTAACGTTTTTTCTCATATAATTTATCTAAGTAATTCTTGTTACTTGTCTATAGTTTATGTATAAACCAATAGCTTAAGTTAGGTGCCAACAGCTTATGCCAGACACTCGTTGATAGATAGATAATACAATTTGGGATGTCATTGGGAACAGAGGTGACTTTACCTATGTTGCATGGTGTGGCCACAGCAATGCCAAGGAGCGCCGGCGTCGGTACTTTTTAATGAACCTGTTACATTTGTACCTATTCCATAGGCTGAGCCGTTGCACGCCCACCTGTCCTGGTGAAAGTTGAAAGGCCTCCGGGCCACCAGTAATCTTTCAATCATAAAAAAACCCATTCTATTTTGACTGCGCGCTTACCAGAGGGCGCTAGGGTATTGATTGCACGCGGCCGCTACACGGGCTAGAGATGCTTTTGGATAGAAAAAAAAGACCTATAATAATTAACTAGTGGTAGGACCTCTTGTGAGTCCGCGCGGGTAGATACCACCGCCCTTTTTTTTTTTTTTTTTTCCACAGGAGAAAATCGCCGGATCCCCACCCGCGCGGCAGGTGGGGTATGTGGGAGTTGAACCTCACTAAAAACTCCTGCCGCTCACAACCGGCGCCCTACCTCGGACCGGGCCGGAGCCCAGTCGGGGCTATTGAAACGGCGGGACAGGGTTGACGCAGAGCACATTACATCCATCCCACCGTCCCACGGACGCCGGACCGGTGGCCGCCAGCGAAACGACCACCGGTTCCCTCGTTCAGCGGGCCGAGAGCCCGCTTTGATGGCGCCGCGTTACACCTTCCCCCAGAGCGGTCGGGGGAACGCGGTCTACCATCACCCGGCTTCCTATTGCGGGTGAGCGTGCAGAGCACGCCACCCCTCGTCTGGGTCCCTCCCCGCACAAAACGGGTGGGACCCCTAGCTCTTAGGGGGCCAGGTCACGGATACGACCCCGGTCCCGACCCCCTGCTCGGCGGCGGCGGGTTTCTGCGTAGTGAGGAGAGCTTTCCCTCACTCGCCCCGCCGCCTCCTTCTGCGAGATGGTGCACTCGCAGAAGTCGAGCATAGCCTTCCATGACTCATCGCTGCCAAGCATCGACGCCACGACGCCAGGCAGCGACAAGTCAGGTCCTATCTTTGCGACCAGGACACGGCGCTGCACCTCCCAAGCGGGGCAGACAGCGAGCGTATGCTCCGCCGTGTCCAGGTCGTGTCCACAATGGTGACACCTCGTCGTCGGCTCAGCTCCTATCCGGCGCAGGTACTTCCCGAAGCATCCGTGCCCGGTCAGCACCTGCACCAGACGAAAGGTGAGACGTCCCTCGCCACGATTCACCCAGTCATCAAAGACCGGGTAAGATACCACCGCCCTGCCTATTTCTGCCGTGAAGCAGTAATGCGTTTCGGTTTGAAGGGTTTGGCAGCCGTTGTAACTATACTGAGACCTTAGAACTTATATCTCAAGGTGGGTAGTGCATTTACGTTGTAGATGTCTATGGGCTCCAGTAACCACCTAACACCAGGTGGGCTGTGAGCTAGTCCACCAATCTAAGCATTAAAAAAAAATTCAAACAACCAAAATAATAATTAAAGAAAATTAAAAGCCAAACGAGAGCGAATTAAACAAAAATATAATCGTATTAATACCGCATCCAACTAAACTACGCTCAATGATTTCAAGGGAAATATTTAACCTCTTACGTTTCGCTGTACAAGGACGTCAGACCACTTCACAATACATTTATACACACAATAAGATAATGTGTTCTCTTTAGTGTCAAATGCTTTATATATGGCGAATGTTTGTCGAGTAATTAGTCTCGTTATCTCTGTAGTCACAGGAAAATAGCTAAGATCACTTTAAAGAAACTAGCAGGTCTAAAGTAGTCGAAATTTGACTATAATTAATTAAAATTATAAGTTTGAAGATTATTATGGTTCTATTGTCAAAGACTATTTATTATATTTCTTTATTCACAGATTTCGTCAAGACTACACTATAGACAGATCTGATAATATTAAAAACAAACAATATTAATTAATCTATTCTCAATTTGAGTACATAATAAAAGTTTGACAATAAACAAAGAATGTGTATTTATGCATATTTTTTTTTTTTATTGATTTAACTTAAGTTTTATGCATTATTAAAAAAAGTATTAACATTCTACACTCCTTCTCTATATTCTGTATAAGTGTGGCTTTCTTAATCCTCCGTCCGCGCAATTTTCGTAAATAGGGGTACAAAGTTTTTGCTTCATGTATTAATATATAGACATGACTAGTACAATAATATGCCTGCTTTGATGTACGTGTAGGTATTACAGTAAAAACGCTTTTTTTCCTACCATGCTGATAGCCTTGAGAGGCTATTTCAGCTTCTCCTTGGTGAGCTCACGGGGTTCAAACCGGGTGTGTTGCTAGGCCCTAGCAAGAGCAGTGTTTCGCAGAATCTACCATCGGATCGGAAACGCGATCGAAAGCTCAGTGGGCTGTGTCTATGGGTTAATTTACTCGTGGAGCCCTTTGTCGCAAGCGACGGGTTCGACGAGTACGGTGACCGCTGCTTGAGGTACCTGGAAGCACCGTTAATGGATCGGGAGGATCCGTAATGACGTGCTTAGGATGACGTCGACTGTTTACCATTCGGTCCACAGTTTTAGATCCATTTTTGAATTAAAGTCGAAAACAAAAAAATTCGAATTGTGTCTTTATAATTGTAAAGGTGCAAATCATCATCATTTAATATCAATCAATAATAGTGGCAGACTAAACAACCCTATAAGCTATACGCTCATAATTCACATTATACCTACCAAATGGTACAGCGTTAGCTAATGAAGTTAATAGAATTGAAACGCGCTTATGTCCTAAGATGTGTCATACACTTTCCGCTTGCTGCATTCTTGCTATGGACCGGGGCTTAGATGCTTTTGTTTTGTACCTAAACGTTGGTGATCTCAGGGGCTGTTCTACGCGCGGTTTGAGTAGGTGGGCTCACGGAGAATCCGGGAAAAACTTCAAATGGAAAAAAAAAACCTTTGACAAGTTCAGAACGAACACTCTGACCCTGGACCCCTTTTTTATTGCTTAGATGGGTGGACGAGCTCACACTGTCCACCTGGTGTTAAGTGGTTACTGGAGCCCATAGACATATACAAAGTAAATGCGCCATCCACCTTGAGATATAAGTTCTAAGGTCTCAGTATAGTTACAACGGCTGCCCCACCCTTCAAACCGAAAGGCATTACTGCTTCACGGCAGATATAGGCGGGGTGGTGGTACCTACCCGTGCGGACTCAGAAGAGGTCGTACAACCAGTAAAAACCTTAGATATACAGTCGTGGTCAACTAATTAGGGACAATCTCTAGTTAAGCCAAATTGTGAATTTTTTTTTTATTTTCCAACGAGTCTTAGCAATATTCCATATCTTTTACATGTAAGTGTAATTAGTCATTTATGTGCGCGATTATACAAAGAATAACAACTTCTTAAGCATTAAACCTCTTTACAGTATAGCTGATACAATATCATAGTGCTATTGGTTCAAAGAGTGCTGGCTGGCCATTTAATTAGGGACACTGAGGTATTGCGTTCTAATTTCAAAATTGGAATTTTAATACTTTTTTGTTTCTTTTCTTATTGTTTAGTGGTCGTTTTGGTGGCAATCCAGATTTTTTATTTTAAGTTTTGAGAATTATTTTGAAGAAAAATGGGCAAAAATAAAAGTTGCGATCCAACACTACGAAAAATTATCATGAAGTTTGTCGAGCGTGGTTGGTCATACCGAAGGATAGCACAACATTTAAATTGTTCAAAAACTATGGTATGCAATGCAGTGCAACATTTCAAGCGCTATAACACAGCTTTAAATGTGTCCAGAACAAAAAGATCGATAAAAACGACTCCGCAAGAAGATAGAATGATAACCAGGTTAGCTAAGAAAGATCCGTTTCTAGGCTCTATTTTAATTAAACACGAAGTGTTTGGGGCAAGCGAAAGAGCCGGTGTATCTGCGAGGACCGTTCGACGATGTTTGATAGAAGCAGGGTTGTTCGGAAGAGTGGCTCGCAAAGTACCGATGTTGAAGAAAGAACATAGAAATGCTCGTTTGGCATTTGCACGTAAATATTGACATTGGACCTACGCCCAATGGCAACATGTACTTTTCTCTGACGAGACCAAGGTTAATTTGATTTCTTCAGATGGAAGGCAATATGTACGGCGTCCTGTAAAAGCGGAAATGAATTCAAGATTCACAAAAAAACAAGTGAAACATGGCGGTGGAAACATTAAAATATGGGGTTCACTTTCTGGACGTGGAGTGGGACCTGTGAGGAAAGTTCAGGGTAACTTAGACCAACATCAATACAAGGCAATATTGGAAGAAACTATGCTTCCCTATGCTGAGGAGCATCTCCCTATTATATGGACGTTTCAGCAGGATAACGACCCGAAACATACCGCCCAATAAGTCAAGTCGTTTCTTACCAGTTAGTTTGTATCGGTGATAGATTGGCCAGCAAATAGCCGGACCTCAACCCAATTGAGCACCTTTGGCACGAAATCAAGAAAAAAGTTGCCACTTATCGTAATACAAATTTGGATGAACTTCATGAAGCTTTTTGTGAGGCATGGGCAAACATTCCTGTCGAAACATGTCAGAAACTGATAATGTCTATGCCACATCGGTGTCAAGCTTCGATCAACAATAGTAACTAGATAAAGGGATACGTACAAAATTAAAGCAAAAACTGTCCGCGTGAATATATACTTATATAGCTACATTCGTTTACTAACAAACGGAGAAAAAAGTTTTGAAACACTTTTACTTTCAAACTAATAACAACTATGGCACCTAGTAATAAAGTCACAAATCTCCAAAACATTATCTAATACTTACGATCATTCGTCACATAAAACGAGCAAAGCAATAAATTACTCCTGTCACTTACCAATAAAAAGACATATTTTAAACAACTTTTAATGTTAAATCAATCTTAAGGCGCAACAAATAAAGTAACTTATCCCTTAATTGCTCTGAGAACTAACATCGTTTTGCTTTATTTATTTTTGCTTCTTGAAATGCCGATTTCTATTTACTACAGGAGGTAAGGGAGTCGCGCTTAACACTAAAATAATTTATTAATGAATTAAAGTAAAAGTTTAGTTGTTTACTTTTTATGTTTTGGAAATGTATGTTTGTTAGTATCTATACATTACTTATTATTTTATTAGCGTTACGTTTTTGTGTAATATATATTTTTAAGTTTTCGCGACCAGTGCACATTATAAAACAACGTTTAAATGGTTTCAAGCGTGGTATTTTTATTACAATGTTTCGGCCACATTTCAGTAGCCGTGAGCACGGAAGGCAAAGATGTCCAGTGTCCATAAGCGGAGTTCTTAGCTGGCTTATAAAAGTCATCTCTTGTTTCTCTGGCGACATTTGAGATCCATTCTGCACACGTGATTGCTAGGAAAGCTAAAATAAAAATGGAAAGCTAAGTATCTAATGAGAGTCCAACAAACAGACACAAAAGCAGCATTAACCAATTTTAACCAACTAATTTTGATGTGCTGCTAACAAATTTTAAAAAATTATTACAACACAAATCTACTCCATGCATATACTGTTCTGTTAAGCAAAAGTTTGTCCATGTGTTGGCCGAGCCTTGGCCAACATTTGTAGCGGTGGTTAAAAATCGGTAATTTTGTTCAAAATTTAATATTATTTATAAGTTTAAAGCTTACAATATAGTTTATACTTCATGTACTTACCGAAAGTAAGATACTCCGGCCGTTAAATTGCTTTTTCGGGCCTTATTTTTACAACTTTTGAATACACACTGCGGTATTGTGAGACGGGTTGACATTGGCTGTGTTTGAAGTGAACTAAACAAAATAAGAGCTCACATTTCAAGTGCGCTGTTATTTGACGAGACGGATTTTATGCACCGACCCGAAATCTAGTTACTATTGTTGATCGAAGGTGTCAAGCGGTAATTACTAACAAAGGTTTTGCTACTGGGTACTGATTTTACACGTAATAAAATGGAGCTGTTAAAAATATTATAACACTGAAGATTATAAGTTTTGTGTAACTGTATTTTTCATTATACTTTACTGTCCTTAATTAAATGTCCACTACAGAATTGTACCTTAATATTTAATACATGTTTAATCTTTAATATTAAATACTATTTCTATTTATTAAATATTTTATTTACAGCCATTTATAGCATAATAATCGGACCACATTATGCAAATAATAGGTGCTGAGAAATCAATAGGGTTTTATATTTAAATGTACATAACCGGTTATAGCCCTTCACTATCTTGAATGTCCCTAATTAGTTGACCACGACTGTATATTCATCTCATTCGTACACTAATAAAATCGAAGTTAAGGCATATTTAAAATGGAACCGTGGAAACCCTACTCTGACCGGGTTCTGACCCTGGGTGGAGATAGGATATCGAGTGTGAGTGCAAGGTGTTGTCGTTTGGTGCGGTAGGGCCCTAAAAATATCCTTGGTTTCGCGGTCTGTTTCCAACATCTGCAGGACGTCAAGTCCCACATACCTAGCGGTTCCCTAGGCGCGGGGACCTCGTAGGAGGTTCGGCACCTTGCCTGAAAAAAATAATAAAAATGTGTGCGTGTACTAGTGTACACACGTAAGAAGTGAAACATTAATGCTATCCCTACTCCGTTGGAGAAAGTGAAAGTACTCTTCGTCTGAACCAACCGTGGTAGGGGCAAGAAAAAGATGGCGCGTAACGGAAAAATGTGACGCGTAACCGAAAAATGTGACGGTAAATTTTTTTCCAACGCCGATAAAGAAGTTTCACTTCAAAAACTTATAACAGAGAAATCTATATCTTTCTTAGTCCACCCCTAAGGAGATACAGACGTGGCGTAATATATATCTTTCACACTTAACTCATTGGGCTTGTATTATTCGTATATTTATACAATACTAGGTGGGTGACCTGGTCAACATAAAATAATCTAAATACCGACTGCAGTGCCATCTGTCGGGCTGATTTGTGAATCTAAGCTATCCAGGGCGCCACCCAAACGCATACAAAAAAAATCTTTCAAATCGGTACAGCCGTTTAGAAGGAGTTCAATGACAAACACACGCACAGAAAAAAAAATCTTTATATTAATACGTGAAGCAAAAACTTTGTATCCCTTTTTACGAAAATTGCGCGGACGGAGGAGTATGAACTTTTCCACACTTATAGAGAATATAGAGAAGAAGTGCACAATGCTAATATTTTTTTAAAATAATGCATAAAAGATACATTAAATCAATAAAGAAAACATTACACACACTGCATACCATGTATTTGACGCACACATGCATGTATACTATTTATTGTCAAAATTTTGTTCTTGACGTCTGTTATCAAATTGAGAATAGATTAAAAATATTGTTTGTCTTTGTTAATATTTTTTATAGTGTAGTCTTGGCGAAATTTGTGATTATAGAAGTATAAAATACAATCATAATAGTGTACAAACTTACAATTCCAATTAACTATAGTCGAATTTCGACTACTGCGGGGCCACTAGTAAAGATAATTACGCTTCAGAATTCGGCCAGTAGCTTTTGTGTGATGCTTAAGAATGCTTAGTTGAATGACTTTGACTATGTTAATGATATTCTAATTTTACTTACTAAAGATCATCCATACTGCCTGGAGCCACTGCGTTCATCCACATTGCGTTTCCAGAGGTCTTTTTTGCCACGTACCATCCGGCTATGGAACGAGCTCTTCTCCACGGTGTCCCGAGCGCTATGACATGTCCTTCTTCAAACGAGGCTTGTGGAGAGTATTAAGCGGTAGGCAGCGGTAACCACTCACCATCAGGTGTTCCGTATGCTGCTCATATGCCTACACAGGTAAAAAAAAAACTGTTTTGGTTTTCTCTTTTCGTTTACAAAGTTTCAAACGCATCTAACGCGTCGCCTCAACTGGCGCGTCCCAAGTGGTCGCGTGTCGGCTCATATCCTGACAAATATTAGTTATTTGCTTAAAATACCGCTAAATGACGCACGAACATCAAACAAGAGCCGCCCCGTGGGAATATCGTCGAATACCATATATTTTAATAACACATTTTAACATTACGAGGCAAACTGTTGTTTTTTTTTTCGCGTGTCATCGAGCGATATTGCGTAACGAAAGTTCACGGTAAGCTATTTATTATGACGTGTAAACATTAAAAGATTACAATAGAACAATGATAAAACATTACAAGAGACTTTTTTCTTTCCTATCTAAACTGGTAACGTTGGCTATGCCAACATAATCCAACGAGTAAGTGAGCTCACGGGGCTCTAACCTGAGGACATTGCTAACACTAGCCCTAGCAAGAGCAGTGCTTCGCAAAAGCTACCCTAATCTAAGTGTAGTTATAAGTTTAATACTTTAAAAACCTTCCCGATGGACCCGTCGCTTGCGACGAAGGGTTCGGCGAGTAAATTAACCCACAGACACAGCCCACTGAGTTTCTCGGCGGATCTTCTCAGCGGGTCGCGATTCCGATCCGGTCGTAGATTCATTCGCGAAGCAGCTGCTCTTGAGTTGTTAGGTCTCCTTCGGAGGCGCTCGGGCAGCTGTTAGCAAATCCCACGCGTCTAGGCTGAGCCTATGCTCGCCCATCTGTCCTGGTGAAACTGGAAAGGCCTCCGGGCCACCAGTAATCCTTCAATCCTAAACAAAAACCACGGAGCCAGTCACCGAGCTCTGTATTAAATCTGTAATCTCGTTTGGCTTTTTACGCGGCAAGCTAAGCGAATGTTATTTCTGAAAAGCGTGATTCATGCAACTGAATTTATGCTGCCTGGTTCATTTTTGTAACAATTGTTATGGCTAAGAATTATTACGTTATTTGTACCGAGAAACAATAATATAATGTTGCAAAACAAAAGGAAATGTATACTCTACCTCAGTGATTCTCAACCTTTTTTTTGTTGCGGCACATATTTAACGATTTCAAAATTTGGCGGCACACAAAAAAAAAAGATAAAAATTATTTACTTACTACAACACTCTGCATTAATAGTTTATGAAAAAAATTTAATATACGAAATAAACTAAAATATACCATAATTTTTTTTTGTGGATTTAAATATATATTCATGTTTAAAATATTTTTCTTTTAAAATGATATAATTTAATTATATTAACATTATTATATATTCGCAAAATTTGGCGACACACTTTTGAAATTTGGCTACACACAAAAGTGCCGCGGAACAGTGGTTGAGAATCACTGGTCTAGAGAGATCATATCGGCGTAACCTTAACTAGTAGGCGAGCTCACGGGGCTCAGACCTGACGATGTTGCTAACACGAACCCTAGCAAGAACCGTGCTTCGCAGAATCTACCACCGGATCGGAAACGCGACCCACTGAAAAGATCCGAGGTCATAAAAAAAAAGCTTAAAGCGAACAATAGAATATGACGCAAATGATTAATCATAGATGATGTAGAAAATGTTTGTATGTAAAATACGTGGTTAGATATGTTCCGTCGAATCACATTAGGTATATGCGGTTAAGAACGTAGGCATTGGCATTACGAATGAAGTATGAGTCAAACGTAAATCATTCATCATGTATGTTTGAATGACGATGTTAAACAATTACACAGAAAAACGCTGATAAATTTTAGAGTTTCGAGATTATATTGTATTGTTGTTAGTTGTTTTTAATACGCTTTTATTAGCTTTAGACGCATCTATGTCAGTATGATATACGGAATGTATGATGAGTACGGAATCTTTGAACATGATTTTGACCCCCTTCAAAACGTCGGATTAACTCTAAATTTGGTATACTTATTAAGGACCGATAACAATACAATATTAAAAAAAAATTTGCAAAAATTTAAATTCAACTAAAAAATAAAAAATAAAAATAGTTTAAAAAACCAAACAGAACACGCTTTTATAGAAAATCCAACTAAAAAATAGAAAACAAAATCGCACGCTTTTTTTTACAATAAAACAATTTTTTCTTACACTATTTTTAATTCAAATTTATTTTCTATTTTTTAGTTGGTTTTTCTACAAAAGCGTATTTTGTTAGTTTTTTTAAACTATTATTTTTTTCTTTTTCGAGAACTCATTCGTTGATAAATATTTGTCTACCTTTGCTAGTAACCTCGAAGGGTTATGTTAGCTTCACCGATGGTAGGCGATCTTACGACGCTTAGCCGGGCACACTTTGCTACCATCTACCCTAGTTCAGAGCAGTGCTTCGCTGAATCTACCACCGGATCGGAAACGCGACCCACTGAGAAGATCCGGTCGATATTTTTTTATTGCTTAGATGGATGGACGAGCTCACAGCCCACCTGGTGTTAAGTGGTTAATGGAGCCCATAGACATCTACAACGTAAATGCGCCACCCACCTTGAGACATAAGTTCTAAGGTCTCAAATATAGTTACAACGGCTGCCACACCCTTCAAACCGAAACGCATTACTGCTTCACGGCAGAAATTGGTAGAGTAGTGGTGCCTACCCGTGCGTACTCACAAGACGTCCTACTACCATTACACGTCGTCAGAGTCTCGCTTGTTATACTACAGAACAGAATTGTTACATGTCCTGCTTCAAACTAGGCTTGTGGAGAGTTTTGAACGGGAGGCCGCGGCTTGGCTCTGCCCCTGACATTGCTGAAGTCCATGGGCGACGGTAACCACTCCCCATCAGGTGGGCCGTATGCTCGTCTGCCTGCAAGGACAATAAAAAAAAGAATGCAAGTAGGCCTGGTAAAACTAATAGTGCTTTTTCAGTAGTCGATATAGCCCTAAACTAGTTTTCCAAAGGTCTCCTCAGGCCGTTTAGTGCCATTGTCCGGCCGTTTTGAATCCAAGCCTTCATATTCTTCTGACCGGAAGGTTCGTGTGGTCATTTCAAGGTATTCTGTTGCTGCTTCGTGACAAAAGCTAAACTCTACACTAGTACTTTATAATTTTGGAGATCTGATTTTTGTTATACGATGTTAAGATACCTTCATCATGGAAATAGTTCATTAACACTTCGTAATAGAGGAAATGTGAAAGTAGCCCCGGAAACCAAAAAATTAAAGAGCGGTCTATTAGCGTGGTATGGACATGTGATGCGTAGAGAGGAGTTGCATGTGACTAGGAGATGTATGGAAATGGTAGTGCAAGGTAGAGGGGAAGAGGTCGACCGAAGAAGACATGAATGGAGTGTGTGAATGACGATATGAGAGAGAGAGGAGGGACTGTTGAGATGACGGCTGTATATAAGAATGGAAGAAAAAATTAGCTGTGCCGACCCGACCTAATGAGATAAGGTGGAGAAAAAAGAAAGAAACACTTCATAATAATGATGTATTTTAATTACGAAAACTGGGACACCAGTCTCTAAGATTCAAATACCGATACTGTCGCATCGCTCGATATGACTACAATACTGACTATTGAAATTAGTACAACACTGAGTATTTTTACTGGTGGTTGGACCTCTTGAGAGTCCGCGCGGGTAGGTACCACCGCCCCGCCTATTTCTGCCGTGAAGCAGTAATGCGTTTCGGTTTGAAGGGTGGGGCAGCCGTTGTGACTGTACTGAGACCTTAGAACTATATCTCAAGGTGTGTGGCGCATTTACGTTGTAGATGTCTATGGGCTCCAGTAAACACTTAACACCAGGTGGGCTGTGAGCTCGTCCACCCATCTAAGCAATAAATAAAAAAAAGTAAACCATGAAGACATAATTTTTCTTTTATAAATATTATGTCGTGTTTTTAAAGCGCCGATCGGTCAAACCGTTTCCATTGTAAGCGTTGTCAACCAAAAATCAGTTGCCCCCCCCCCAAATTGGTCTATGGTAAATTATCAAATAACGAACCGATTCGTTACGTTTACCGAAAGCGAACGGCGTGATCCGAATTCGGTTTAAGCCGTTTCGGCCTAAATCTCTTACGGATCCATTGGAACGGTCGTGTCCAATCCTCGGCCCGTGACGCTCTATAGGACTCCAAAAAACGAAAGGAATGTCACGATGTCAAAGTTTCACACGGGTCACCATTGAACGCTGCGTTTATATCGTACTAGTGGTCTCGCTCAGTAGTCGAATTTCGACTATAATCAATTGAAATTATAAGTTTGAACATTATTATGGTTCTATGGCCAAAAACTATTAAACTTCTATAGGTACTGGTCTTTCTTACTGGTGGTAGGACCTCTTGTGAGTCCGCACGGGTCACCACCACCACCACCCAACCTATATCTGCCTTGAAGTAGTAAGGCGTTTCGGTTTGAAGGGTGGGGCAGCCGTTGTAACTATACTTGAGATCTTAGAACTTATATCTCAAGGTGGGTGGCGCATTTACGTTGTAAATGTCTATCGGCTCCAGTAACCAGTTAACACCAGGTGGGCTGTGAGCTCGTCCACTCATCTAAGCAATAAAAAAAAAGGTACTCACAGATTTCGCCAAGACTACATTATATACAAATAATATTAAAGACAAACAGTATTAATCTATTCTCAATTTGCCAAAGACTAAACAATAACAAAAGTTTGACAATAAACAAAGAGTATTATATAATATAAATATATGTGTTTTAATGTATTTTATATGGATAATTAAAAAAAAAAAATTAATATTCTGCACTCCTTCTCTATATTTTCTATAAGTGTGGGAAATTTCATACTCCTCCGTCCGCGCAATTTTCGTAAAAAGGGTACAAGGTTTTCGCTTCACGTATCTAATATATAAAATTCTCGTGTCACAGTTTTCGTTGCCATACTCCTCCGAAACGGCTTGACCGATTTTGATCAATTTTTTTGTGCTTATCCGGTATCTATGAGAATCGGCCAACATCTATTTTTCATCCCCCTAAATGTTAGGGGTAGTCCACCACAATTTTTTTTTTTTTAATTTTTAGACAAACATTTTAATTTCTATTTTTTTATGATACAACATACAAAAATACATACAATCCTCAATTTTCACCCTTCTACGATCAACCCTTATTTTTTAATAGCCATTTTAGTAATTTAATCATTTTTCCTCTCCGGTCGAAAACTGATCAATCGTCATTTAATTAGTTATCCCCGCCAGATGTCTACAGGTGTCACTTCTGACCCAGTAAACAGCACGGAGTAGGGATGTTACCTCTACAGTTTTCGGCTATTATTAGTGTTTATGCTTCAAGCGTAGTAGTTAAACATTTTTAGTTCATCGCCTTGCAAGTCAGATGGAAAATCTACAAAAAAAAAACCCGAAAGATTTCACTAACGATACAATCACAAATGTCGACGGATATCCAACATATCGTCGAAGGAATACAGATAATGGCGGACAATCATTTATTAAAAACATCAGCAACACAGACATTGATATTGACAATCGTTGGGTCGTGCCATATTCGCCCCTGCTGAGCAAAACATACAATGCTCATATTAATGTTGAGCTCTGCAGTTCTGTGAAGAGCATCAAATACATTTGCAAGTATGTCCATAAAGGCAGTGACATGGCGGTGTTTAGAGTGGAAAATATGAATGTACCATGGCACACAAACATTCGCTTGAGGCCTTGAACAGGACATTGAAAGATATTAAAAACAACGACAAACTATTTGGTGGCACTCTGTTAGTCTTTTCAGGTGACTTCAGACAAACACTTCCCGTCATTCCACGTTCAACATACGCTGATGAAATCAACGCCTGCTTAAAATCATCGACATTGTGGCGTAATGTTGAAATAGTACAGCTGAAAGTAAATATGCGCGTTCAAATGCTTCAAGATCCATCCGCTGAAACATACTCAAAACAACTCTTAGATATCGGCGATGGAAAAGTCACTATAGCTGAAACTGGATACATAAAATTAGCGAATGATTTCTGCACTATCATTGATTCGCAAAATGCTCTCATTGAACAAATATTTCCCGATGTACACACGAATTACATAAATCTCGAGTGGCTTGCAGAAAGAGCAATGTTAGCTGCAAAAAATGTGGATGTTGACATTTTAAATCTGAAGATACAACAGTTATTGCCAGGGGACTTGGTATCATATAAATCTATTGATACAGTTTGCGATGACACTGAATCTGTAAATTTTCCAACAGAGTTTTTGAACTCACTGGATTTGCCAGGCATGCCACCACATAACTTACAATTGAAGGTTGGATCTCCAATTATTTTGCTTCGTAATTTGAACCCGCCACGGCTATGCAACGGTACGCGATTAGTCATTAAAAATTAATGAAAAAAGTTATCGAAGGCACCATTTTAAATGGCAAGTTTCGAGGTGAAAATATATTGATAGCACGAATACCTATTATACCCACAGATGTGTCAATTCAATTTAAGCGTATTCAATTTCCGATTAGATTGCCATTTGCAATGACTATTAATAAATCCCAAGGCCAAACAATGTCTGTTTGTGGCTTAGATTTGAGCACACCATGTTTTTCACACGGACAATTATACGTTGTATGCTCTCGAGTGGGTAAACCATCCAGTTTGTTTGTATTAGCTAAAGACGGGCTAACAAAAAATATTGTTCACGCTGCAGCATTAAGAGATTAATATTATGTAATGAATTAATTATATATATATAATTATTACTTTTAATAAATTAAAACAATTAATGTTCGGTGTTTTGTTATTTTTAAACAACATTCCCTCATCGTTCACAGCGCTCCAGGCCTTTTTCACTCATATTCTAC
Organism: Bombyx mori; assembly: GCF_030269925.1. NCBI lineage: Eukaryota > Metazoa > Arthropoda > Insecta > Lepidoptera > Bombycidae > Bombyx > Bombyx mori. The sequence continues at coordinate 5,118,359 of NC_085108.1, read as the reverse complement.
ATCCTTATACACTTCCAATAAGTTAGTAATTTTTTTTCCACACTAGAAATTCTCTAGAAATCTTATATATGGCAAGACAACGTTTGCCGGGTCAGCTAGTATATATATAGATTTGTGTTGTATCCGATCAGAGTCCTTTTAGTGCAGACACACAGATCCGACTTAACCGAGATTCCTGTACTATACAACAGATTTTCATCCACTACAGACAGCTCTGTACGAAAACTGTAAAGTAGTAATTTTTTTTTTTTTTTATTGCTTAGATGGGTGGACGAGCTCACAGCCCACCTGGTGTAAAGTGGTCACTGGAGCCCATGGACATCTACAACGTAAATGCGCCACCCACCTTGAGATATAAGTTCTAAGATCTCAGTATAGTTACAACGGCTGCCCCACCCTTCAAACCGAAACGCATTACTGCTTCACGGCAGAAATAGGCAGGGTGGTGGTACCTACCCGCGCGGAATCACAAGAGGTCCTACCACCAGTAAAAACTACCAAGTAAAGTATGTAGTAAGTAAGTATAAGCTTGTACTTTGTACGAGTTTGTACAGCAAATACAGACGTGCAAACAATCGCATAGATGCAGTTTTAAGCCGCTTGCGCACACAAATGTCCTTTTCAGAACTAGTTCATTACACAACGTACAATAGACGGCATATCTAAAAATTACAACGGGAAAGCAAGGTCTAATACACAATTATATTGTAGCACGCATTTCATTAGTTCAATGTAATCATTTATGAACACACACGGACAGTGATTTGACGTGCTTGTTGCGAGTTTGCGAACTTAAGACGTAACTTGAGGATTTCTAAACTTTGCTGGTTTTTTTTTTTTTTGTTAAATTGTGTTTTTTAGATACTATATTTATATACGAATCACATATCGATATTATATTAATTGTTATTTTCTTTCAATAAAAAAAAAAAGTTTATGTTTAAGTTTATTATCGATAAAATTGATTATTTAAAACACGAATAAATGAACATTTTTTGAAAATAAATCGTAGCTAGACCGATTTATCGCCCCCGAAATCCCCTGTATACTAAATCTTATGAAAATCGTTGGAGCCGTTTCCGAGATTATATACATATATATATTAATATACAAGAATTGCTCGTTTAAAGGTATAAAGATATGCCATGTGCAACATTACTCATGCACAACCATACTCGTCGAACTCGGCAAAGAGTTCGTCGTGCACCCAACCTATGCAGCAGCTCGCTGAGTTTCTCGTCGCATCTTCTCAGCGGGTCGCGATTCCGATGCGGTAGTAGATTGATTCGCGAAGCAGCTGCTCTTAAGTTGTGAGGTGTGCTTAGGAGGCACTTGGGCAGCTCTTAGCAAATTCTACAGGATAAAATTTTATTGATTTTAGGCTGTATGCTCTGCTCTTATTGCATTACACTATGTAACGCCAGATGGCGTCACCTTTGTACATCCTTCCTTATTGCCATCATTTATGCGGTGTGTAAACGTGTGTGAACTTGTTAATAAAAATAAAACGTATAGTTCAAAGAAGTCTTGTTTATCAACATAATCTCAATAAACCCCACCCCTCCTGGCTGAGTCTTTGCTCACTCACCTGTCCCACCTGTGTGGTGAAATTAGAAAGGACCACGGGCCACTGGTAATCCATCATTCATAAAAAAAAGATTGGTATGTATTTATATTGGTATGGAATTGTATATTGGTATGGAATTGTATATTGGTATGGAATTGTATATTGGTATAGAATTGTATATTGGTATGGAATGGTATATTGGTATGGTATGGTATCAATGTATTACATACCAATTTCCAAGGTACGACAATTTCGCTTTCTCCAGTCGATATATAAACCGCATACTACATTTTCGAACGAACCAAATGCGCGCCAACAAGCTCGCTCAAACACGGCCCCGTATATTTCACTAACAACATTACATCACGAACTCAGATCGAGCGGTAATGAGCAACGACTTGGCCCATGAATTATGAATGCAGTTCGACCCAGTTGTTTTGAGTATCGACACGTGGTGACCTCATCGACACCTCATAACACCTCGTCTGTTCACTGAATGAACGTGCCTTTCTTAAAACTAAGTTAACACGTGCTGGAACACGACTGAAATTCGTGGTGTACTAAGACCATTTTTAACATGCTTTTTTTTATTGCTTAAATGGGTGGACGATCTCACAGCCCACCTGGTGTTAAGTGGCTACTGGAGCCCATAGACATCTACAAAGTAAATGCGCCACCCACCTTGAGAGATATGTTCTAAGGTCTCAGTATAGTTACAACGGCTGCCCCACCCTTCAAACCGAAACGCATTACTGCTTCACGGCAGAAATAGGCAGGGTGCTGGTACTACTTATACGGACTCACAAGAGGTACCTACCACTAGTAATTACGCAAATTATAATTTTGCGGGTTTGATTGTTATTACACGATGTTATTCCTTCACCGTGGAACTCAATCGTGAACATTTGTTAAGTAAGTTGTTAACATTGAAATTAGTGTTTGAATAAATGGTGCCATTGGCGGTTGTCGCTTGGCGATATCTCTTAGGCAACACTGTACGGAGACACGCAGGGGCCCCGAATCTTGTTTTATTTTCTCTGTGTGTCTTTCATGCATTCTCTATTCATAATAAATATTTTCATGGCTAAGTACCCTACGGTACGAATCTGTTCGGGGTATATATAGCTCTCTAAAAGCTGTGTGATTGTGAAATGTAGGGGCATCATCGCGCGTTAGATGATTTAATCTCGTCTTCCCTATTAGGGCTGACACTGCAAATGTAGTTTAAAATTGAAAATTGAATAAACTTCGTGTTTCATAATAGAGTTGGTAGATTAGCGATAAAGCACTTTTCACGTCATTTCGGATCCTCCAGATCCACTAACGGTGCTTTCAGGTACCTTAAGAACCGGTCACCGTTCTCGTCGAACCCGTCGCTTGCAACGAAGGGTTCGGCAGGGTTTTCGGCCACAGAAAACTATTTTTATTCACATTATCGAAATTTTACATATACTTAAGACGTTTAGGATAATTGTATTTTAATTTTGGAAGGTTTCACTTCCACCACGTGTGAATTGCACACATGTATTTTTTTTTAAGTAAACTAGTGTATTTGGAACAATGGCAATTTAGAACAATTTTTAAATTTGTCGCCGAAAAGTTGAGAGAGATATTTATTTACGACTAGTTGACCCGGCAGACTTCGTAGTGCCTCATTCGATAAATAAAAGACCTAAACTTTTGTCTAAAATAAACTTAAAACAAACAAAAGGAATACGTCCGACGGGGGCCACATAAAAAAGGAAGACAAAATTGTTATTTTTATTAAATTCCGAGCAATTTCTTAATTATCTACCTTTTAAACTTTCCTTGGACTTTTACAAATAATTAAAGAACAAAATTAGCCAAATCGGTCCAGCCGTTCTCGAGTTTTAGCGAGACTAACGAACAGCTATTTATTTTTATATATACCTATATATAGATATTTTTTTCATGTCCATGAGTCATCTTAATAATACAAATCAATGTTGTATTTTATTTTGTAGAGTAAAAAAAATATATATTAGTAATAATAAAAAAATTACCGTCCCTACGTACAATCAAACCCTTTTTCATACGGAAAACCCTTTTTTCAAACATGATACGGTACAAATTTAATAATAGTATCCCTTAGGTTTTTTTTTTTCGTACCTACAACATTCGTAATTCGCATATCCCGTCTATTCGATATCGCTTTTAGGATAGTACATACATATATCTTCGTCTTGTGCTAATGAAAACATATCTATATATTAATACGTGAAGCAGAAACTTTGTATCCCTTTTTACGAAAATTGCGCGGACGGAGGAGTATGAAATTTTCCACACCTGTAGAGAATATAGAGAAGAAGTCCGCAATGCTAATATTTTTTTAAATTATGCCTTAAAAATACATTAAATCAATAAAGAAAATATTACGCACACTACATACCATGTATTTGACGTACACACGCATGCATACTATTTATTGTCAAACTTTTGTTCTTGACGTCTGTTATCAAATTGAGAATAGAATATGGTTAGTCTTTGTTAATATTTTTTATAGTGTAGTCATGGCGAAATTTGTGATTATAGAAGTATAAAATACAATCATAATAGTGTACAAACTTACAATTCCAATAAATTATAGTCGAATTTCGACTACCGCGGGACCTCTAGTCTTTATGAATAAGCGTAAACTTTAGTAGGTGTACGCTTTGTGTTCGTATTCTTGTCGGTTTTGGCAAGACTTCTATGGTTCGTAATAATTACTTTCTTAATTGTACATCGAGGGTTGAAGGGCTTAACGGGTTAAGGACCGAGATTTTTTAGCGATTTTTGCCAAAAGTAATTAATTATGTATACGGATAAAGAATTACTCAAATAAGATATTCCTACTTTTAGTTTTTTGATTATCTATACTAATACTAATATTATAAAGAGGAAAGATTTGTTTGTTTGTTTGTTTCGAATAGGCTCCGAAACTACTGGACCGATTTGAAAAATTCTTTTTCCATTAGAAGCCGACATTGTCCCTGATGAACATAGGCTACTTTTTTTAATTTTAATTTTATTTTATTTTTTTGGTTTCATGTGTGTTTTAATGTTTCCGAAGCGAAGCGAGGGCGGGTCGCTAGTGCAATAATAATTATATTGTCGAATGGTCCCCCTTTAATATGTTGTAGCTACTAGCCTAGATGAGCTATGGCGGTCCGCGTTTCTTAGATATTCAATAGAAAACTTGCGACTAGGAGTATTCTAGGTGGTAGGGCCTCTTGTGAGTGATGGTAGGACCTCTTGTGAGTGATGGTAGGACCTCTTGTGAGTCCGCACGGGTAGGTACCACCACTTTACCTATTTCTGGCGTGAAGCAGTATTGCGTTTCGGTTTGAAGGGTGGGGCAGCCGTTGTAACTATACTGAGACCTTAGAACTTATATCTCCAGGCGGGTGGCGCATTTACGTTGTAAATGTCTGTGGACTCCAGTAACCACTTAACACCAGGTGGGCTGTGAGCTCGTTGACCCATCTAAGCAATAAAAAATAAAGAGCATGCGTACTCCAGTTTATTTATCATTAGGTTCGTTGATAGCTCATACCTACGACGGGTAAGTTACACATTCATACTAATATAAGCTCGACTATAATTTACTTATTTGGTGTGTGGGAATCCATGAATCAAAACGAAGGTAGATATTCTTTTTTTTTTAATCACAGAGCGAGGGTACCAATTTTTTTTCTCGGCCAAGTCGTACATATACGAAATCGTGCCATAGATAATGACGGGTTATCCGTGTCCGACGTAGAGCTTAGAATCGTAAGACATGTCCTACATGTTATTTTATTGCTTGTGCGTTACAAATGATGTTTATCGTATGTGCTGTGTCTCCTAACGCGGCGTATCTATAAGGTTTTTTATTTACACTAGACTCTGTGTGCTTAATTCGCGTTTTTTAACATTCTCGATAGCGTAAAAGTTAACTCAAATTTGTATGGAGTCGGATCGTTTGCCTACGTATGCCGCTAGGGGCGCTGCTCCAATTGCATACAAATTTGAGTTAACTTTTACGCTAACGAGAACGTTAAGAAACTCGCAATAAGCACGCTGCATGTCGTTAAAAACACGAATTAAGCACACTGCACGTGCATTCTCGCTCACGACTCGGTCGTGCGCGGACGTGCTTTCCGATCCGTGGCCCGCTTGCGAGCTGCGTCTCTGAACTCACAGCTGTGCTCGACAGTTTAGTGACCGTGAATACATTCTCGTTTACGACTCGGTTGTGTGTGAACGTGCCTTCCAATCCGTTGGTCGCTTGCGACCTACGCATCGGAATACACAGTTGTGCGTGATAGTGTTGTGACCGTGAATACCCACCTCATACCAACTGTCTTTTTCAAGGCAACCAATCGCTACGATCAGGCTTCCTGTGGCACTCACAGGCTAGCGATTTCCTAACCCTTCCCAAAACAACAGTCTTTTTCAAGACTAGACCCCCGCTCGCGATTCTGCCTGCTGTAGCACTATACAGCCCGAGCGGGTTCCTTTCCTTTTCCCCGCCGATTGCCGTTTTCACGGCATAGGCATTCCCCCCCCCTGCTCCTTGCTGTCCTGCAGCACAGGGGGGTTACAAATCCTATCCGGGGCCTCGCCTTTCGGCGAGTTCAACAAAAGTCCCGGGGCCGCCCCCCCCGGGCAAGAAGCAAGAAGATATGGAAGAAAGTGAAAGTGTCAGTGACATTGTCGGGTTCCTCCGGGATAGGTACCCGTCAATTAGGGCCGAATATCTCAGTTATAGGGCCTCTCGTGGCAATCCCTCCCCCCCCGCGTCCGTCGCCGCGTATTTCAACCGTGCCTCGGAGGCACGCCGCGCGCCCCCCGCCGCCGCGATAAGTTCGAGCGCACGTTCCGACGATGCGACTCACGAAGCGCCTAGCGCTACCCCCACCCCCGCGCCCGCGTCGGTTACGTCATCACGCGCTACGTCCGCCGCGACCTCGATCGTTTCAAGTTCAGGCTCCGATACCGAATCGGAGATGGATTTCGAATCCGCGTCAAGCCCTCAGCCTGGAACTTCGGATGGGTTCCAAACCGTAACGCGCGGTAAAAAGCGTACTCGCGCCGTGGAGTCCCGGAGCTCCACGACGAAGCAGACAAAATCCGCGTCCGCCTCTCGACCGAAAGTAGTAATTACACCGGAGTCGGACTCCGCGCGCCGCGTAACCCCACCGCCGCGTCCCAAGCCCGCGCCCGCTCCCAAAGTAGTTGCCCCGCCCCCGCTGATACTTCAAGAGAAGACAGCGTGGAATCGCGTGTCCCAGGCCCTTCAGGCCAACAAAATTAATTATACCCATGCGCGTAACGTCGCGCATGGGATTCAGATAAAGGTCGCAACGCCGGGCGACCATAGGGCCCTCTCTTCATACCTCCGAAAGGAGAACATAGGTTTTCACACCTATGCTCTTCAGGAGGACCGCGAGCTCCGCGTAGTAATACGCGGAGTCCCTAAGGAGCTAGAAATAGACTACATTAAGGAGGATCTGACCGCTCAGGCCCTCCCGATAGTTAGTGTGCACCGGATGCACAGCGGGCGGGGCAAACAGCCCTATAATATGATACTCGTGGCGCTAGAACCCACCCCGGAGGCCAAAAAGAAGATCGCATGTCTCACGACAATTTGCGGCCTATCCGGGATCTCGATCGAAGCCCCCCACAAGCGTGGCACTCCCGGGCAGTGCTACAGGTGCCAACTCTATGGCCACTCGGCGCGTAATTGCCACGCGCGCCCCCGCTGCGTGAAATGCCTCGGCGATCACGCTACGTTAGATTGCGTTAGAGATAGGGAAACCGCGACCGAACCTCCCAGCTGTGTCCTATGCCTTAAGCAAGGGCACCCCGCGAACTACCGTGGATGTCCCAGGGCTCCGCGGAAACGTCCAACCCACCCGGCTCCGCGAACCGTCGGCCCAAAGACTTCGGCACCTTCAGTGCCGAAACCCGCCTTCGTGCCGGCTGCAGTTCCCACGGTCTCAGCGTGGAAAAAGCCGCTGCCGTATACGAAGGCGGGAACGGAAACCGCACCCCCGCTCGTGACACGCCCCGCGCCCCAGCCCCTGCTCGCACCTCGCCCCGCGCCCGCGTTCCGCCCCCCGCAACCCTCTGCCGTCAACGACTTCGCGCTCGTGCGCGACTTCGTCACCGCGGTCAACTTCGACCGTCTGCGATCGTTCGCAGACGCGATACGTAGGTCGGTAACCCCTGAACAGCGGCTCGCGGCCGCTTTCGATCATTTGGACGTCTACGAGTCCGTGTCCCGCACGTTATAAAAATCTTTACCGGTAACCAATGGCGCAAAAAGGTAGAGAAAAACCGTTTTCCCTTACGTTAGCATTCTATAATGCTAACGGACTCGCGCGGCAACGCGATCAAATTTTTGAATTCCTCCGCGACAATCTTGTAGATATTCTATTAGTGCAGGAAACCTGTCTAAAGCCCTCGCGTCGTGACCCGAAAGTCGCGAATTACGTCATGGTTAGGAATGACAGACTCACCGCCTCCAAAGGCGGGACTGCCATTTACTATAGGCGGGCCCTGCACGTTGTCCCTCTCGATACTCCCTCGCTCTCACATATCGAGGCGTCAGTGTGCCGTATCTCGCTGACGGGACACCAGCCGATCGTCATCGCATCCGTTTATCTCCCCCCGGACAAGCCCCTCCTGAGCAGTGACATCGAGTCACTGTTCGGCATGGGAGACTCTGTCATCCTGGCAGGCGATTTAAATTGCCACCACACTAGGTGGAACTGCCATCGTACAAACGTTAACGGTAGGCGTCTCGACGCGTTTATAGACGACCTCACCTTTGAAATAATCGGTCCCCCAACTCCAACATGTTATCCGTATAACATCGCGCTCCGTCCGAGCACTATAGACCTGGCATTGCTTAGGAACGTAACTCTGCGCTTGCGTTCCATCGAAGCAATGTCAGAGCTCGACTCAGACCACCGACCTGTCGTTATGCAGCTCGGTCGCCCTCACAACCCAGTCACTGTTACAAGGACCATGGTGGATTGGAATAAGCTGGGCACGTGCCTAGCCGACGCCGCTCCGCCAATCCTCCCTTACGGCCCGGATTCGAATCCATCCCCCGAGGACACCGTCGAATCCATAAACATCATTACCGATCACATCTCTTCCGCGATCATTAGATCTTCTAAAGAAGTCGATGTGGAGGACAGCTTCCACCGCATCAGACTGTCCCCCGATCTTAGGAATCTCTTAAGAGTTAGGAACGCGGCAATCCGGGCCTACGATCGTCTTCCCACGCATTCAAACCGGATTCAGATGCGTCGTCTACAACGCGAAGTCCACTCCCACTTAAGCGACGCGCGTAACGATAATTGGCATAGTTATTTAGAACAACTCGCGCCCTCCCACCAAGCATACTGGCGACTAGCTAGGACTCTCAAATCCGAAACTACCGCTACTATGCCTCCCCTCTTACGCCCTTCAGGCCAACCACCGGCATTCGATGACGATGACAAGGCTGAGCTGCTGGCCGATGCACTGCAAGAGCAGTGCACCACCAGCACTCAACACGCGGACCCCGAACACACCGAGTTAGTCGACAGGGAGGTCGAGCGCAGAGCTTCCCTGCCGCCCTCGGACGCGTTACCCCCCATTACCACGGACGAAGTTAGAGACGCGATCCACAACCTCCAACCTAGGAAGGCACCAGGCTCCGACGGCATCCACAACCGCGCGCTAAAATTTTTGCCAGTCCAACTGATAGCAATGTTGGCTACAATTTTAAATGCCGCTATGACGCACTGCATCTTTCCCGCGGTGTGGAAAGAAGCGGACGTTATCGGTATACATAAGCCGGGCAAACCGACAAACGAAACTTCTAGTTACCGTCCGATTAGTCTCCTCTCGACGATAGGAAAAATCTACGAACGGCTCCTTAGGAAACGCCTCTGGGATTTTGTTACCGCGAACAAAATTCTCATAGACGAACAGTTCGGATTCCGCTCTAAACACTCGTGCGTACAACAAGTGCACCGCCTCACGGAGCACATTCTGATAGGACTAAATAGGCGTAAACAAATCCCGACCGGCGCCCTCTTCTTCGACATCGCGAAGGCGTTCGACAAAGTCTGGCACAACGGTTTAATTTATAAACTGTACAACATGGGAGTGCCAGACAGACTCGTGCTCATCATACGAGACTTCTTGTCGAACCGTTCGTTTCGATATCGAGTAGAGGGAACTCGTTCTCGTCCCCGTCGACTGACCGCCGGAGTCCCGCAAGGCTCCGCGCTCTCCCCGTTATTATTTAGTTTGTATATCAATGATATACCCCGGTCTCCGGAGACCCATCTAGCGCTCTTCGCCGATGACACGGCTATCTACTACTCGTGTAGGAAGATGTCGCTGCTTCATCGGCGACTCCAGATCGCAGTAGCCACCATGGGACAGTGGTTCCGGAAGTGGCGAATAGACATCAACCCCACGAAAAGCGCAGCGGTGCTCTTCAAAAGGGGTCGCCCTCCGAACATCACTTCGAGCATCCCACTTCGTAGTAGGCGCGCAAACACCTCCGCCGTTAGTCCCATCACTCTCTTTGGCCAGCCCATACCGTGGGTCTCGAAGGCCAAATATCTAGGCGTCACCCTCGACAGAGGGATGACATTCCGTCCCCATATAAAAACGGTACGCGACCGCGCCGCGTTTATTCTAGGACGACTATATCCAATGCTTTGTAGTCGAAGCAAACTGTCCCTCCGCAATAAGGTAACTCTCTACAAAACTTGTATACGCCCCGTCATGACGTATGCAAGCGTAGTGTTCGCTCACGCAGCCCGCACCAACTTGAAATCCCTTCAGGTTATTCAATCACGATTCTGCAGGATAGCCGTCGGAGCGCCTTGGTTCCTTAGGAATGTGGATCTCCACGACGACCTGGAGCTCGACTCTTTTAGTAAGTATCTACAGTCGGCATCGCTGCGCCGTTTTGAGGAGGCGGCACGACATGAGAACCCTCTCATCGTAGCCGCTGGAAATTACATACCCGACCCAGTAGACCGAATGGTAAACCGTCGACGTCGCCCAAAGCACGTCATTACGGATCCTCCTGATCCATTAACGGTGCTTTTAGGCACCACAAGCACCGGTCACCGTCCTCGTCGAACCCGTCGCTTGCGACGAAGGGCTCGACGAGCGAACTAACCCATAGACACAGCCCACTGAGTTTCTCGCCGGATCTTCTCAGTGGGTCGCGTTTCCGATCCGGTGGTAGATTCAGCGAAGCACTGCTCTTGCTAGGGTCAGTGTTAGCAACTCTCCGGTTGAGCCCCGCGAGCTCACCTACTAACGTTAGGGTGAAGCTGAAGTAGCCTCTCAAGGCTATCAGCATAGGTAGGAAAAAAAAAAAAAACTGCACGTGCTTGAGAAGTATTTCTTAAAGCAAAAAGATCATAAGTGCTCACGACTGATACTACTATTACTCTCCTTAGCCGATTTCGGCCACGGCGTGCTCGTGTGTAGCTAACATAGCCGATCTTATATTTAAACGTGTGTGCACTGCGGACAGGTGACCACACCCTTATTTTGGGTGTCAGACATATAAATTAAACATACTAACTTTATTCACACTCTGATTTAATCTACCAATTTTACATTGATGCGTCTTATTCAACTACTCTTTCTCGACTGCCTGCATTCACTTTTGTCTCAGCCGGCTATCCCCTCTTGGCCGATCACGTGTCTTAGTCACGTGACTTTAAAGGCAATCAATTGAGCAACTAATAAACAAAAATATTTTAAATGTTTTTGCGGGATAAACTTCATATTTAATAATAATTCTTAATATCTACAGGATCCTATATAATCATAATAATATAAATAATCACAAACCTTACACTTATAATAGTCGTAAGAGATAGCACAAGGCGGATGTGGTTTTCAGTTCATCGCGTCGAGTATCTGTTCATCAGAGCTGTGTTTCTCCTAAATGTTTTTTATTACTGGTTTTCGCCAAAGACTTCCATTCTGGTCGTCGGCCATTTGCACTCACTGTAAAGGCTTAATGTGGCACTTCTTCATGTGCACATATCACGACAAACTAGAATCTATTGTAAGGAAGGAAAACCTAGGAAGTGGGCTTGGCCTGCTGACGTAACGCCGCAGCCAGGGGCTTTTAAGACACTGAAGCACCGGTGACCGTCCTCGTCGAACTCTTCATCGTAATCTACGAACTAACCCATAAACGCAGCCCGCTGAGTTTCTTGTCGGATCTTCTCAGTGGGTCGCGATTTTGATACAGTGGTAGATTCAGCGAAGCACTGCTCTTGCTAGGGCTAGTGTTAGAATTGTTTTTTTTTTTTTTTTTTTTTTTTTTTATTGCCTTTGTAGGCAGACGGGCATACGGCCCACCTGATGTTGAGTGGTTACCGTCGCCCATGGACTTCAGCAATGCCAGGGGCAGAGCCAAGCCGCTGCCTACATTCAGGTTGAGCCCGTGAGCTCACCTACCCGTCCGGGCGTAGCTGGAATAGCCTCTTAGGGAAAAAAAGCCGCAGCTACTTCAGACTGGTCGTGATTGAAGAGGGGACAACTAACCTATTGCCTCGTAAATTTGTTTTTTCTAATCTCAGCACCAGAGATCGACGGATGTGGTACATTCGCGTGTTAACTTAACCACCAGCATTTTGTCATTTCTATTTAAAATCATAAAAACTGTTGAGAATTGTATTTTGTATCGTTTTAATTATATATTTTTTTAATATTTTGAGACGTGATTTCTAATTCTATAGAAGATTGTTTAAGAATGAATAAATGCATTTTTTTTAATGCCGCATCTAAATGCTTATTAACACTGCATCAGTTTGTAATGTAATAACCGTAGGACAGAAATGTTTTGTTTCTAATCAAACGAAATTAATCGAATTAAAATTTTCCATATCATTTTGTTCTTCGCTAATTGTTTGATAAAACTATATTTATATTTTAATATCTAGATCGAGCATTTTAATTGTCTAAACGAGTACACGTGATCACGGTTCACCTGGTGTTATGTGGTTATCAAAGTCTATGGACATCACGTTGTGAATATCTTTTTTTCTACCTATGCTGGTAGCCTAGGGGGTTACACTAGTTTAACCGGGTAGGAGAGCTCACGGGGCTGTAACCTGGTGACGTTGCTAACACTAGCCCTTGCTAGCAAGAGCAGTGTTTCCCTAAATCTACCCTCTTTTTCTATTCCATTCTCTTCTATCAGCCGTCATCTCAACACTCACTTCTCTCTCTCTCCCATCTTCGAGTCACATGCATCTTCTCTCTACGCATGACATGTCCATACCATGCTTTTTTTTTTCTCTTTTTTTTCCTACCTAAGCCTTGAGAGGCTATATCAGCGTAACCCTAACTTTTGTAGGTGAGCTCACGGGGCTCAAACCTGATGACGTTGCTAACACGAACCCTAGCAAGAGCCGTGCTTCGCAGAATCTACCACCGGATCGGAAACACGACCCACTGAGAAGATCCGGCGAGAAACTCAGTGGGCTGTGTCTGAAAGTTAATTTACTCGTCGAGCCCTTCGTCGCAAGCCACGGGTTCGACGAGAACGGTGACCGGTGCTTGAAGTACCTAGAAGCACCGTTAGTGGATCGGTAGGATCCGAGATGACGTGTTTTGGGCGACGTCGACTGCTTTCCATTCTGTCCGCAGGATCGGGAATGTAGTTACCGGCGGCCACGATGAGAGGGTTCTCGTGTCGTGCCGCTTTATCGAAGTGGCGCATCGACGCCGACTGCATATACTTACTGGTGGACTCTAAGTCCAGGTCGTCATGGAGGTCGACGTTCCTGATGAACCACGGGGCTCCGACGGCTATCCTGCAAAAACGGGATTGAATGATTTGGAATGACTTTAAGTGAGTGCGGGCCGCGTGAGCGAACACTACACTTGCATAGGTCATGACGGGGCGTATGCAAGTTTTGTAGAGTGTCACCTTATTTCTAAGGGACATTTTACTTCGCCTACATATCATCGGGTAGAGACGTCCTAGAATGAAGGCGGCACGGTCGCGTACCGTCTTGATGTGAGGGCGGAATGTCATCCTACTGTCGAGGGTGACGCCTAAATATTTGACCTTCGGGGCCCACGGTATGGGCTGGTCGAACATCGTGATTGGGCGAATGGCGGGGGCGGAGGTGTTGACGCGCCTAGTCGGGAAGGGGATGCTCAGCGTGGTGTTCGGAGGGCGACCCCTTTTGAAGAGCACCGCTGTGCTTTTCGTGGGGTTGATGTCGATGCGCCACTTCCGGAACCACTGTCCCATGGTGGTAGCTGCGGTCTGAAGTCGTCGATGAAGCAACGCCTTCTTCCTACACGAGTAGTAGATGGCGGTGTCATCGGCGAAGAGCGCCAGATGGGTCTCCGGAGACCGGGGTATATCGTTGATATACAAACTGAATAGTAACGGGGAGAGGGCGGAGCCTTGCGGGACTCCGGCTGTGACGTGACGGGGCCGGGAACGCGTTCCCTCGACTCGATATCGGAACGAACGGTTCGACAAGTAGTCTCGTATGATGAGCACGAGTCTGTCTGGCACTCCCATGTTATACAGTTTGTATATCAAACCGTTGTGCCAGACTTTGTCGAACGCCTTCGCTATATCGAAGAAGAGGGCTCCTGTCGGGATGGTACCACGCTAACCGTCCGCTCTGTCTTATATATATGTCTTATATGTCTTATCTCTCTCCGTCTCGCTTCCCTGAAACTAGCGCCGGATCGAAATCGCGACCCACTGAGAAGATCCGGCGAGAAACTCAATGGCCAAAGCCAAACCGCTGCCTACCGTTTAATACTCTCCACAAGCCTCGTTTGAAAAAGGACAAGTCATAGCGCTCGAGAAACACCGTGGAGGGGGAGCTCATTCCAAAGCCGGATGGTACGTGACAAAAAAGATCTCTGGAAACTCACTGTGGATAACCGCAGTGGCCGGCGGTGCGATGGTAAAAATGAGATGATGGTATCATTTCAAACAATTCCTCAGAGCACTCCCCATGGAACATACGGTACATACAGAGGGAACCGAGGTCTCTCCGTAGACCCAGAGGTTCCAAACGGCTCTCTTCTGTATGATAATTGGAAGTAGCTGGTATTCTGGTAGCTGGTTATTTGGGGGATGATACGTGGCAAAGAAAATCTCTGGAAGCTCACTGTAGATGAACTTACTTATTAAGCTTTTAAACTCTACTGGTGTTTTGGCTAATTGAATTTCCGATGAGTCCATCAAACGGACAGACCTCTTTTGTGTTTCGACCGAACATGCAACTACCTACATAATAAGAGCGAGGAATGTAATGCAAATTCTGACGAAGACTTTAGTATAAATTGCATTATAATGTCTTCGAAATTTGGTTGGCTAATACGTCAGTTGTTAGGGTGTCCATGAATTTGATGGATTTTTAAGGTCGTGTTTATTTGAATGCTTTGTTTAGCTTGTTTGTTTGTTAGAAAATGAATATTTGAATGTCATTATCATCGACTTGGAGGAGGAGGAGTCCAGAAGAAGCCAGTCAGCGACTTGAATTAATTCTTCGACGCTTAAGCGCTTTTACCAGATCCTAAACGGTCAATAAACCGGTCAATAGCCACCGTTATTAAAAGCTTAACAAAAGTAGAGAACAAAACAGAATCTATACTTTAATATATAAATCTACAGTGGTTTTTACGTATGCTCCGTTATAACTGCTGAACCATGCATCCGATTGACTTGAAACTTGGTAGCCATGTAGAAAATACATGTACTTAATGGATAGACTAATATTTATATGAGTATTGGACTCCATACACCAGTTGCGGGGGCGTTAATGATGAGTACCTTTGCGGGGGTGAGAAATAATAATGTTAATTTTAAATGCCCAGCGAAGCGGACGGGTACAGCTAGTAATTCATAGAGCTTCGTTCCTCGCATCTCCTCTCTGTAAGACATTATAATTATACTAATCTGTTTGTTTGTCAACCGCCATTTTTTTAAATTTCAATCAATAACAAAACAAAACACGTAATATAATTACAAAAAGGCAATTCTATACCTTGAGAAATCAGTGATTATGGTCGAATATCGAACATCGGGCGAAGACTAAGTACAATCATGGTTACCGCATTCTTGATTCATGTCGTAGTAGAAAATTTTTATGATCATTAGGATGATATTCAAAATAAAAGTATTCACTTACGAGAAATTAAAGGATGTAGCTGTTTGCAATACACGGTAGGATTATATCGACACGAAACATGTATGGACCTAATATAAAATGGACTGAATCCTTTGGAATTTATTTGTTTAATCTATCTATGTATACAAAAATGAATTGCTGTTCGTTAGTCTCGCTAAAACTCGAGATCGGCTGGACCGATTTGGCTAATTTTGGTCTTGAATTATTCGTGGAAGTCCAGAGAAGGTTTAAAAGGTAGATAAATATGAAAATGCTCGGAAATACATAAAAATAACAATATTGTTTTCCCTTTGACGTGTCCCCCGTCGGACGGATTCCTTTTGTTTGTTTTAAGTTTATTTTATATAAAAGTTTAGGTCTTTTATGTATCGATTGAGGCACTACGAAGTCTGCCAGGTCAGCTTGTTTACTATAAAATATCGAATGTGATATTAAAATCATCTATATCATCCAAACTCGATACAATAGCTGTCGTGAGCATCCCTGATCAAATTAGCGCGCTCAACCGCTCCAGGTACGCCATTAAAATCGTAATAAAAATTCGTGTGATTGTCCAATATGAATCTGATGAGTTCATATTAATGTTACGTCATCGGTACCGGTCGAGACGAGAAATAAAAAGGCGGACCGCGAAGCAGCGGGATACCAGACCCGGGACAGCGATCTCAACATAATGACCCGTAATGAACGTTGATAGCGAACAATAAGTTCGAAAAGTGACTTTGAAGAATGCGTAAAACGGAACGTGTTTCAGAACAAAAAAAAAAAAACAAAAAAAACACGCGCGCATCTCAATTCAAAATTTAAAATCGATTGGTTTTTATTTTACGGCTATGACAATTAGCCGTTTTGCCTCGAATTTTAGCCAAAGAGTTTGTTTTCTTTTAAAAAAGGAAATGCATTTAAGGGCCTGTGCACACCACGTTTTTTAAACGCGCCGTCAACCGCGCCCTTTTATCCTACAGAGCGGTTTGTTGTCGTTTGTATCGATACAAACGCGCGTTAGCATCGCGTCTGTATCGATTCAAACGTGTATTTGAATGTACTAAAGGTCCCGCAGTAGTCGAAATTCGACTATAATTAATTGGAATTGTAATTTTGTACACTATTATGATTGTATTCTATACTTCTATAATCACAAATTTCACCAAGGCTACACTATAAAAAATATTAACAAAGACAAACAATATATAATCTATTCTAAATTTGACAACAGACGCCAAGAACAAAAGTTTGACAATAAATAGTATGCATGCCTGTATGCGTCAAATACATGGTATGTGGTGTGTGTAATGTTTTCTTTATTGATTTAATGTATCTTTTATGCATTATTTTAAAAAAATATTAGCATTGTGCACTTCTTCTCTATATTCTCTATAAGTGTGGAAAATTTCATACTCCTTCGTCCGCGCAATTTTCGTAAAAAGGAATACAAAGTTTTTGCTTCACGTATTAATGTATAGATACAGGTGTGCAAAGGTCTACGGGGTGCGTCTGACTTGCGTGCGTATCGCGACTGTATCGCTACAAACGCGCGTCGACAGCGCGTTTAAAAAACGTGGTGTGCACAGGCCCATAAGTAGCATTATCTTCACGGTGTGTTTACAACCTGAACTGGTATAAGCGCGTTGCCTGTTCCTACGAAGACGCGTTTTGATTAGAAGAGCTATACGCTATACACGATTGAGATACGTTCTATATTGTAACTATACTGAGACTTTAGAACTTACATCTCAAGGTGGGTGGCGGCATTTACGTTTTAGATGTCTATGGGCTCCGGTAACCACTCAACACCAGGTGGGCCGTGAGCTCGTCTACCGGGCTCAAAGCGGGTGTGTTGCTAACACTGACCCTAGCAAGAGCAGTGCTTCGCAGAATCTACCACCGGATCGAAAACGCTACCCACTGGAAGATCCGGCGAGAAACTCGGTGGGCTAAAAAGGGGTACACGGCGCAATAGTCCGCAGACAACTTATATGCACTTGCAACTGGGGACTTAAAAAGCTTTTTTGTTACTAAAGTATTTTCCAATGCTTGGGTATTGTATTGTACGTATCATTTTTCCCTATTTAAAATTGACTAGCTGTACCCGTCCGCTTCGATGAACATTTTTTTTTATTGCCCTTGTAGGCAGAAGACCATACGGCCCACCTGATGGTGACTGGTTAACGTCGCCCATGGACTTCAACAATGCCAGGGGCAGAGCCAAGCCGCTGCCTACCAAAGCCAAGCCGCTGCCTAAAATTAATATTATTATTTCTCACCCCCACAAAGATTCTCATCATTAACGCCCCCGCAACTGGTGTAGGGAGTCCAACACTCATATAAATATTAGCCTATCCATTAAGTACATGTATTTTCTACATGGATACCAAGTTTTAAGTCAATCGGATGCACGGTTCAGTAGTTATAACGGAACATCCGTAAAAACCACTGTAGATTAATATATTAGTACAGATTAAAGAAAATAAATAAACGCACACATACATATTAATTTTAAAATCGCATACAAAAATTTAATATCGCATGCTACGAATCGATTTGGAAACAATCCGAAAACGATTACTAAGGTATCAATTTAACAGATTTCGACTTTTATTCTTTTCTTTTTTTTTTCACAAATTAAATCATTCGTTTTCGAGAAATCGATTCCGTTTCGTTTGATGTAACAATCGTTTATCGATCTAAGAGAATTAAAAAAAAAAAAGCCGTTGACATAATCACGGGCTACCGTTCATTCGAAATTCGAAGCGTTTTCATTTTTGTGTATTCGAAGGAATTATTCAAATCGACGTGTTTTCGGCTATTATTACATATAAAAAAAAAAAGAAGTTTTAAATTCAAATATCGAAAACAGAAACGGTGTTTCGTTCGGAATTCGAAATTGATCGTTTGGCTGTGAATCGGCATATTTAAAATTACCAGACTGACTTGTAACGAATATACTGATTCACGGAAATGTCTTTTGTCGTCGAACTTGACTCAAATCAAGATTAGTGTTTATTATTTGGTTACTATAGATTAGTTCATTTATTAGACGCATTTTTATCAGATAAATGCCGTGTTTTCAGTACCTTTTTTTTTTTTTTTTTGGTGTCGATGGGGAATCCTAGTCTTTACGGATACCCTGCCGACGGGGGTCGGACCGGGTTATGTCGGACTCCGCGCCTCCGGTGGAAGAAAGAGGAAGAAGTCGCGAACCGAGGTCCGCGTCCTCAACCAATTGGTCCACGGAGACTACGCCTTTAGAAAGGCGCGCTGGGCTAAGTTCAGCTCTCGCCAAACCCGTCAGCTTAACGGTGTTTTAAGTACCTACGTTATACCTTAATTGTATTGTAGTGGAGATAGTGATAAATCACCTACATCTATTGGAACGTACTTAATTAAATATTTTTTTACACAATATTTTTTTACTCCAGACAGACGAGCTGACGGCCTGATGGTGATTGGTTGCCATCGCTCATGGAGGTCTTTAATACCATAGTCAAATCACTGCCCACCGCTGACAACCTTTTTTTTCTTTTTTATGAATGAGTGTATTACTAATGGCCCAGAGGCCTTTCCAGTTTCACTAGGACAGGTGGGCGAGCAAAGGCTCAGCCAAGAGGGGTGGGATTTGCTAACAGCTGCCCGAGCGCCTCCGAAGGAGACTTAAAAACTCAAGAGCAACTGCTTCGCGAATGAACCTATTAGCGTATCGGAAGCTATATCTCAATAACGAACACGCTTTGTTATCTACGTTACGCAGCTATTATACATATATACAGAAAAATACTACCACTTTATTATTGGTGGCGCATTACGTTGTAATTTTCTTTGGGTTCCAGTAACCACTCAACAGCAGGCGGGCTGTGACAGATCGAAGCAATCTATATAATTATATAAAAATGAATTGCTGTTCGTTAGTCTCGCTAAAACTCGAGAACGGCTGGACCGAATTGGCTAATTTTGGTTTTGAATTGTTTGTGGAGGTCCAGAGAAGGTTTAAAAGGGATATAAATATGAAAATGCTCGGAATTAAATTGACGGATTCCTTTTGTTTGTTTTAAGTTTATTTCATACAAAAGTTTAGATCTTTTGTTTCTGGAATGAGACACTACGAAGTCTCCCGGGTCAGCTAGTAACTAATAAATAAAAAATAGCAGACGCATCTGAAACGTTTTCATCGAGGTTCGTCACAAGTCAATCGTTGAACTTAAGCTTTAGATTAATCGTTTATTGAAGTTAAATGTAGTGGAACTAACGTGTTATCAATAGACAACGGGAGGCGATAAGAAAATCGCGTAATTAACGGTCGCCCTGATAGCCTGTTTTATTCGAAGGCTGTACTGTTGTACTGTCGGTTTGGAGACGTATCTGTTGGGATTTTTTTTATTTTTTATTTTTATTATTATTTGTGGTCCATAGGTTAACAAATATTAATAAGTTAATATTAATAAATGTATCGCTATGTCCTGCTAGTAAAGCGTACAAATATTAGATGTAAGTATAATGTACATAAAAAAAAACTTAAATTATAATTATTTAATTCTTTTCTACTTTAAATTATCTAAAGTTATCGTCTAAATATTCTGAGATACTGTAGTAAGCCTTATTTAATAAAAATACTTGCAATTTTTGCTTAAAATCTTGTAAATCTACTGTCTTCAAAATGTTTATAGGTAGTTTATTAAATATTCTTGATGACATACTAAAAAACTTCCTTTACCTTATTCCTTCCTCAATCCCCTATCCACGCCATCTGTTGACACTACAAGAAAAAACTACGCGCGTATGAAAATGGCGCGAAGTGTGTAAAAAAAACTAAAACATGGCGCCGGTGCAAAAACGAAAAAATTGAGATTTTTTGATTAATCAGCACATATAACTCTCGACGCGAGTGAGAAAATTGAATAGTGCATCAACGAAATACAGAGTGAGTCCTAAAGCTTATCCTTTTCCTAATCCCAAACATATCTAAATACAAAACAGTATCCTTTATTTTTAAGCGCTTAACATCACTAACATTGGTTAGTGATATAGCAAACGTAAAATTGTTTTAAATCGTCCATATTAAATTCGTTCGATCGAAAAGACAATAGTTGGGGACTCATTTGAGAAAACGAATATTATGTATTTAGCAATTTTTACGAATATTGCGCGGACGGAAAATCATGAAATTTTCCACACTTATGAAAAATATAGAGAAGGAGTAATAGAATGCTAATATCTTTTTAAAATTATGCATAAAAAATACATAAAATAAAATAATAATAAAAACATTACACACACTACCATGTATTTGACACATACACGGATATATTATGTACATATACTTTTTTGTTTATTATTAAAGTCTGTAGTCAAATTGAGAATTGATTTTTTTTATTGCCATTGTAGGCAAACGAGCATACGGCCCACTTGATGGTAAGTGGTCACCGTCGCTCATGGACTCTAGCAATGCCAGGGGCAGAGCCAAGCCGCTGCCTACCGTTATTATTATTGTGTATCTATAATATAGTGTACGTAGCCTTAGCGAAATCTGTTATTATTACAGAACGGTACCTATCCGTGCGGACTCACAAGACGTCCTACCACCAGTAAGGAAAAGCTCTTGAGAGCGAAAGCTCTTGGTAGAGCAGTCGTGGTCATATGGAAACATTGATTTTTATATACTAGTGGTCCCGCAGTAGTCGAAATTCGACTATAATTAATTGGAATTGTAAGATTGTACACTATTATGATTGTATTTTATACTTCTCTAATCACAAATTTCGCCAAGACTGTACTATAAAAAATATTAACAAAGACAAACAATATTTAATCTCAATTTGACAACAGACGTCAAGAACAAAAGTTTGACAATAAATAGTATGCATGCGTGTGTGCGTCAAATACATGGTATGTAGTGTGTGTAATGTTTTCTTTATTGATTTAATGTATCTTTTATGCATTATTTAAAAAAAATATTAGCATTGTGCACTTCTTCTCTATATTCTCTATAATTGTGGAAAATTTCATACTCCTCCGTCCGCGCTATTTTCGTAAAAAGGGATACAAAGTTTTTGATTCACGTATTAATATATAGATAAGTAGACTTGACAGCTGTTCTCCATAGTCCATTTGGTATTAACATCTACAGTTCGATTTTTTTAATTGAATTTCAATTAAGCTTACCCCATTCAAATATCTCAAGCAGGCTTTTTGTTACGTTTTTTTTCCAAAATTTTAATCTTTAAATGGTTGGTAAGTAAGTTGTAAGGTTGCAAAAAAGTCGCTTAAGCCAAACAGCGTTACACCTCTCGAAATTATTTTTTAATTTTTTATTTCTTAGCTGGGGGGACGACCTCACAGCCCACCTGGTGTTAAGTGGTTACTGGAGCCCATAGACATCTACAACGTAAATGTGCCACTCACCTTGAGATATAAGTTCTAAGGTCTCAAGTATAGTTACAACGGCTGCTCCACCCTTCAAACCGAAACGCATTACTGCTTCACGGCAGAAATAGGCAGGGTGGTGGTACCCACCCGTGCGGACTCACAAGAGGTCCTACCACCAGTAATTATGCAAATTAAAATTTTGCGAGTGTGATTTTAATTACACGATGTTATTCCTTCACCGTGGAAGTCAATCGTGAACATTTGTTGAGTACGTATTTCATTAGAAAAATTTGTACCCGCCTGAGATTCGAGCACCGGTGCTTCGCTCAACACGAATGCACTGGACGTCTTATCCTTTAGACTACGACGACTTAAAATATATGGCACTTAAAATATGCCATCAATAATCTACTAAATATTACGTAGCCATAATAAGTGGCATACAAAACATAACCAAATCTCAGGTAGCATATTTTTTGTACGACCAACTTTTTGACAACCAAACAAAGTATTCGTATGGGGATATAACCTCTACACACGTTGACGGAAGGACTTTATTCCCGTTTTCGAAAATTCAGACATAAGACCTTATATCATTAGTGGTGTTCATTGTGTGAGTAATCTATATATTAATACGTGAAGCAAAAACTTTGTATCCCTTTTTACGAAAATTGCGCGGACGGAGGTGTATGAAATTTTCCACACTTATAGAGAATATAGAGAAGAAGTGCACAATGCTAATATCTTTTTAAAATAATGCATAAAAGGTACATTAAATCAATAAAGAAAACATTACACACACTACATACCATGTATTTGACGCACACACGCATGCCTACTATTTATTGTCAAACTTTGTTCTTGATGTCTGTTGTCAAATTGAGAATACATTAAATATTGTTTGTCTTTGTTAATATTTTTTATAGTGTAGTCTTGGCGAAATTTGTGATTATAGAAGTTTAAAATACAACCATAATAGTGTACAAACTTACAATTCCAATTAATTATAGTCGAATTTCGACTACTGCGGGACCACTAGTCTTTGTAAATTCATATTTCAAATTGAATGTAACACCTAGAAATTATTGTGAGCTTTTAAAGCTTTCAAGAAATGTCTTCTAAGGCTCTCTTTTTAAGTTTTCACACATTTAAATAAAACTAAGGTGCTAATCTAGAATTAGCTTTGTTTATTTTGCGTTCATAAACCAGTTCACGGGTCGCCTGGTGTTAAGTGGTTACCGAAGCTAGAGGGTCGCCAGCTACTTTGAGGCATAAGGTCTGAATCTTCGCACCTTACAAACCGGATTTGTGACCGAGATAGTAAAATGCCCTTATTATTGTACTCGCCCAGCTTCTTTGGAGCAGGATCTTAGGGCTTAGAATTCCTATGCCTGGTAAGTGGTTTATCATTGCATATAGGTTTGTTGATTGTTGGCTCTCTATAGAGCCAACACTACTGCTATCTCTCTCTCTCTCTCTCTCTCTCTCTCGCTCTCGTTAGCTTGGCACGTGTATAATAACGGTATTTTTGAAGGTCATTTTCATAGACTTCAATCTGTCCAATTGACTCTAAAATTTGCATCAACGACTGATGAAGATGCAATAGTTTTACGACTTCGCTATAATCACTATTTCTAATCTAATCACATTTTTTACTGGCGGTAGGACCTCTTGTGTGTCCGCGCGGGTAGGTACCACCGCCCTGCCTATTTCTGCCGTGAAGCAGTAATGCGTTTCGGTTTGAAGGGTAAGGCAGTCGTTGTAACTATACTTGAGACCTTAGAACTTATATCTCAAGGTGGGTGGCGGCATTTACGTTGTAGATATCTATGGGCTCCGGTTATCAATTAACACCCAACTAAGCACCAAAACAAAAATCTTATACCTTTAAACGAGCAATTCTTGTATATTAATATATATTACGTATAATCTGAATCTCGGAGACGGCTCCAACGATTTTCATAAAATTTAGTATACAGGGAATTTCGTGGGCGATAAATCGATCTAGCTACGATTTATTTTCAGAAAAAGTTTTTTTTGCGTAGATGGGCGAACGAGCTCATAGCCCACCTGGTGTTAAGTGGTTACTGGAGCCCGTAGACATCTACAACGTAAATGCGCCACCCACCTTGAGATACAAGTTAAGTATTTTTATTTTTTTGCCTTTGTAGGCAGACGGGCGTACGGCCCATCTGATTCTGAGTGGTTACCGTCGCCCATGGACTTCAGCAATGCCAGGGGCAGAGCCAAGCCGCTGCCTACCGCTAAATAAAAAGTATTATAAAAAGTATTCTATCATAAATTATTCTAATCATAAAGTATTCTACCAACACGCCAAAAAATCAATATAAAAAGATATAGAATATAAAAACTTTGAATGAAAGACATCACAAGTGCGACTTCATATATATTACTACATTCAATAAAGCTCAAAAAAGTTTTTGAATTAAGCTCCAACAGAGAACAGTTGTATCAAGTTTCTCAATAACTTTTGAACGCGTATTTCTATGAAAATCTTAGTGATTGCCCTTTTCAACTATACTAAATCATATTTATTTATTTTGTTTGTTCACATTCAGTGAGTTTGGTTTGTGAAAATGAAATGTTATTTTTTTTTCAATTTAAACTAATGCTATATTCATTTATTCATTAATAAATAATAATAAATAAATATTTACTAACAATCACGCCACGTTGACTGGTCCCGTGATAAGTTCGTAAAGAACTTGTGTTACAGGTACCAGATAACGGATATAAGTGTAAGATTTTTATTATACACATACATATATTTAATATACATCCAGAACCCTGGAAAAGACATTTTTTTATATTTATTAAACAAACATCTTCCCTTGGCGGGATTCGAACCCGCGACC
This sequence comes from Bombyx mori, assembly GCF_030269925.1. Classification (NCBI taxonomy): domain Eukaryota; kingdom Metazoa; phylum Arthropoda; class Insecta; order Lepidoptera; family Bombycidae; genus Bombyx; species Bombyx mori. The sequence continues at coordinate 5,093,355 of NC_085108.1, read as the reverse complement.
CCTTGTGTAATAATTATGTCACTTACCACTACACCAGACGGCCGTCAAATTCATTCATTATAACCATACAATCGTATACTTATCATAGGACATAGGGATCTCTTAATTGTGAGGTCGGCTTTCGATTCTCTTCATCCATATCTTGCCGGCCGGGAAGGAGACTCACAATACGTTTCCTAGTGCCCGGTTTCCACTCAAGAATCCTTCTCCTCCAGCGATCCTACGGCATATAAGTCTAGCCCGCTGTCACTGAATTTCATAATAATCAAACCCCAAAACTTATCGATACAAACAAATAGTTTTACAGTACAACCTCTGCTATGCCCTTCAAGCCGAAACGCATTACTGCTTCACGGCAGAAATAGGCAGGGTGGTGGTACCTACCCGTGAAGGCTCAGTAATAATATTCTGTAACAAAAATTTTATAAAAAAAAAATGCTAGCAAACTAAACCTAACCTAAATATTTATGATCAGTCGTAGTATTTTGTTCCGAGTGACCGCGCATCACTATTTCCTACACTTAAACGATATTATGCAAGAGTGTTTCAACAACCAAAAAATAATATTATATATTTCTTTCACGGCATTCACTTATGCATTACAAAAGCACGATAAGTAACTGAATAGAAGCCAGTGGGCGTTTTGTGAGCCCACACGGGTGGGTGCCACCATCCTCCCTATTTGTGCCTATTTCTGCCTATTCTGAAGACAGGTGGGTACTGCCATCCTGCCTATTTCTGCCGTGAAGGTTTCATTCGTTCTGGTTTGAAGGTTGGGAGCGCCGTTATACTACTTATATTTTCACGTTGTGTTGTCTATGGGTTCATGAAGACATTTAACACCGTGCACCGTCAGATCGTTAACCCAACTATGCAGTAAATAAGAAAAAACACATTCTTTTTGTTTTGTATTTTTATTACTTAGTTGGGTGGACGAGCTCACGGCCCACTTGCTACCGGAACCTATAGACACCTACGATGTAAATGCTGCCAACTAAATCGAGACATAAGTTCTAAGGTCTCGGTTTTTACAGTACAGTAGGACCTCTTGTAAGTCCGTACGGGTGGGTACCACCACCCTGCTTATTTCTGCCGTGAAGCAGTAATGTGTTTCGGTTTGAAGGGTAGGGCAGCGGTTATAGCCATACTGAGACCTTAGAACTCATATCTTAAGGTGGGGGGCGGTATTTACGTTGTGGATGTCTATGGACTCCAGTAAGTACTTAATACCATGTGGGATGTGAGCTCGTCCACCCATATATGCAATAAAAAAAACTATAACTTTTATCAATAAACCAGCTCTCTTATCCGATTTTTTCTCCTGATCGTTCGACTGATAAAACATATCTTGTTATTTAAGTTCCTTACTTGACCTGGATCCTGGTCAAGCTTTCCCTTGTCTAAAGTTAACCTCAGTGTGCGTTTCTTTCTGTCGAGGAATCCGGTGGTGGTTGTAAGTGGCAATCAAATACGACAAAAAGGAACGCTAGTAAAAAGAAAAATATGTTGTTCGTCACAAAAATTAAAATAGATTGGTGCAACGTGCATAAAAACGTCCAAGCGTGTATAAATATTATGACACGGTCTAGAAAAAAACTTTTTTATCACACCGTTACGTAATTCGATTTCGTGCTGAAAACGTGAATGATTCATACTTTCGCCTTTCTTCTAAAGTGGAAACATTAAAGTAAAGCAGAGACATGTTATCTATACAAATAAAATTATGCAGATCCATGTTTTTTTTAACCTATGCTGGTAGCCTTGAGAGGCTATTTCAGTTTCACTCTAATGTGTGTAGGTGAGCTCACGGGGCTCAAACCGGAGTGTTGCTAACACTGACCCTAGCAAGAGCAGTGCTTCGCAGAATCTACCACCGAATCGGAAACGCGACCACCCTTCTAAACGCAATAAGCGCGCTGTTTCGCGGCAGAATTAGGCGGAATGGATGGGATGTGATAACTACCCAACCGGGATTACTATGCGTCTTTCTAACAGTAAATATGAAGAACGATACAGCCCATTCCTCGGTGAATACCTTAGTTGTCTTTTACGACACCCCGGGATAGAGTAGTGCTTCTCCACACCCCACGTACCCAACAATAGCCTACCATGAACTTCGTATTTTCCTAATTCTTGTGAAGATGGCGAACTGTTGAACCTTGTTTTACCAGTCATCTTGGGGAATTAGATTGAAGGTATTTCAAAGGCTTTTGAGTAACGGTACTAAGGACGAACACAACAAGAAAATATTCATGAACCACCATCAACACGAACAATGTTATTGGCATTGTCAAAGACAACTGACTGTCGCTTGTTCGGTACCAGATAGCCTCGCCGAGAAACCACACTCATACCGCTACTAATCTTTGATTTACAATCTCCTAAATCTTTTGTAAGTACAATTTGTAACCAAAAGTTAAACAACGATTCTAACAAGACCCGAGACACGCCCAACAGTGAACAGTAAAAGTAATTGTCCATTGTTCGACAGTCGGACGGTGAATGGTCAAAACGGACATAAAGTTAAACTGGATTAGACACTGTTACACTTTATTTTCGTGCTTACGTACTAGATGAGTCAGTCATTGGAACTAGATTAGAGATAGATAGCGTACAATATCGGTCCTAAATGACAGCCATCCAGTCTACATCTGAGGCTAAATAGCGGCTTCGGAACTATAGAGCGCGTAAGACGAAACTGCAAAAGTACTTTCTAATTACGTCTATGGCTCGGGTGATAAACCCTAAATCGCTAAGGATTTTTATGGAGGTTTCGCACGTAGCTACATCGCTCAGGACTTTTCGATTGTAGCCAAGGAGTTTTTCACAAATGGCTATACATTTTTACTGGTGGTAGGACCCATTGTGAGTCCGCACGGGTAGGTACCACCACTCTGCTTATTTCTGCCGTGAAGCAGTAATGCGTTTCGGTTTGAAGGGTGGGGCAGCCGTTGTAACTATACTTGAGACCTTAGAACTTATATCTCAAGGTGGGTGGCGCATTTTCGTTGTAGATGTCTATGGGCTCCGGTAACCACTTAACACCAGGTGGGCTGTGAGCTCGTCTACCCATCTAAGCAATAAAAACTAAAATAAATAAATTTAAATGGCTGGTGGTCACCACAATAATCAAATGTCAACGTCCGCGACCTATGTAATGTATTCGAAACATTTCAAAGTCAAAGGCGAGATTTAATCCTAAAATTAGTTTTAATAATGTATTTTCACTTCACATCCAGTCTTTGGGTTCAACAACAGAACCCAACAATGTATTTGAGGACCCTAAACAATGGTCTCGTAATACTTTCGCTGATGTTCTTGTTCTGATTTGACGTAAAATATGACATTACATCAATCTAACGACTCGTTTCCGGCTATTTATCGTGTCTGCTAGCTTACTGCATCTTGAATGGAGTGATTATTTGTGTTTTGTTAAAAAAAAGCACCAATCAAAAAAAAAAATCAAAAGAAAACCCATTCCCCCTGAACTTACAGCAAAGAAACTCAGATAAATGAACGCTAAAACAATTAGACACACCCCTTTAGGACAGTTAAGTAAATGCGTGTCTAGATGTATCAGACTCCTGGGGTATCTTTCGTTTATGCCTAGTAGTCTACCACCCCGCCGGTTTGAAGGGCGGGGCAGCCGTTGTAACTATACTGAGACCTTAGAACTTACATCTCAAGGTGGTTGGCGCATTTGTAGATATTTTTTTTTAATTTTTTTTTTTTATTGCTTAGATGGATGGACGAGCTCACAGCCCACCTGGTGTTAAGTGGTTACTGGAGCCCATAGACATCTACAACGTAAATGCGCCACCCACCTCGAGATATAAGTTCTAAGGTCTCAGTATAGTTACAATGGCTGCCCCGCCCTTCGAACCGAAACGCATTACTGCTTCACGGCGGAAATAGACGGGGTGGTGGTACTTACCCGCGCGGACTCACAAGAGGTCCTACCACCAGTGATACCTATGGGCTCCAGTAACCACTTAACACTAGGTGGGCTGTGAGCTCGTCCAGCCATCTAAGCAATAAAAAAAAAATTCAGTCCATAGTTTTTTTTTTTTTAAGCTATGTACCAGGTTTTCCCACGTGGCGTTAAGGAGTTATATTATTGCCAATATTTTTGTGCAATTGAGAGAGAGATAGAGATAGGGACAGGGATTTTTCAATTGAGACAGAGAGAGGACTTCGTACTTGAGTTGGTAGTTTTTCTCCTTGTTAACTGCTTGTAGCCTTGATTAGGTTTTTCAGCGTCATCGACTTGGTAGGCGTGTTCACAGGGCTCAGCCTGAGAGAATTTGATAAAACGGTCCTAGCAAGAGCAGTGCTTCTCTGAGTCTCTGATCTACTGAGATCTGGCGCAGAACTCACTCTGTAGTGTCTATAGCTTGTTTCTGCTACGAAGCGGTCATGAATTCCGGTTTGGTGGGCGGAGCAAACATTCTATTATATAATTGAGATTTCGACCCTATACCAAGGTGGATAGAGTTCACGGTACCCAATTAACACCCAATCGGCCGTGAAATCGTTTATCCATCCAAAGTAGTAAGTCCTTTATCAGTCGAATTACCATCACTTACTTACACATTACTTCCCACTTTCGGTTTTAATCTACTAATTACGAAACAAAATTCAGTTACGGTCGGATTCAAGTTGTTTTAATGGGAAATGTCTTATGAATGTCTCTTCAGTATTGGATTAGCCGTTACGGGATCCACCATTTGGTTATCTACAATGACCCTTGTAACTAACTGTCTTTGAGCCCGCTGTTTCGGTTCTTTTAAGTACCATTTTTTTTCTTCGATATTATTTTCTTCGATATTATCCAAAAGCTTTTTGACTTTTTTGTTGCAAGTATCTGTATAATGTACGGACTTCATCGATGTTGTGAGTGTGACACGTAGGTTTTAAAGTTGTTGTTGTTGTTGCTTTTTTTTTGGTGTGTGGATAGAATACAGATTTTGCGCATGTGGTTACCAATATCTCCAGCAACATATAGCTCGGTTGAGATTAGCCACTCGTGCTATTCTTAGGATTGACTTGGATAGATACGTGAGACTCTATTTTGTACACTTATTCAACTTTTTAAGCTCCTTGGGAGCAGGTTGATCGGCTTCACAAGGTAATCTGTCGCGTAAGCTTAAATTGTGACTGCATATCAAATTGTAAACTCCTAGAGCAGCTTTGCCGAAATGGTACATAGCGCTTCTAAATATTTCATCGGTTTCTTTCGGGAAGCACAAAGCCCCACCTGCCAAAGCTCCAAGACTGGTGAAGAACAAACGACCAGGTATACCTCGTTTTGAAGCGAAAAGGTATCCGCTCAAAGCTCCTATACCCACGACACCGTGTCTAAGCTCCAAATTCTTTGGATCTCTCATATACGCTTTGAAGTCAGTCTTAGCTTTTCTCATGCTTACACAGATTTCTTCTTTCATGCTTTCTAATTCACATTTGAAATCACAGTAATTGCATTGTGCTGACATTCTTAAAGCAGTCACGTGAGGCTGCAAGTACTCATGCAGCATCTTTGATTTGGCTTTTGGACATTTTTCTAGATCTTCCAAATAGTCTTTGTATATCTGGTGTGGGTTGTCGTACAGGGGAAGCTCGTTTAGGCGCATTGGAGGCGGTTTTGTTGGCACTTCTGTTTTGGCCGCTTCTACTGTTGGCACAATTTTGGCACCAAGCAACGCACTTCTCAAGGCGTCTATCCATAGTTTACCTATGATGTAGAGGTCCAAGTGGGAGTCGTCTTCGGACGAGGTGTCTTCTGGACATGGCGGTAAACTGTCTGTGTCCAAATTGGTTAGCTGTCTTCTCATGGTTTTGGTCGCGGATTTTTATTGCTGTACCTGATTTGTTTACGAAAAATTTTGTCGTTTGTCATGACAATTAAATTTACGTAATCGTTGACAGATTCAACTGTCATGTGTCCAAGATATTTTTGCCGAAAGTAAAAGAGGCCTAAATAGTTTGATACTTGATTGTTAGCGTCACGCCAAAGCTCCGTAGAGGTTCTGCATTTTTTTTTATTGCTTAGATGTGTAGACGAGCTCACAGCCCACCTGGTGTTAAGTGGTTACTGGAGCCCATAGACATTTACGACGTAAATGCGCCACTCACCTTGAGATATAAGTTCTAAGGTCTCAAGTATAGTTACAACGGCTGCCCCACCCTTCAAACCGAAACGCATTACTGCTTCACGGCAGAAATAGGCAGGGTGGTGGTACCCACCCGCGCGGACTCACAAGAGGTCCTACCACCAGGAATTACGCAAACTATAATTTTGCGGGTTTGATTTTTATTACACGATGTTATTCCTTCACCGTGGAAGTCACTCGTGAACATTTGTTGAGTACGTATTTCAATAGAAAAATTGGTACCCGCCTGCGGGATTCGAACACCGGTGCATCGCTTCAACACGAATGCACCGGACGTCTTATCCTTTAGGCCACGACGACTTCAAAACTGTATTCCTCTACAGCCTATACTAACCTTAGAATGTTATCGTAGAGACCTCTGTGTCAACGGAATCCGAGTTGAAATGGTATTTTTTAGTCGAAAACCGGATCCATTACTCCAAAACTTAAGTAATTCTCGGTTGTAAACATCGTCTTATGATACGATCAAAATGTTTATTAGCTTCCGGCCTTTGACATTTTCTCAAAATTAACAGTGCATTGTCGGGAATGTGAGAAGTAACATAAGTTATGTAGTATAACTGTGTTGTATAGAATAGGTTCAGTTTGTTTATTACTGTAGGTAATTGTCAAGCAAAAGTAGCGCTTAAGGCCAGTAGTATGCTTATATATATATTTAGGGCCGTGGCCTCCTACGAGGTCCCTGCGCATAGGGAGCGCGCGGGGTATGTGGGACTTGATGATCTGTAGATGTTGGGAGCAGACCGCGCGCCCAAGGAGTTTTAGGGCCTTACCGCACTAAACGACTCCCCTGCACTCTTACACCCGACGTCTGATCTCCGTCCGGGGTCAGAACCCGGTCAAAGTAGGGGGATTCCCGCGGTCTACACTGCAACCTGACGCGCGGTGCCACCCCGAGGACGCCCGACCGACGGGTCGTCAAGGCGATAGTCGACGACCAACGACGTCGGTCTCCGCGGTACGGCGGTCCTACGAGGCCGCCCGGGCGATGCCGCTGGTGTTCCGGGATACCCCGCTGGGCCAGAACCAGCCTGCCGGGTCGGAACGCGATACCCTGCAGACCGACGGCTAGTATACGCTAACTTGATTAGAAAATATACTAAATGAATTGCTGTTCGTTAGTCTTGCTAAAACTCGAGAACGGCTAGACTGATTTGGCTAATTTTGGTCTTGAATTATTTGTGAAAGTCCAGAGAAGGTTTAAAAGGTAGATAAATATGAAAATGCTAGGAATAAAATAAAAATAAAAATTTTGTTTTTCCTTTGATGTCTCCCCCGTCGAACGGATTCCTTTTGTTTGTTTTAAGTTTATTTTATACAAAAGTTTAGATATTTTATTTATCGATTGCGGCACTACGAAGTCTGCCGGGTCAGCTAGTTAGAAATATTAATCGCTTGGATGGGTGAGCGGCCCACCTAAAGTTAAGTGGTTAGCGGAGCCAAAAGACATCAACAACATAAATGCTACCAACCATCCACCTGATGAGTTCTACGATTCTTCCCCACTAACTCTTTCAACGATGTGATGGTAGAAAATAATCTTCAAAATATCATTTTCACTGTTGTCCGCGGGCATATCCGAATTTAATGCAACCGCATCATCGTTTTACAAATACAAATACTCAAACACGTTCAATGTGACCAATAAAAAAATTACCAAGTGTGAACACTTTAAAAAAAAAAAACAAATCATAAAAGAAATAATGGACTACAATACTTCATTAAATTCGTCTTTATATCTGTAGAAATAAAGTTCAATTTTATTGATCAACGAAACGTCAACGACATGGCGAATTAAAAAACACACTCGTAAAATGCGACCGACCATAAAAAGGGGCATTGTACTATTTTAATCAAATTTTTAAGCTCTCTTATTAATGCCATATGGTCGAAATTCCATTGTCAGAGTTTGAGGTTATATTGTGACGTCACTGCTGTATCGTACGTCTTAATCTAGAGATAAGCAGTTTTTATTGCGTCAGTACAACGTGAAATGGACGCTAGGTATCAGTGGAAGTGGTCTGCGCGCTTTTATGGTTCCGCGCTTAAAGCTCGGCCTACATGAAGCTCGGGGGAGATTGATTATTCAATCCTCTTTTTTTGATACGCTTTTATTAGCTTCAGACGTATGTATGTATGTTTGTAACGGAATATTTGAACATGATTTTGACGCTCTTCAAAACGTCGGATTAACTCGAAATTTGGTATACTTATTAAGGACCGATGATAGTTTAATATAAAAAAACAATTAACAAAAAAATATTGAAAAAATTTATATTCAACAAAAAAATTAAAAATAAATAATAGTTTAAAAAAACTAACAAAAAAAGCTTTTATAGAAAATCCAACTAAAACATAGAAAACATATTTGAATTAATAACAGTGTAAGAAAAAAAAATTTTATTGTAAAAAAGCGTGGGGTACTTTTCAGCATATTATCAAAATAACCCTTCTACTCATATCTGTTCATAAAATATTTATAACTACTTATACCATGCATGACAGATGTGGCAGCATCCACTTCGATAAGGCGGCAAGACATGAGAACCCTCTCATCGTGGCCGCCGGTAACTAGATTCCCGTTCCTGCGGACAGAAAGCAGTCGACGTCGCCCCAAACACGTCATTTCGGATGCTCCCGATCCACAACGGTGCTTTTAGGTACCTCAAGCACCGGTCATCGTCCTCGTCGAACCCGTCGCTTGCGAAGACACAGCCCAGTGAGTTTCTCGCCGAATCTTCTCAGTGGGTCGCGTTTCCGATCCGGTATCTTCTCAAGGCTCTCAGCTTAGGTAGAAAAAAGAGAGACAAAAGTGTCAGCATCCCCGCGTTGGCTCATTTTTTTAGAATTTGACTCGGATCCGATCGTGACGAAGGAATCAACCGCTAAATTTATTTGAAGATTTCCTGAAAATATAATCGAAATAGGTCAAGACGTTTCAGAGTTAGGGAACATATTTAAGGTACACAATATGTGTAAATAAATTTTACCGAATTTTTTTTATTGCCCTTGTAGGTAGACGACGAGCATACGGCCCGCCTGATGGTGAGTGGTTACCGTCACCCATGGACTTGAGTAATGCCAGGGGCAGAGCCAAGCCGCTGCCTACCAAATTTATATTCAAGCCGGCTTCCCTTTACGACAGTGTGAAGCGAGCTTAAAACTTTGGAAGTGGCGAGCCGTAAAAGAAAAACTGTCTGTTTATTCTTCTGTGATATTTTATTGTCGCGCCTTCCAATCTCATTTCATTGACGCACCCAAAATTATACTTATCGTAAACCAAAAAAACACTAGATGATGACCGAGCTTTGCACGGTTTTTTTTTTTTTGATAACGCCATCTTGTTTTTTCTTTAAAGCGGTTAGTTGCCCTGAATTAAGAAAAATAATATTATTATTCGCCAAAATAGATGTCGGGAAGAGTCATAAAGTTGATTATCGATAAAGTTGATCACTGAAAACACGAATAAAACAACATTTTCCGAAAATAAATCGTAGCTAGATCGATTTATCGTCTCCCAAATACCTTGTATACTAAATTTTATGAAAATCGTTGGAGCCGTTTCCGAGATTCAGATTATATAGAGAACGTAAAATTTTATACCTTTAAACGAGTAATTCTTGTATATAAGAATTACTCGTTTAAAGGTATAACATTTTACGTAGGATGGTCTCTATATGGAAAAAATAAAAAATAAAAACATGTGTGGCACTCGAGTGCATAGCAATTTTAATTAACTTATGCAATTATAATAAGACAATAATAATTTAATATTAAAACAATAATAAAATAAGACCGTTATATTTATAGAAATTAACAAAAGCAAAACATTAACTGTCCCCTTCACACTCATAAGCTAAACCGCGCGAGAGAGAGATGGGCAGACTTTTCAGGATGCGCATGCAGTGCGACGTCACGCCGCGCGCTTATTCACAAACACTACACAAGCGCAATGTGTGATTGTGTTGAACGCGAGCTACATGGTAGGCGGAGTGGGGGTGTTAGGTTTTATCTTCGTTACGGAATTTCTTGATTCTTCTGGGCGTTTTTTTTGAAGTGAAAACTTCTTTAGAATCGTTGTGATTTCAAACCGGAAGCAACGGAAAAAACGACAGGTAAGAGACACAAATACAAAAATGTGTAGGATGAAGCCAGCCAAGAATGAGACAGAAATATACATACTATTTAATACAGCGCCATCTGTGAGATTTTTTAATACTAACGTGTGTATGAAAGCTCTTGTAGTGAATTTTAATTTAGGATTATACGTGAAATTAAAATATCAATTCACAGAGGGCGCTACCTTACAATTATTTACTAATGACAAAATTTTACATATACTTAAGACGTTTAGGATAATTGTATTTTAATTTTGGAAGGTTTCACTTCTACCACGTGTGAATTGCACACATTTTGTTTTTTTTTAATAATAAAAAAGTATATATTGTGAAAACCAAATAAATACGCTGACGTGTAAATTTTAAGATACATTAAAAGCATTCTCGTAAATACCGTTCAAAGCCTTTCAACCCAATTAATCAAATCTGTAAACTCAAAAAAAAATTTGGAATACTTCAAAAAGTTTGCACCGATGCATTGACGGGCCTCTTTTCAGTGAGTGTCAAACTGACAGCTGATTTATGATTTTCCATTGTGGCAGCATCGACGTTCGTTATGGCGCGAAACTCATTTATAATAATTCAGGAGCTTTCAATGTTCCTTAAAATACTATTTTGATTTTATTTAAAGCATGAAGATCGAATCGGATCGTCTTAATCTTACTTAGATTTTAACGTGATTCATGAGTTTATCATCGTACCCAATGCCCAAAGCATTCGTCGATTCTTGCGCTAAAATATCAACAAACTAGCTTCGCCACAGTTAAGTCTCGTAAAGTGAGAAGGAAAGAAAAGAATTTATCACCTTAGTGCTGTTTTATTATGTTTAATCTTTTGCAAACTGTTGGTAAATATCTGTTTGAGTGATATAGTTGTTTCTTAATATATGTATTTTGTAGGTAGATAGTTATTGTATATATCTATTAACTTTTTGTCCTTATTTAATATCTTTGAAGGTTTTGTTGAGTTTAATAGATCTCTCTAAATATTGTTGATAATGGGACATAGCTCTCGCATCCTTTTCAGGAATTAGCTAGATGTCTGGTTGTCTGAATGAGATTGCTTATAGCGGATAATAACGCTTATTATAAAGATAATACCTGCCTGTTGACTTATTTTCAATGCTAATATTGTTTTGGGCGGAAATAAAGCATATTCTCTCTCTCTCTTTCTCTCGGTCTGGCTCTCGTTCTCGCTCACTCTCTCTCTCTCTCTTCTGGAATAAGTTTTTTATTTCACATCAATGAAACAGCTGATGAATATTGTTATTCAATTTTTTTTCCAATAAAACATTCGAACCTCCCGGTCTCTAAGCGTTAATGACACATCGAGATACAAAAAAAGGCGGTAAGAACTCATACTTTAAAATTATATTATTTCTTTATTGTAAAACTCTTTAAGATTGATTTGCTGTTTGAAATGACCTTCGACTTATGACGTAATTATTCGATAATTAGTTATTCGATTTCAAAAACAGCATTTGGTTTGGTGCCTACGTTGTTATTCACACTAGTGGTCCCGCAGTAGTCGAAATTCGACTATAATTATAATTAATTGCAATTGTAAGTTTGTACACTACTATGATTGTATTTTATACTTCTACTAGCGGACCCGGCCACACGTTGCTGTGGCTGTGGCTTAGGTTTTTGTTTCTAAATAACTCGCGGCCGCCTATGCTAATACCAAAAATTTACAACGTAAGAACAATTGGATTTCACTGTATTGCGTTTACTACGAAATAAATTTCACTTATACTTTAGCCTCAGAAACACGTGGTGCTTATGCCATTAAATTGTAGCTTATGTGAAACGTTGGTATTTTTAGCACAGCGCCATCTATGAGATATTAAAGCCACAGTATAACAATTGTCTGTAAAAACTGATTTAAGGCGCCATCTGTTTTAGACTTATGAAACTTACAATTAATAACAAAAATCAACATAAGAAATCATTTTATTGTTAATTAATAAATATTGCGACCATTCGTCGAAATAAAAACCATCCTATCTCTCAAGTTGGATCGGACTGCACATGGTGTGCGAATTTTATTATAATCGGTTAAGTGGTTTAGGAGTCCATTGAGGACAAACATTGTGACACGAGATTTATATATATTAAGATAATCACAAATTTCGCCAAGACTACACTATAAAAAATATTAACAAAGACAAACAATATTTATCTATTCTCAATTTGACAACAGACGTCAAGAACAAAAGTTTGACAATAAATAGTATGCATGCGTGTGTGCGTCAAATACATGGTATGTAGTGTGTGTTTTCTTTATTGATTTAATGTATCTTTTATGCATTATTTTAAAAAAATATTAGCATTGTGCACTTCTTCTCTATATTCTCTATAAGTGTGGAAAATTTCATACTCCTCCATCCGCCCAATTTTCGTAAAAAGGGATACAAAGTTTTTGATTCACATATTAATATATAGATAAGATAACTTTATTGTAATTGTTAGATTTTGGGGGTTACATTTTTGAAATCTCCCGCCAACTTACTTAACGCTGTACTGGTGGTAGGACCTCTTGTCAGTCCGCGCGGGTGGGTACCGCCACCCTGCCTGTTTCTGCCGTGAAGCAGTAATGCGTTTCGATTTCAAGGGTGGGACAGCCGTTGTAACTATACTTGAGACCTTAGAACTTATATCTCAAGGTGGGTGGCGCATTTACGTTGTAGATGTCTATGGGCTCCAGTAACCACTTAACACCAGGTGGGTTGTGAGCTCCTTCACCCATCTAAGCATAAAAAAAACTGACGGTATCACGCAAAACTATCGTCCGTACCAGTAACCGCGCAATCAGCTGAGCGCGAAGCAAGCCGCTGCCTTTTTTTTTTTTTATGATTGATAGTTTACTGGTGGCCCGAAGGCCTTTCCAGTTTCACCAGGACAGATGGGCGAGCAAAGGCTCAGCCAAGAGGGGTGGGATTTGCTAACAACTGCCCGAGCGCCTCCGAAGGAGACCTAACAACTCAAGAGCAATTGTTTCGCGAATGAATCTACTACCGGATCGGAATCGCGACCCGCTGAGAAGATCCGGCGAGAAACTCAGCGGGCTGATGCATGGGTTAGGTTGCACGTCGACCTCTTTGTCGAGTTCGACGAGTACGGTTACCGGGGTCCCTAAGCCTGCCCCTAGTATTAGAGCTGAAGGCATCTAATGCAAAGGTTATTGGATCTGATGGATCCGTAAGGACGTGTCTAGGGCGTCGACGGTGACTGGCTCCTGCATGATCAGGATTCGGGGAGTAGTCAGCGGCGGCAACGATAAGGCGATTATCATGACGCATAGCCTTATCGAAGTATCGTTCCGACGCTGACTTCATGTATTTCCGAATTGATTCGAGGCCCAGGTCGTCGTGTAGGTCAACGTTCCTCACGAACCACGGAGCCCCGACAGCTAACCTGCAAAAGCGGGATTGTAGGGATTGGAGGGTGTCTATGTGTGTGCGGGCCGCGTGAGCGAACACCACACTCGCGTAAGTCATGACGGGCCTTATGCAAGTTTTGTAAAGTGTCACCTTGTTCCGAAGGGACATTTTACTCCGCTTACAGATCATGGGGTAGAGTCTACCGAGAATAAACGCGGCACGGTCACGGACTGATTTTATATGCGGGCGGAATGTCATCGATGCATCCAGGGTAACGCCCAGGTACTTGACCTTCCTGGCCCAGGGTATGGGTTGTCTAAAGAGAGTAATCGGGGGTGTGAGATTCCTCCTCCTAATCCGGGAGGAAATCCGTGTGGAGCTTCCCCTCTGAAATAGCACCGCAGTACTTTTCGCTGGGTTGATGTCTATGCGCCATTTTCGGAACCACTGTCCTAGGGCTAGGGCTGCGCTCTGAAGCTTCTTCGCGATTAGGGACTTATTTCTACTAGAATAGTAAACAGTCGTGTCGTCGGCGAATAAAGCTAAATGGGTCGGCGGCGACCGGGGAATATCGTTGACGAATAAGCTAAATAGGAGGGGTGAGAGGACAGAGCCTTGCGGGACTCCAGCTGTGACAGGTCGTGGAGAGGAGCGGGTTCCCTCGACTCGATATCGAAAAGAGCGGTTCGACAAGAAGTCCCGTATGATGAGCACGAGACTATCCGGCACGCCCATGTTGAATAGTTTGAAAATCAAACCATTGTGCCAGACTTTGTCGAACGCTTTTGCGACGTCGAAGAAGAGAGCTCCCGTGTATAACGGTTTTGGTCGATTAAGCCCCATAAGAATGTGCTCCGTGAGGCGGTGCACCTGTTGAACGCATGAGTGATTTGTACGGAATCCGAATTGTTCATCGATGAGAATGCCCTTGGATGAGACGAAGTCTCTGAGGCGTTTGTAGAGCAGACGCTCATACAGTTTGCCTAGAGACATGAGGAGGCTAATCGGGCGGTAGCTCGTCGGATGATTTTTTGGTTTACCGGGTTTATGTATGCCGATAACGTCCGCTTCTTTCCACACCGCGGGAAAGATACAGTTCGCCATAGCGGCATTGAAAATAGATGCCAACATCACGATGAGTTGGACGGGTAGAAGTTTAATAACGCGGTTAGATATACCGTCGGAACCGGGAGCCTTGCGAGGACGTAGGTCTTTGATCAAGTCTTTAACTTCTATCGGGGTGACGGGTGGTAACGCATCCGATGGTGGCAAGGAGGCTCTGCGTTCTACCTCACTGTCTACTAATTCTACATGAACAGGGTCCACGGATTGAGTGCTGGGCGTGCACTGGGTTTGCAATGTATCGGCCAGCAGCTCTGCTTTTTCGTCATCATCGAACGCCGCGAGTCGGCCTGAGGGGCCTACGAGGGGGGGCATAGTTACTACCGTATCCGATTTGAGAGTACGAGCTAAGCGGTAGTAAGACCTTTGGGAGGGCGCGAGTCCTTCTAAGAAATCAGACCATCTGGCATCTCGGACTTCGGCGATGCGAGACTTTACGTCGCGTTGTAGGGCACGCATTCGAATACGATTTTCCGCGGTAGGATACCGGTCGTAGGCGCGTATCGAGGCGTTCTTAGCTCTAAGGAGTTCCCTAATATCGTCGGACAATTTGAAGCGGTGAAGGAAGTCCTCCGCTACAACTTGTTTCGATGACCTATCTAATGTCGAGGTGATGTGTGACGTTAAGATGTCTATGGCTTCAGCGGTATCCTGAGGAGACGGGATAGAGTCCGGGTTAAACGGGAGCGATGGTGGATCAGATTCAGCCAGGCTGATGCCCAGCGTGTGCCAATCCACCACAGTCCTCGTGACGGGAACGGAATCGGGAGCACGACCGAGCTTCATAACGACGGGACGGTGGTCTGAATCTAACTCTGAAACTACTTCGATCGAGTGTAAGCGCAGAGTTACGTTTTTTAATAACGCTATGTCGAGTATATCCGGGCGATGCGCGATATTTAGCGGGTAGTGAGTCGGGGTTAGCGGAGCGACGATATCGAAGGCGAGATCATCGACTAACGCGTCAAGCCGCCTGCCATTCGGGGTTGTGGTGTGTGAGTTCCACCTGATGTGTTTACAATTTAGGTCGCCCGCCAGAATGACAGAGCTCCCCATGCCGAGCAGCGCCTCGATATCACTGCTTAGAACGATCTTATCCGGTGGAAGATAAACGGACGCGATAACGATCGGCGCGTGTCCCGTCAGTGAGATTCGGCACACTGATGCTTCGATATTAGCGAGCGCGGGAGGATCGAGCGGGACGCAATGCAGGGCTCTTCTATAGTAAATGACGGTACCACCACCACGGGCAGAGAGCCTGTCGTTCCTGACCATGTTATAGTTCGCGATTTTAGGGTCACGGCGCGCGGGCTTAAGTAGGGTCTCCTGCACTAAAAAGATATCAATTTGATGGTCACGCAAAAAGTCAGAAACCTGATCACGTTGATTTGCGAGACCGTAAGCGTTAAAAAATCCTATCGTTACGGATAGGGGCTTTATTCTACTTATATACGCCATTGATTACCGGCGGAGTGAGGGGAGGACGTACGTATTTAATGACGCGTATACGTCGGCGTATTCCTGCACAACGGCGATAAAGTGTTGTGCAGTGGAGGCAGCGCGAATGGCGTCGCCCAAAGCGTTAACGCGCTCAAAGTTGATCGACTGAAAGAAGTCGATCGCTAAAGCGAGATTTTCGGACGCGGTCGGAGGGCAAGCCGCGGGAGAGGGACGAGTCGCGGGGGCGGGACGAATCGCGGAGGAGGGAGTTGTAGCCGTGTTCGTGTACGGCAGCGGTTTTGCCCAGGCCGAGACACTGGGCACCGCCGCCGGAACGAACGCTGGCTTAGCCTGCGACGCAGAGGGTGCCGAGGCTTTGATGTCTGGGCCGGAAGCTCGGAGGCGGTTTTGGCGGGCGACGCGGCGATTTATTTTAGGGGCTCGGGGGCAACCACGGTAATTCGCGGGGTGACCCTGTGTTCGACACAGGACGCAGCTAGGCGGTTCCGTCGCGGTTTTTTGGTCGCGAGCGCAGAGGGCCGTGGCGTGATCGCCCAAACACTTAACACATCGGGGGCGCGCGTGACAGTTACGGGAAGAGTGCCCGTACAATTGACAGTTATGGCACTGGCTAGGAGTGCCTTTTTTATGGGGGGCTTCGACAGCGATACCAGAGAGCCTACAGACGGTCTGTGTGTTAAAGATTTTCTTACCCTCGGGGGTAGGCTGGAGAGCGACTAGAACCATATTATATGGCTCCCTACCGCGACCGGTGTGCATACGGTGCACAGAATTCACTGGAAAGCCCTGTTCTAACAGATCGGCCTTGACGAGCTCTACATCTAACTCCTTAGGGATTCCGCGTATTACAACGCGGAGTTCGCGCTCCTCCTGGAGCGTATACGTATGGAAACTTATACGCTCCTTACGGAGGTAAGAAGAGAGGGCCCTATGGTCGTCGGGTGTTTGAACCTTAATTTGAATGCCGTTCGCGAGGTTACGGGCATTCGTGAAATTTATATTTTTGGCCTTAAGGGCCAGGCAAACTCGATCCCAAGCTGCCTTCTCCTGAAGGATAACCGGGGGAGGGGTCTGGGTTTTATTTTGTGCCACCGGACGCGGCGACGGAGTGGCACGGGCTGGGGGCGCAACGGGAGTCTGAGGGCGGGGGCGCGACGCGTTCACGGCTTTGCTAATTTTAGCGGCCGCGGGAGCTCGAGACTCCGCGGCACGCTTCTTACCCTTCTGTACCAGGGTGAATCCATCCGTCGATGAGGCGGGGGCGAGGTCGACCTCCATGTCCGAGTCAGAGTCGGAGCACGAGGAGGCGGGTGCAGGCGACCTACGAGCAAGTGTAGGTGTTTTAGAGGGCGCGACGGAGGCCGCGGATGATCGCTCAGCTGAAACGATGGTCACGGCGGACGACGCAGCAGCTTTTCTCGCCAGTATAGGCGACACGGGAGCGGCAGGCACGACAGAGGCTGCGGTGCTCAATGCAGAAGCTCTGCACGCAGGTACAGGCGACGCAGGAGCAGCGAGCGCGGCGGAGTCCTCGAGAGGGCTCGCAGTGTGATTGGCCTTGAAGGCCAAAAACTCCGAGGCGAGCTGTGGGTGGCGAAGTCGGAGGAATTCCGCGAATACAGCGTCCATGATCGCTGAGTACCCAGGTGGGGCGGCCCCGGGTCTTGAAAACACTCGCCTTGCGGCGAGGCCCCAACTTCTCGGACCTGAGCGGTTCTATTGAACACAGGTGGCAATGCGGCGCGATTACTACAGGACAAAGAAAAAGCACAACAAAACAGAAATTACGAAAAGAAACAAAACAAATAAATACTTGCAGGAAACCACTTTGTCGGCAGATGTACCACGAACACAGAAACAACAAAAGGAAACAAAACAAATAAAAACTTCCAGAAAGAGCACTTAGTCGGCAGATGTACCACAAACACAGGCCGC
Organism: Bombyx mori; assembly: GCF_030269925.1. NCBI lineage: Eukaryota > Metazoa > Arthropoda > Insecta > Lepidoptera > Bombycidae > Bombyx > Bombyx mori. Next base: position 5,075,167 of record NC_085108.1, on the reverse strand, counting down.
GCGAACAATGGCCGGGCTAACAAAAGCCGGGCGAACAAAGACCGGGCGATCGAGTGGACGATGAGCACGTCCGCACGTGACGGGTGCCTCTATCGGAATGAGCCGCTGCCTACCATCTATTTATCTAATTAAGTTTGCTTCATTCAAATATCTAAAGAAGTTTTTTTAATGACATATCTTCCAATTTTTAAACTTTAAATGACTCTCCTGTAAAGTTTTTTTATTGCCTTTTTAGGCAGACGAGCACACGGCCCACCTGATGGTAAGTGGTTACCGTCGATCACGGAAATCAGCAATACCAGTAATGTCGCTTAAACCAAACAGCTTTTCAACCCTCGCTATGCTTCTTCTAATATACCTTATTTATCAAATTAAGCCCTCAATGTTGGTAACTTGTGCTCTATGCCCCCTATCTTCTGTTCTTCATATATATATATATGACGGAACATTAACCTCCGTATTGTTTTTAAAAAGTGTGACGTCAGCATTGCTGACGTCACAGTTATTACTTTCATGATGATGACTCATGTCGGGCTTCTGAACGAAAACTTCACGAGAACTTTACGAACACTGTTTATATTTAGCTACAAGCGTAACAACTTTCCGGAGAGATCCGTACTGTCCTACGGCTCGAACACGAATGAATCGTCGTCGGCAGAGCGGCCGGTATTTATAGTGATTTTTGCAAATCAACACGTGTTTGAGTTTTTAGGTTAAATAATGAAATAACACGTGGTGATTATAAATCACGTGTTGTTTTACATTACAATGAGTGTCATTACATCACAATTGATTCTAAACAGTTAAAAGATGTTTTCTTGATTGATTATTTGACTTATGTAACTAAAAGGGATTCTTTTAAATGCGTGAATCATCCATCGCGCCGATACGGCCATACTGACAGGCGGTGCGCGCTCTGCACCAGCCGCTCATGTATGGTGAATCACCAGAGAGTTCTTGGAGTCTATCTGAAATAGTAGAATGTTCTTTTTCTGAGATTGGTATCTGTGTACCTTTTTAGGTTACTTTGAAAGTAACTTATTTTGTGTAGTGTTTTATTGTGGCGTACACTGTGGTACTTTTGCCGAGGCGTACACTGTGGTACTTTTGTCGAGGCGTACACTGTGGTACTTTTGCCGAGGCGTACACTGGTACTTTTGCCGAAGCGTACACTGTGGTACTTTTGCCGAAGCGTACACTGTGGTACTTTTGTCGAGGCGTACACTGTGGTACTTTTGTCGAGGCGTACACTGTGGTACTTTTGCCGAGGTGTACACTGTGGTACTTTTGTCGAGGCGTACACTGTGGTACTTTTGTCGGGGTGTAATTTTGGTAATCAAAAATAAAAACTTTTACCTTTGTATTAATTAATCAGTTGATTGTCGAACATGCTCATATAGGTTCATCGGCTGATGCTGGAGGGTCGTCTTCTTCCGCCGATACGGCTATCTGGTCTCCAGGTTGCGGTGCCCGACGGAGTTGATGATGAGCTACTTTTCTTGAACGCCCTGAACCAACCACCTTTTTTACTAAATAGCGGTCGTTGTCCAGGATTCTTGTTATCTCATATGGCTCGCTGAATTTGAGATCCAACGAAGTTTGATTACGAGGATTATTTTTTATGAGCACATAATCACCACGCTGGAAATGATGGATCCTAGCTTTTTTTGAATTGAAACGTTGCCTGTCCTGTTCTGCATTTTGTGACATCTTGTGTTGAACATGGTTAGTGAGTGCTTCAATATCAATAGTCTGCTCGTCAATATTTACTAATTTAAGTAGCTCTGGAGGAACACAATGCTTTCGCTGAGTGAGTAATGTAAGTGGAGCTACGCCTGTCACACGATGCGGAGTGCAATTTATTGCTAGCTGAAGTTCTGCAATCGTTGTGTGCCACTCTTCTGTTTCGTAATTCTTGATCATAGTAAGAGCATTTTTTAGTGTAGCTACGACGCGTTCTACTTGTCCATTTGCTCGGCTGACTCCTGGTGCTATAGCATGAATGTCAATACCTACCCTATCGCAGTAGGTCTTGAATTCACCGAGGAACTCTCTTCCACCGTCGACTATTATTTGGACAGGAGTACCGAATAGATGAACCGTACGCTTTAAGGCAGCTAATGTGCTGGGTGGATTTTTGTTAGTTGCATAATAGAATAGCACGTATTTCGTAAAAGCATCTATGGTGATAATCACATACTGTTGGTCGTTGGATGTTCCCATCTTGCCTGTTATATCCATGTGTATTACTTGAAAAGCAGCAGACGGTTTCTGAATCGGGTGCATTTGAGCTTGTACCGCACCAGATGCTCCTTTCGATGTCCTGCAGACCACGCAATTATCAACAAATTTTCGTACCTTCGTGCTCATGTTGTCAAACCAGTGGCTGTCCTTAATTTTCTGCAACGTCTTTTCCCAGCCAGGGTGCTTCAGTGCGGTGTGGAAGGAGTTTATTAAACTCCACTGAAAGGACCTGGGTACCACTGTGCAGTATCGGTGTCCGAAGGTTGGATCTTGTACGATATGCTTGAGGACATTGTTTTCTAGCATATAGCCGTTACTTGGATTGTTATTATTCATACCATCCATTATAGCTCGTAGTGTTTCATCACGTCGCTGTTCAATTTTCAGCCAGTCTAGATCTCTGGTCATTATATTCACTGTGAGTTCGACTGGGTTCCTACTGAAGTAGTCTGCGTGTTGAAGCTGTTGACCCTTGCGGTATTCAACCTCAAAATTATAATTTTGTAAAAATGCCCACCAACGGTGGATTCTAGGGAGTAAGTCCTTTTTGTGTTTGGATGCTTTTAGTGCATTACAGTCTGTGATAACTGTAAACTTACGTCCATAAAGATACTGCCGAAAGTGTTTTATCGCTCGGACTACTGCCAAGGTCTCTAATTCATAAGAGTGATAGCGACTTTCTGTTTCAGTAGTTCTCATGCTCATAAAGGCAACTGCATGTTGTCGTCCCGCAATTACTTGTACCAGTACTGCTCCGAATCCCAAACTACTTGCATCTGTGTACAATTGAATAGGTGCTTCCTCCTGGAATAGTGTAAGTACTGGAGTTGATGTTAAGCACTGAATGACATTCTCTCTTGCTTTCTCATGGCGCTCGTCCCACTCCCATTTAGCCCCTGATTTGGTCAACTCGTATAGTGGTATCATTATGCGTGAGAAGTCTGCTATAAATTTTCTAAAGTAGCCAGCCAATCCACAAAATTGTCTTACTTGTCTGGGTGTTGTTGGTACCGGCGATTTTACCAGAGCATCTATTTTCCGTGGGCTTGGCCAGACTTGTCCATTAGATACTACGTTACCCAAATATTCGATTGAGCGCTTAAAAAAACTGCATTTATCAGCATTAATGGAAAAACCCGCATCTTGTAGTGCTATTAGAATACGTTCTATGTTTGACAGCCCTTCTGCGATATTTTCACATCTGCTTAATACGTCATCGACGTAGACTTGAGCTGCATTCCCTATTAACGAGCTCAGAGCTCTGTTGATGCATCGTTGATAGACTGAACATGCATTACTCAATCCAAATGGCATAGTCGTATATTCATACAGTCCATCCGGTGTGACAAAGGCTGTCTTTTCAATTGATGATTCTGCAATAGGTATTTGGTGAAACCCTGCGGCCATGTCAAAGGTTGTAAAGAATTGCCCCTTGGCCAATTGGTCAATTTGGTCTGAAATTAGTGGCAGCGGGTAATGGTCCCGTAAGGTATTAGAGTTAAGTTCTCTGAAATCCACGCACATGCGATCGTCACCATTCTTCTTCTTCACCAAGATGATGGGACTGGAGTATGGAGACTTGCTTTCGCGTACAATGCCATGCTCCATCAACTCTTTCACAATGGCTCGCACCCTTTCTCGTTCGATTGGACTGAGCCTGTAAGGTCTTCGTTCTACATATTTGTTTGGATTCTTCAGGCGGATTTCCAGTTCACCTGTCTTGACACGAGTTGTTGGATACCCTCTGATAAACAGGTGCTGATATTTGTTTAGAAGGGTGCGTAATTTTGCGATATCTTCTTCATTTGTGAGATCACAATCCAGTTTATCGAAAATTGGATTTATACACTGAACTTGATTAACATGTGGCTGACGTGCTAGCCTCGTCCCGCCCGAAGTGATCGTCATAGTTAGGTTCGTATTGTTTATCAAGTTCATACCCACTAAAATATCTGTAGTCATCTCGTAATCTGCCACTATGTGAAACTGTAATTCAACGTTGATGTTATCGATGACACCTACCGTTACGAGTGTAGCTATTGATAGTACAGGAAATTGTCCAATTCCTTTCAAGTAATCTGCCGTTTGTAGTCTTTTTCTGGGTATTTGAGCTGCTACGGATTCCCGCATAAGTGAGCATTCTGCGCCACTATCAAAGATTGCCTGAAAACTCTTTGATCCAAACTTCACCTGAATCGGAGCTAGTTTTGATCCAGCAACGTAATTTACGTTTGATGTCAATGCTCGTTCACGTTTGAAGCATGTTTCAAAACTGTGTCCTGGTATTTTGCAGAATGAACAGATTGTTGTTTTATCGTTCTGGTAGGAGGTTACTTCCTTCGTTGTCTCAGTTGTTGTTTTGTTTCTTTGTTCGGGCTTTGATTCGGTAACCATTTTGTAGTAGCATTCGTTGGTGGTGTGATTAGTTCTTTTACAGATATGGCAAGATGAATTTGATGAAGTAGAATTCAAAAAACGGGGACGCTTATTTGTACTCAGCTTATTTGAGCCCTGGTGAAAACGCTTCATGGCTCTTACTGATGATGCAACAGATATCAATTCTGGTACTGTTGTGGCTCTTGTGTTCAGTAGCTCGATCCTAAGTTTCTCGTCATTCACGCAACCAATAACTGCTTCAACTGCATCTTCATTAGGTAGTTTGTCTTTGGTGATCCTCCTCCACAAGACCCAAGCTCGTGACAAGAACTCCGAGATGTCCTTTGAAGAGTCGTACATATGTTCTCTAAATCGAGCTATGTCTCGAGAATAGCGATTTTCTGGCTCGAATGTCGTGATAAGATTGTTGCGCAGCTCAGCCCACGAAGCTGCAGTGACCATCCAATCGTCAACCCACATCTTCGCTCTTCCCTTTAGGAGGCTGCCAACTTTCATGCGTATGTCAAAGTCGTTGAGTCGATAAGTCTCAATGGCTTTGTCGATATGTTGACACCACTCACGTACTCCCACACTAGTATCGGGGTCAAATGATGGTAGGTAAATATCATTTATACGTATCTTAGTTTCTGCTGGTGTACTTAAGCGTTCCGACATTTGCTGCATCACATGCATCATCTGCATGATGAATTGTGGCGGTACGCTGCTCATCGGTGCGTTAAGCAATGCTGATTGTGGCTGTTCCTGTTCCTGTTCCAAGGAACTCCCAGCATTGCCTGTAGTATTTAATCCATGGTGTGGTTCTATTTGTGATGTAGCTTCAGGTTGTTGCTGAGCGGAGGCAGCATGTGATCCCACTTCTGATGACGGAACATTAACCTCCGTATTGTTTTTAAAAAGTGTGACGTCAGCATTGCTGACGTCACAGTTATTACTTTCATGATGATGACTCATGTCGGGCTTCTGAACGAAAACTTCACGAGAACTTTACGAACACTGTTTATATTTCGCTACAAGCGTAACAACTTTCCGGAGAGATCCGTACTGTCCTACGGCTCGAACACGAATGAATCGTCGTCGGCAGAGCGGCCGGTATTTATAGTGATTTTTGCAAATCAACACGTGTTTGAGTTTTTAGGTTAAATAATGAAATAACACGTGGTGATTATAAATCACGTGTTGTTTTACATTACAATGAGTGTCATTACATCACAATTGATTCTAAACAGTTAAAAGATGTTTTCTTGATTGATTATTTGACTTATGTAACTAAAAGGGATTCTTTTAAATGCGTGAATCATCCATCGCGCCGATATATATATATATATATTTATTTTTTTTTGACACGCTTTTATTAGTTCGGTATGTACATTTTTTTTGTATGCAACAGAATCTTTTAACGACATTTCCATAGACTTTCAAGATGTCCGATTAACTTGAAAATTCCCAAATGCGTCAAGTACCGATGTTTTTTTTTTGGCGGGAACGCGAGGAGTGAAGTTGTGTGATTTGTTTTATTTTGTCTATTTAATGTTTTTTTAGGTTTAAATTCGTAATAACGGTAATTTATTAACTGCTTAGCATCTGTGAAAGCGCACAAATGTAGGAAAATAAAACAAAGCCGCCGGAAGTACCTTCTCGAGATCCTCCAAAAAGTCCACTGAAAAAGTTTCAGTAAATGACCACCATTTTATTGAGATTGTTATTTCATCTCATCCCATTTCATTTTTCATATAAATCAACTTCATTTCATTTCACTTCATATCATCATTTTCTGTATTTAAATAAATAAATAAATGTATTATATATATCAAAGATTAGGCTGTATGGTATGGACACCTTTGCCTTTCCTGTTGGAAAAATAAAACTACTACTACTACATAAGGACAGATGACAACACAATAAATTTAATACTTCGCTCTAATATCAAGACGATAACAAAGAAAGATGACATAAATCACTCCTTCAGTCTGCTTTTTAAGTCTGTATTTATTTTTAGTCGCTTAATTTATTATTGAATAAAAACAAAAACAAAAAGAAAATTTTGTACATCCTTTAACAGTACTAAATAACATATTGGACGTAAGGATAAAATTAATTATTATTTAAAACCTTTGTTATCAATAACAATATATTTGGGCAACATTTGGCGCGACGGATAAGAGTTGAAACGTTTTTGGTGTTGCCATGATAAAGATGTAATTTTTCACGAATACGTTTTTTTTTTTGCATTGACGTTCCGATAATTATTGTGTACCGGATTCATGGACACCATAGCGCTTATACTTTGAAATCTTCTTACTACATGGGTAATAGACACCAATTTCAAAATCTTCATTATTATTTTTTTCTAAACAAGCTTATGATCGTTAGTAAAATACCTAAAGTTTATTTTTTTATTTTTTTTATTGCTTAGATGTTTGAACGATCTCACAGCCCACCTGCTGTTGAGTGGTTACTGGAGCCCATACACATCTACAACGTAAATGCCCCACACACCTTGAGATATAAGTTCTAAGGACTGAGTATAGTTACAACGGCTGCCCCACCCTTCGAACCGAAACGCATTACTGCTTCACGGCAGAAATAGGTGGGGCGGTGGTACCTACTCGTGCGGACTCACAAGAGGTCCTACCACCAGTAAGTGCTATTGTTTAACTCGTTAATTGCAGTAAGTGGTCATAATGACACGTTGTATTCATACTGTGTATTGGGAAATGCAGTGTTACCAGATGTATGTGAATTATTTTTCCATACAATTTCCTTTTTTTTATGATTGAAGGATTACTGGTGGCCCGGAGGCCTTTCCAGTTTCACCAGGACAGGTGGGCGAGCAAAGGCTCAGCCAGAAGGTGTGGGATTTGCTAACAGCTGCCCGAGCGCCTCCGAAGGAGACCTAACAGCTCAAGAGTAGCTGCTTCGCGAATGAATCTACTACCGGATCGGAATCGCGACTCGCTGAGAAGATCCGGCGAGAAACTCAGCGAGCTGATTCATGGGTTAGGTTGCGCGTCGAACTCTTTGTCGAGTTCGACGAGTTCGGTTACCGGGGTCCCTAAGCCTGCTCCTAGTGTTAGAGCTGAAGGCGTCTAATGCAAAGGTTATTGGATCTGATGGATCCGTAAGGACGTATCTAGGGCGTCGACGGTGACTGGCTCCTGCGTGATCAGGATTCGGGGAGTAGTCAGCGGCAGCAACGATAAGGCGATCATCATGACGCATAAGCCTTATTGAAGTACCGTTCTGACGCTGATTTCATGGATACAATTTCCCTTCACATTCCATATAAGGATTTATTTCACATATTAATTTATAAAGCCGCCGTTGCCATAGATACGTCTTATCAGATACTCCCGATCCAGTTACGGTGCTTTTAGGCTCTCCAAGTTATCGTTCTCGTCAAACTCTCCGAATACGATGAAGAGTTGGGCGTTCGAACTAACCCTAGACACAGCCCACTAAGTTTCTCGCCGGTTCTTCTCAATAGATTCAGTAAAGCACTGCTCTTGTTAGAGCTAGTTTTAGCAAATTCTTTCAGGTTGATAACGTGAGCTATCCGTCCGCGCGTATTTGGAATAGACCCTTAGGTTGCCAATGATCACGTAGGCAAAAAAAATATTTACTTAAATTAATTAAAGGTTTATGTTTGAAACAGATGGAACATATGTTGTTTGGCGTTGTTGTTTATTTAAAATCTATGTAAAATGTCAACGATTTTAATCGTTTGGAGATACATTCGTAAGACTTTAGCCGCTTTTTTTTATGTATTGCTTAGATTGGTGGACGAGCTCACAGCCCGCCTGGTTGTTCAGTGGTTACTGGAGGCCATAGACATCTACGACGTAAATGCGCCACCCCCCTTGAGATATAGATTCTTCTCGTAAAAGTAATTGAACGGCCGTCTGGTGTAGTGATAAGTGACATGGTCACTACTCAAGGGGGTCGCGGGTCCGAATCCCGCCAAGGGAAGATATTTGTATGGCAAATATAAAATGTCTTTTCCAGGGTTATGGATGTATATTAAATATATGTATGTGTATAATAAAAATCATACATTTATTTCCGTTATCTGGTACCGGTAACACAAGTTCTTTACGAACTTATCACGGGACCAGTTAACGTGGCGTGATTGTTAGTAAATATTTATTTATAAAAAAAAAACTAAGGTATTTTCACGGTTTTATCGAACTAATTTTCCTCTCGTTATGTTATTAATTGTTAAAACAAAATCTCATCTACACGTAATATTTGAAATGATTTTTGTCATTGATCATAATATCGCATAGAAATAAAGTCTATTTTGGGTCGTCACGACTGGCACTATGATAAAAAAAAAACCTGCAAAAGCTGAGTTAACCGAACAAGCAATTGCGTTTTAATGAAATATGCCTTCAGATCTTGCAGAATCAAGAATTTGTTGCTAGATACATTATTTTCATATAGTCAAACATAGTTTTACAATGTAACACCGCCGCCATTGTGCCATAGACAATGTTTTCATGTTCCTAGCAGAACTTATGACGCGGAAATTTTATAGGGCTGCATTGTGACGCGAATTGTCGATGTTAATATTCAAAATTATTTTTTATTGAAGTATGAACGGTCGTCTGGTGTAGTGGTAAGTGACATGGTCACTACACAAGGGGGTCGCGGGTTCGAATCCCGCCAAGGGAAGATATTTGTATGATAAATATAAATGTCTTTTCCAGGGTTATGGATGTATATTAAATATGTGTATGTGTATAATAAAAATCTTATATTTATTTCCGTTATCTGGTACCTGTAACACAAGTTCTTTACGAACTTATCACGGGACCAGTTAACGTGGCGTGATTGTTAGTAAATATTTATTTATTTATTATTTATTTTATTTATATTGAATATGCGTAAAGGAAATTTAATGTAAAAACTAAAAATAATACTTTTTTTTTCCTACCTATGCTGATAGCCATGAGAGGCTATTTCAGCTTCGCCCTAACATGTAGGTGAGCTCACGGGGCTCAAACCGGAGTGTTGCTAACACTGGCCCTAGCAAGAGCAGTGCTTCGCTGAATCTACCACCGGATCGGAAACGCGACCCGCTGAGAAGATCCGGCGAGAAACTCAGTGGGCTGTGTCTGTGGGTAAAAGAATAATACATTTAAGTTACAAACCGAACTAACAATTAATTTCATATATCCTATTGATACTGTTGAGGATATTAGAGTGAAGTCATAAAACTATTGAATTGTCATCGGTTCTAGATGCGAACGCGCATAGCAAGCTAATAAAAGCGTGTTAGAAAGCAATAAGCGTTTTAAGCATCAACAAAGTAATGGGGGAGACATCCGGTATGCTTGAGGATAGAGATAAGGAGCACCATCTTGTATAGGAGACAAGTTGAAAAAGTTTTCACTTGTAAGCAGCAAGTTATTGCTTGAAGACTCACCGAAATAGCGCTAGTGTAGGAAGTGGAAAATGAATATAGCAGTTTTAAACAGAGCGAAGTTTTTATTTTATTTTATTTTTATTGCTAGATGGGTGGACGAACGATAAGAGCTCACAGCCCACCTGGTATTAAGTGGTTATTAGAGCCCATAGACATCTACGACGTAAATGCGCCACCCACCTTGAGATATAAGTTCTAAGGTCTCAAGTTACAACGGCTGCCCCACCCTTCAAACCGAAACGCATTGCTGCTTCACGGCAGAAATAGGCAGGGCGATGGTACCTACCCGCGTGGACTCACAATAGGTCCTACCACCAGTAAAATGTGCTTTATTGAAGTGAAATGATAGTTAATGTCGCTGTTTTTAAAGTCTTCCACTTTCTACTATGGTGCCAACTTATTTGGCTTTCGGGGGGACACTTTTTAATACTTTGCATCATTCTCGCGTCAAGCCATTTTAACTAGTTACTAGAGCGTTGATAATAAGCGCTTTACGGAGAATATGCAAATTAAAACGCCTTGAGACAATATAATGAGGTTTTAATTGTATATATCGATATTATAAATTACTGGGATGTTTATATTATTATAATAGGTTGGGGAAAAAGTCTTTTCCCATTATAGTATGTATGAACTTGTAATAAAATCTCTTTGGCTATAACTATTTGTATCTGGCTGGTTTTGGTATTATTAGAAGTTTAAATTTTAAAGAAGATAATTCCAAATTCAAATTGGGAAAAGGAGCCTTATTATTATATTCCGGAATATGCTTATGACAAGTAAGTAGAAACTGTTCAGATATGTAAAAAATTGGTTTTCGTATTAAATCAATATATAATAATATATAATATATAAACGCGTTATTATATAGAATATAATTAATAAAAATTATTAATTATGTTCAATATAATAACGCGTTTAGGGTGCTGGTGGTGCTGCCCCGCTTTTGTAGCGCATCAGGGATGTTTGCAGACGCGCACATAGATTGTTTTTACGCTACCATGCGTAAGAGGTGTGCATCTCTGGTAAGCAGAGTGAGGGCCAGCTCCAACAGTATCCTCAGCATGATCGCAAGCAGACTGGACTGTGTATACATGGGTCGCTGTGGTGCCATCTCCCGTGGGATGTTACGACAGTAATTCATTGTGATGTAAATATAACTACTAACATAGGTCTAAGTCTTATTAACAATTTATATGAGTCATGGTTACTTGCAATAAAAACATCATTATTATTATTATTATTATTAAATCGATAGTCGGATTGTTGAGTTTTAAATCGATTCAAGCTTAGCACGACCCTTACGATTTGATCCTTTGTTTCTTGTATTGATTGTAAAATGATCAATGTGTCCAATTCTCCGAGTATTCTATTCGTGGCTCGTGGCTCAGACTCGAACAGGACCACGGCTTCTAGAAGTGCCTTCTAATAATTTCGTATTCGTGATTCACGCGCTGGTCACATTTTACATTTACGAACTCAATTCAGAAAATCGTAAATGCTATTTGCAAACGAAAAATATTACCATTCATTGAAATTACAAAAAAAAAAAAAAATGTATACAAATGGGAAACACGCAAACAGCTTTAACCAATTTTATATGACGTATATTCAATGTGTTATTTTACTAGCAACACTCAATATTACAACAATGGACAAAAGGCTATAAAATATTTTCGCGCGGCTGACAACCCTGACGCGATTTCGAACGCGCGATAAAATGAACAAAGAAGCGAACGCCATCAAAGATTATTTAATGAAGTACGCGTAGAGAGGCACTAAGTTTTTTGACGTGATAACGTCATATAAATCAATGAACATCGGCTGCACGCACGAAAAAGTGTCACGTTCCGCCTGAGCCTGATCGTGCAAGCGAGAGCGCGGAATAAGCGATAGAGAGCCACGATCGGCCCAAGCGTTGGCTTGTGACACAGTTATCTCTCTTCTCGGACGACGTCAGAGCTAGCAGCTCAAATTGTTTTGCTACTGACCTTATCACGTAAAGCTATCGTCCGTAAACCGACTTTAGAGAGAACCAATTTTTTAATATCCAATATATTGTGAATTAAGAACATTAGCACTGTTCTCGCCTGAAAATACGTTCTAATAAGCATAGAAGAACCTACTTTTAGGTACCACAAGCACCGGTCATCCATCTCGTCGAACCCGTCGCTTGCGACGAAGGGCTCGGCGAGTATTTACTCATTCATTTTAACCCACAGACACAACCCACTGAGTTTCTTGCCGGATGTTCTCAGTGGGTTGCGTTTCCGATCTGGTGGTGATTCTGCGAAGCACTGCTCTTGCTAGGGTTAGTGTTAGCATCGTCGTCAGGTTTGAGCCCCGCGAGTTCACCTACTGGTTAAGGCTACGTTGGAATGATCTCTTAAGACCATCAGCATAGGTAGGAAAAAAAAGTGAGCTCGCCTACTCGTTCGCTGAAGCTGGTATAGCCTTGAGACTACAAACAGGAACGTGGAAAGGAAAAGCTATGTTAGCGTCGCGTTAGCGTAATATGTTAGCGCCCGTATGTTTCCGAAATTGATCCAATTGTAGTCTATTTATAAATATATTTTTTTTGTTTCTTAAGTTATAGACTTACAGCCTTACGGCAAGTTGTATTTTATTTTTTTTGTCTTTTTCTACTTTTCTTGAAGACTTACCAACGACTAACTCATTGAGAGGTAAACATTAAAATCACACAAAGTTATAACATAAATACGTGGTGCTTTATTTAGAAACAACACAATAATTAGGCAATTTAGAATTAAATAAGCATGTCTGTTTCATTACTCTATGACAAAGAACACCAGACGTGTTTTTCGAATATCGAATACAACTATATTTTTCTATTATGGCAATATTGGCTACAAGAATTCTTTTTTTCGTGATTTTTTTATTTTTCAAAGTGGCGAAAGCCTCTTTTAGTTGGAAATCATTGAGATTCACATCGGCGCGTCGTCCTTTGACAACTTCAATCTATTGAAAATAATTCTATTGTGTATTTAATAAAGATTGAAATCATAAAATCTAGATTTAGATGTTTTTTTATTTGGCTTCCATAATATTTTATCGGTACTATGCAATTAATTTTAAGCGCTAAGTGAGGTTTATTGGAAGTAAACGGCATGCCGCCTTCAAGTTTAAATCTCTGAAGTATTAAAACGTGTCTAATGTATAAAAAATCTAATATAAAACAAAAATCTTATACTTAAATAATAAAAAAAAAGACATGCCCGCTGAGTTCCTTGCAAATTCTTCTCAGGACGGAGGCTAGTTTTTGTGAATTGGCGGTAGTTCTTTTGACGTTCAACAAGTATGTACTTTCATTTATGTTGAATAAATTTTTTTGATTTGATTTGATTTGATTTGATATCCTGAAATACGCTAACGATAATTTGCTAATTTTCAAGATAAATTGCGTTTATATACGTGTAAAATCCTGTTTAGTTTTCACTGATTTTTCTTACACAAGCTCGCTTATCCATCATTTAATGAAAAGAATAATTAAATGTTACTTACAATAATATTGTTTAAAATATTAATTTACATAGAGATACTAAGGGCTTTATTATTTTCTTGCTTTTTTGTTTTCGTGTTTTATATTACAGGTGAGTGAATATTTTGTTAGATGAATTTATTATAGTTTTAATTTTATATGCAACGTATTACACGTAGTTCGTACTTATACTTTTACTGGTGGTAAGACCTTTTGAGTCCGCACGGGTAGGAACCACCACTCTGCCTATTTCTGCCGTGAAGCAGTAATACGTTTCGGTTTGAAGGGTGGGGCAGCCGTTGTAACTATACTTGAGACCTTAGAACTTATATCTCAAGGTGAGTGGCACATTTACGTTGTAGATGTCTATGGGCTCCAGTAACCACTTAACACCAGGTGGGAGGTGAGCTCGTCCACCCATATAAGCAATAAAATAATAATAATAAAACAAATTGCAAATTAAAAATAAAAACAACAACTCAATTAATAATTGTTATGGTTGTAACATCTCTATATTATACAATGACATTAATTCATTTTGAGATTTGACACTAAACAATGAAGTTCCATATTAATATGATATTAATGAATATGAAAATGTCACTCATTTAATACGATCATTCATTGACAGTTCGGGTGTCATCGTATTACGATAAAGATCCGAGTTTTCCCGAAGGAAAATAATTTCTCACTGCATGTATACTATATGCTATTATATATCACTAGAGGTCCCGCAGTAGTCGAAATTCGACTATAATTAATTAGAATTGTAAGTTTGTACATTATTATGATTGTATTTTATACTTTTATAATCACAAATTTCGCCAAGGCTACATTATAAAAAAATATTAATAAAGACAAACAATATTTAATCTATTCTCAATTTGACAACAGACGTCAAGAACAAAAGTTTGACAATAAATAGTATGCATGCGTGTGTGCGTCAAATACATGGTATGTAGTGTATGTAATGTTATCTTTATTGATTTAATGTATCTTTTCGTAAAAAGGGATACAAAGTTTTTGCTTCACGTATTAATATATATAGATTATATATTATTATAGTGTAGTCTGATAGCGGCCTAATACACATAATCTTTATCTCAGTTTGAAAGTACACGTAAGATATTCGCCATGGTGACCGTGCGTTTATTTAAAACGGTTCGTACCTATGTACCTATATTAAATGTCAATTGAATCCGACCATTTATAAGTTTTACGAATCGTAAATAATCAGGTGACGTACGAGACTCGGTGCTGGACCGACGCTAGGGTTCAGTGGCGGTTTAAATAAATCTACCTGCCATTTATAAATATATATAGGAGAATTTTTATTTATTTATTTATTAGGCCAACAATACTCATTACAAGATATATAAAAAACACAAGTAAAAGTAAATAAAATCTGGCTTGTAACATAAACCATTCTTCTTTTCCCTACCGATGCTGATAGCCTTGAGAGGCTATTTTAGCTTCGCCCTTACATGTAGGTGAGCTCACGGGGCTCAAACCGGAGTGATGCTAACACTGGCCCTAGCAAGAGCAGTGCTTCGCAGAATCTACCACCGGATCGGAAACGCGATCCACTGAGAAGATCCGGCGAGAAGCTCAGTTTGCTGCATAAGCTATGTGCGTACGACTAAGCAAGTCAAAGTGCTGAGTTTGTACACAATGGCCCTTACGACAAAACAACACGATAACAAAAACTTATAATGTAAGGAAATAATTTTATTCACAATATACATTAAAATATTACGTCACTTGACCTATTGTTAACATGGAAGATGCCCTTGAACTATTCATAAACGTCACCAACCTACAAGTAAAAATATCCAATTTAGTTGACGACTTTGCTACGTTACCCCTTCATAATTAGTAATTAGTAATTTCACGTTTGCCCTACCGATGCCGGTAGCCCAGGGGACTAAACCAGCGTAACAGTGCGAATAGGTGAGATCACGGGGCTCAAACCTGACGACGTTGCTAATACTAACCCTAGTAAGAGCAGCGCTTCGCAGAATCTACCACCGGATCCGAAACGCGATCCACTGAGAAGATTCGGCGAGAAACTCAATGGGCTGTATCTGTGGGTTAATTTACTCGCCGAGCCCTTCGTCGCAAGTGACGGGATCGACGAGAACGATGACCGGTGTTTGGGGTACCTAAAAGCACCGTTAGTGGATCGGGCGGATCCGAAATGACATGTACCGTATTACCTAGTCAGGTCATAAGTATTGTCACACAGTAAAAACTTTTCTTTTAGAATGCTGGCCACAAAAAAGTTTATTGAATTGGAATTTCGAATTGTTCATGAAAATAAAAATGTATACTTTTAGAATTTTACTCATTTTTAAATATGGAGTGGACGCTTAGAGAAGACCGTGTTGCAGTTATTGCGTTGCATCGTTGCGGTTACGCGCCAATTCAAATTTTTAACATACTGAAAAATTTGAATATAACCAAAAGATTCGTTTATCGTACCATCAAACGATACAATGAAGACTCTAGTGTAGATGACAGGTCAAGAAGTGGTCGCCCTCGGTCTGTTAGGACTCCAGCAGTGATAAAAGCTGTGAAGGCGCGAATTCAAAGAAATCCCAAACGTAAGCAGAAACTGTTGGCCCTTCAGATGGGGTTAAGCAGAACCACGGTGAAAAGGGTGTTAAATGAAGACTTAGGGCTTCGGGCATATCGAAGAAAAACAGGACATCGTTTGAATGCTCGTCTAATGGACCTGAGACTGAAGAGATGCCGCGCTTTGTTGAAGCGGTACGCGGGAAAAAAATATCGGGAAATTCTTTTTTCGGATGAAAAAATTTTTACCGTAGAAGAGAGCTACAACAAACAAAATGATAAGGTGTACGCACACAGTAGTGAAGAAGCGAGCAACCGTATTCCGCGTGTCCAACGAGGTCATTTTCTATCCTCGCTCATGGTATGGTTGGGAGTTTCTTATTGGGGCTTAACAGAGGTACATTTTTGTGAGAAAGGTGTAAAAACGAATGCAGTTGTGTATCAAAATACAGTCCTGACGAACCTTGTGGAACCTGTTTCTCATACCATGTTCAATAACAGGCACTGGGTATTCCAACAAGATTCGGCGCCAGCTCATAGAGCGAAGAGCACACAAGACTGGCTGGCGGCGCGTGAAATCGACTTCATCCGGCACGAAGACTGGCCCTCCTTCAGTCCAGATTTGAATCCGTTAGATTACAAGATATGGCAACACTTGGAGGAAAAGGCGTGCTCAAAGCCTCATCCCAATTTGGAGTCACTCAAGACATCCTTGATTAAGGCAGCCGCCGATATTGACATGGACCTCGTTCGTGCTGCGATAGACGACTGGCCGCGCAGATTGAAGGCCTGTATTCAAAATCACGGAGGTCATTTTGAATAAACTTTAGTGTCATAAGAATCTATGTTTTGTTATGTTCATTTTGGTATATGAATGGTTACATAATGAATAAACTTGTTTCAATTATTTTACGTTAAACATGTGACAGAATTTATGACCTGACTAGGTATAGATGGGCTGGTATGTACTTCTATCAATTACTTTGGTAATTTCGGTTCTTATCGCATTTACAATTGATGGTAATGTGATATGAATCCCTACTACGGCTTTGTACAAATGTTCTGTCGATCTCGTAAAAATACAGTGTTTCTCAAAGTGAGATCATTATTAGGCTTAGATTTTTTATGACGAATAAAGAAAATTTACATCAATTTTATATTACGGAACCGTTTTCATAATACAATTCGCGCTTAACGTTATTACTCATGGCAGTAATATAATATTTCACACATGGCAATACTTATGGACATGTCAAAAACGTTCCTTTCTCGAATTCGACTGCTCGTAATAAAACTTCAGGGCAATAAATGATATATAGAGTTTTTATTATAGGGAATTTTATTTGAATGTTGGTAGTATTGTGCCGAGAGAAAAAGTTTAAATTGTACGGAAGTGCCTACGTATTCAAAAACAGTAAAACTGAAGCTTAAAAAAATAATTCAAAAATTAATAGCTAGTCGAACTTAATTAATATTAAATTAATATTTTTCAATATAGTGATCTTGGTTTTTATTTATTTATTGCATAGGGTGGTGGATGAGCTTACGGCCCACCTGATGTTAAGTGTTTACCGGAGCCCATAGACATCTACAACGTAAATACCGCCACCTACCTTGAAATATAAGCTCTAAGGTCTCAGTATAGTTACAACGGCTGCCCCACCCTTATAACCGAAACGTATTACTGCTTCACGGCAGAAATAGGCAGGGTGATGCTACCTACCCGTGCGGACTCACAAGACGTCCTACCATCAGTAATTTTTATTTTTTTTTGTGTTTAAAATCACTGTATGTATCTGTATATGTGTAACTCATCAGTATCTGAGTCCCATAGTACATTAAGTCCTACTCTACTATCTTATCTTACAATAGATATTACCATGCTTACGTCAAAATTCACTAAAGACTTTTCATTAAACTAAAAACCGACCTATAAGTGTTTTTAGGCTTTATTTTGCGTTAACAGAACAATGAGATGAGTGGTTCGGACTACGAGAATAAAGTTTTAACTTTGAGCATTTCGTTCGAATAGAGTTTTACAGAGATTATCAACATTGCTATCGGAGTGTTTGAGAACGTGGCTCTGGTAAAATACATTATTACTTTATTTATTAACTTATTATTAGTGAGCACTACTGGGGGAGATTCCCAGTAGTCGAAATACGATTATAATTACTTAAAATTATAAGTTTGAACATTATTATTGGTTTTATTGTTAAAGGCTATTGACAGTCTATGCTTCTATAATAACAGATTTCGCCAACATTACACTATAGACAAATAACATTAAAGATAAACAATATACTTCACTGGTGGTAGGACCTCTTGTGAGTCCGCACGGGTAGGTACCACCGCCCCGCCTATTTCTGCCGTGAAGCAGTAATGCGTTTCGGTTTGAAGGATGGGGTAGCCGTTGTAACTATACTGAGACTTTAGAACTTGTATCTCAAGGTGTGTGGCGCATTTACATTGTAGATGTCTATGGGCTCCAGTAACCACTTAACACCAGGTCGGCTATGAGCTCGTCCACACGTCTAAGCAATAAAAAAGTACCTATTACTATTATTGAATAACTTATTATTAGTGACCACTACTGGGGGAGACCTCCCAGTAGTCGAAATACGACTATAATTAATTGAAATTATAAGTTTGAAGATTATTATTGGTGCGTGAACATTATAACTGACCTGGCAGACTTCGTAGTGCCTCAATCGATAAATAAAATACCTACACTTTTCTATAAAATAAACTTAAAACAAACAAAACGAATCCGTCCGACAGGGGAACACATCAAAGGAAAAACAAAATTGTTATTTTTATTTAATTCCGGGCATTTTCATATTTATCTACCTTTTAAACCTTCTCTGGACTTCCACGAATAATTCAAGACCAAAATTAGCCAAACCGGTCCAGCCGTTCTCGAGTTTTAGCGAGACTAACGAACAGCAATTCATTTTTATATATAGAGATAGATATTGTCAAAGATTTTATTTTGGAAAGATTTTATTATTGGTTCTATTGTCATTACTTTTTTAATCAATACAAACTTAATACAATTATAACAAATCATATTAAAGACATAAAATATGAATCTGTTCTCAATTTGACCACAGACTTAAAACAATAACAAAAGTTTGACAATAAACAAAGTGTATATAATATGTATGTGGGACAAGCCACTACAACACAATCGTCAAACATTTCGGTTATTCACATATTATTATATTGTGTGTTCATAGTGCGTAATGTAATTTTCTAAATAATTTAAAAAAAAAATCTCTTTATTGTTATTTATAAATGTTATTAATTTACTAAATGTTATACGTGTGCGCGCTAAGAAATATCCGTACAAGTCAATCCCTACAACAGTCGATATTTCGACGCTCCGCACGTAATACGAATCATTACAGAGTCGATTTATCGACGGTTCGTGTTAAGAATAGAAACAGCTCTTGCTGCGCATCCAACCTTGACCTGTGGTCCGGGCCCCTATTCACCAGACCAATTAGGCGATCGTACTAAAAATATTCAGGGCGAATAATTTACTGTTAATATGCTTTTGCTCAAACTGAACTTTAACCGTCCTTGCCAATTGCAAGCTTAAAGCACAAACAAAAGTGGAACTAAAACGTTCACTGTGCTTTTGCTATTATATATAAACTAGTGGTCCCGCAGTAGTCGAAATTCGACTATAATTAATTGGAATTGTAAGTTTGTACACTATTATGATTGTATTTTATACTTCTATAATCACAAATTTCGCCAAGACTACACTATAAA
The DNA here is from genome assembly GCF_030269925.1 of Bombyx mori. Taxonomy (NCBI): domain Eukaryota; kingdom Metazoa; phylum Arthropoda; class Insecta; order Lepidoptera; family Bombycidae; genus Bombyx; species Bombyx mori. The sequence continues at coordinate 5,055,248 of NC_085108.1, read as the reverse complement.
AAATAATAACAAAGACAAACAATATTTAATCTATTCTCAATTTGACAACAGACGTCAAGAACGAAAGTTTGACAATAAATAGTATGCATGCGTGTGTGCGTCAAATACATGGTCTGTAGTGTGTGTAATGTTATCTTTATTGATTTAATGTATCTTTTATGCATTATTTAAAAAAAATATTAGCATTGTCCACACTTATTTTCTATATTCTCTATAAGTGTGGAAAATTTCATGCTCCTCCGTCCGCGCAATTTTCGTAAAAAGGGATACAAAGTTTTTGCTTCACGTATTAATATATAGATATACTAGCTGACCCGGCAAACGTTGTATTGCCTTAAATAAGATTTCTAGGGAAATTCTACTGTAGAAAAAAAAACCTCATTTAACCACATAATACCTCATTATAAACAAAAAAAAAAAAAAAAAAAAAAAAATTTTTGGTGTGGACAACCCTCTTCATTTAGGGGTATGAAAAATAGATAGTAGCCGATTCTGAGACCTACTGAACATACTATTGATACACAAACAAAAACATGGCTGAAAAATGTATAGGAGTATTGTATAGCTCTCAAATATATTAAGTGTATAATCTATGATGTATAGTGAGTAAGTAAGACAGGAGACCGGCTTCGTCCTCATCCCTACTACGTGATGTTTGCTGGATGAGTGGTGACACCTGGCGGGGATATCTGATCGATCGATAGTTGATCAGTAGTCGACCGGCGAGCGCGGAAGATCAAATTCAATTTTAAAAAAATCATAATTAAAGGAACTTGAAATTATAAACTCTGAATAAGAATTTATCGTACTACAATTATAATATTTGATTGCTATCTTGCAACCTTATTGCGGATCTGTGCATAGAATAAAAAAAATATTAATCGGGATGGAAAAATAGGGGTTGATCGTATAAGAGTGAAAATTGAGTATGAGAGTAATATGATTTTTTTTATTTTAAGTCATGACAAAATAAAAATAAAAATGAAAATCTTGCCAAAAAAATCAAAAGTTTATAATTAACAAATACAAAATAGGGGTTGATCGTAGAGGGGTGAAAATTTCAGAGTAATATGAATTTTTTTATTCTACGTCATGACAAAATAAATAAAAAATTCTCGCAAAAAAATTAAAAGTTTTTAATTAGCAAATAAAAAATAAGGGTTAATCGTAGAGGGGTAAAAATTTAGGATTGTATGTATTTTTGTATGCTGTATCATAAAAAAAAAGAAATTAAAATTTTTGTCTAAAAATTCAAAAAAAAAATTTAGGGGTGGACTACCCCTAACATTTAGGGGGATGAAAAATAGATGTTGGCCGATTCTCATAGATACCGGATAAGCACAAAAAATTTCATCAAAATCGGTCAAGCCGTTTCGGAGGAGTATGGCAACGAAAACTGTGACACGAGAATTTTATATATTAGATATCTCTTACTCTCTTTTAAGTCGCACGTCCAAAGCTAAACATAAGTCTCCCTAAGCCGCGCTTCAAATAAATACAATATGTAATAATATACATATTATTTATTATAATGTAATAAAAAACCAGACAAATGTTTATTATCTCTTCCTCGGACTCTGCGCTATAATTGAGTTACGTTAGTAATTAAACGTTAACGTTCCTGTGTTTAGATTCAACGCCCACTAGAATGGTACGGCACAGACATTAGCTTGGTCGTATATTAAAGAGAGAGAGAGAGAGAATACACTTTATTGCACACCAACACATTTTATATTCAAAAAAAAAAACAGTCAAAAAGCACATATGTACAATAGGCGGTCTTATCGCTAAAAGCGATCTCTTCCAGACAACCGTTTAATTTACAGAAATTCTGTAAAATATAAAAATATAGCAGGGATGTTGCGGTGTACCATAGACAATACATTATTATAGAAAATATATACATATAATAAACAGATATATACCGTTTACATAATATAATACATACCAACATACATACATACAATACATACTAATATACTTACACACACATAATAAATCAACAGTATGAACCAGTTCGATTCAGTAGTTTTTGAGGTTTTTCGAAAACTAATAGATATAATGAAACATTGTAGTTTGTCTGTACATTGAAGTAGTTACTAAATATAAAAAGGTAATAACTAAAGAAGGGTATTAGAACTTTATTTTTTATTGCCCTTGTAGGCAGACGAGCATACGGCCCACCTGATGGTGAGTGGTTACCGTCGCCCATGGACTTGACTTCATAAGCCCCTGCCTACCGAAGAGAATTTTAGGATTATCTTTGTCTGTTTGTTTGCATGTCTCCAGTTTTTTCCAACAAAGGGCGCGACACAATATCCCTCTTATTGTGACCGCCTCTAATTACATAACCGACTCAGAGAACGGGGAAATCCGAAGACTCCGTCACCCTAAGCATGTCCCATCGGATCCTTTTGATCCACTTTCGGTGCTTTTAGGCATTCAAAGCATCGGTTACCGTTCTCTTATCAAAGCGAATTCGACGTGCACCCTAACCCACAGACATAACCCACTGAGTTTCTCGCCGGATCCTCTCAGTGAATCGCGATTCCAATCCGGTGGTAGATTCGACGAAGCACTGCCCTTGCTAGGGCTAGTGTTAGCAAGTTCTCTCCGGTTCGCTGGAAGCAAGAATAATCCTACCAACGATTAGACAGGAAAAATAATCTATAAATCCTAGTCGAATGTTTGTATAACTTTGATAGGTTGACAGAGATAAATTTGCAGCAGACTGTATTAGTCTTTGACTTATAAAAATCCGCTGTTGCAAAAAAGGTTTGTATTATTTGAAAATTTTGGTAATTTACATTTTGGCCTTCGATGTAATATTATTAACAGGAAATAAGCTCTGTCTCTTTGAATGTTTTCATGTTCAAACCGCAGACGTTATGGAATTAGTTAGAACCTTAGGAAAGAACATATAGTACGCTACATATCGTAAGCTAGATTCAAGCATCTGTCAAATATCTTGTGTTCTATTTTTTTTTAAGGGATTTTATGACCTGGTAACTAAAGCCTTTAAGTCATGTCTTATTTTAATTTATATTCATATTTTTATGAAAAATGATATTATGGAGTGAAATGAAATAAAGATGATTAATTTGAGACATAAATCAACTGGGATGAAATTAAATGAAATGAAATGAGATGATATGGGATGAAATATAATCTCAGTAAAATGGTGGTCATTTACTAAGATTTTTTCAGTGGACTTTTTGGAAGATCCCGAGAAGTTACGTCCAGCGGCTTTGCTTCATTTTTCCACATTTGTGCACTTTCACAGATATTAAATAGATAATAAATCACCATTACTACACATTTAAACCTGAAGAAACACTAAATAGACAAAATAAAACAAATCACACAACTTCACTCCTCGCGTTCCCGCCAAAAAGTTCTTTTGTTCTATAATGGCTACCCCTCATAGATTACATAAATTCGGAAATCAAATTCAGTAATATAATAATAATAATAATAATAATTAGCCCTTTAAACTGGGTGAGATTTATCTTTGTGATTGGATCTTTTGGTTTGTTTGTTTATAAGATGTCTCTCAACTCAGTGTGCCTTCTGGCAAAGGCCTCCTCCAGTAGTCTCCATTGTTTTCTATCTTGAGCAACTCTTCTCCATTTGGGTCCGGCGGTAAGTTTCAGCTCATTTTCCCATCGCATTTGTTGACGTCCTCGACACCTCTTGCCATCTCTTGGATACCAGTTCGTTACAATTTGACTCCACTTTTCTTGTCTAGATCTCAACATATGGCCGGTCCATCTCCATTTTTGGAGGTCTATTTTTTCCAGGATGTCAGTTAGTTTTGTTTTTTCTCTTAATTGCACATTGCTAACTCTATCTTGTCTTCTTGTTCCTGTCATGCTTCGTTCCATACCTCTCTGGCACTTTCCCAGTTTTTCTCTATGGTGTTTTGTAAGGGACCATGTTTCGCAGCCGTATGTGATGCATGGGAGAATACAAGTATTGAATACTTTCCTCTTCGTTGCCATATTGTGTTCTTTAGCTTTTACAACTTCCTTAAGAGACCAGTATTTTTTCCACCCATTAGCAATCCTCTTATTTATTTCCTTAGTTGTTTGGTCTTTAGGGGAGATGATCTGACCCAAGTAGCAATATTCGTCAACATATTCTACTTTTTGTCCATCAATTTCAATGGGCCTTATTTCTGAGTTAGTCATCAATTTCGTTTTTGTTATGTTCATTTTTAACCCCACTTTGGAGCTTTCAGTATTTAGAGCTTGGATCATCTTTTCGAGTGCCTTTGGATTTTCTTCAAGCAGAACTATATCGTCCGCGAATCTTAAGTGGTTTAGTTTCCTTCCGTCTATGTTGAGGCCTAGATGTTCCCAGTCAAGGTTGCGAAAGACGTTCTCTAGCACTGCTGAAAACAACTTTGGGGACATTGGGTCTCCCTGCCTGACTCCTCGCTTGATTCGGAATTCTTTTCCCAGGGTTTCTAACTGGATTTTTGCTTTACTGTTTGCATATATATTTTTGATAATGTCTAAATATGTTTCTGGTATACCTTGCTTTCCTAGGCTTTCCCACATTGCTTTATGACTAATGCAATCAAAAGCCTTTGCATAATCTATAAAAGCCACATACAGTGTTTTGTTGAATTCGTTGTACTTCTCAATTAATTGTTTGAGTGTATGGATGTGGTCTATTGTTGAAAAATTCCGTCTGAACCCGGCTTGCTCCATTGGTTGGTTTTCGTCTAATTTTGCGCTAACCCTGCCCAAAATAATTTTTGCAAATATTTTGTACATATTCGACATTAAGCTTATTGGCCGATAATTCCCAATGTCATCCTTTGCGCCTTTCTTGTATAGTAGGATTATATATGAGGTTTCCCATTGTGTTGGTATATATCCACTTTTCAGAATTCGGTTGAACATCTTAGTTAGTATTGGTACTAGTTCATCCATAGTCCCCCTCAACATTTCGTTTGTTATTTTATCCGGTCCAGGAGCTTTTTCCATTTTTTGGCTTTTTATTGCCTTTTCCACTTCACTTTCCAAAATATCTGGTTCCTGCTCTGGTAGGCTGTTTGTTTCTTTACTCTTGGATGGTTGTGTGATATGGTGCTTACATGCGTCTTTGTTTGAGTATAATTCTTTGTAAAATTCTGTGGCCAGTTCATGTATACCTTTCCTGTTCGTGATGATATCTTCTTTTTTCCTTAGTTTAGGCATCCACTCTTTTCCTGTTTCCCTGAGTTCTTTCAGAGCTTTTCTTACACCGCCTGTTCTTATTATTTGTCTCTCTAACACTTCTAGTCTTTTATTTTTGCGGTCTCTTCTGATATATTTATTAATTTGTTTGCTTATTTCTGTAATTAGTTGCATGTTTTCTTTATTTTTTCCTTGATCTAGTAAAAGTTTCCTGCGTTTTATGAGTTGAATGGTTTCGTTGCTGAGTGGGTATTTGCTTTTGCTTTTGTTAATATTGATAGTGGTAGTAAGTTGTTTTTCCAGTTTTCTATAGTTTGCTGTGATATCATCTTCATTTTCATACGTCAGCTCTTGTAGGTTATTTGTTATCGACTGGCCAATTACTTGGAAAGTTTCCGTGGAGATTTGGGTTGGACTATAAGTGGTAGTGTACTTCCTTGCCTTTTTTGGTGGTTCTGCTACAATTGTGCTTCTGACCATACGATGGTCTGTGTTAAAATTGAGTTTTGAGATCACACTTGTGTTTGAAAATGCCTTAGGGAAATTGCTTGTTATATAATCTATTTCATTTTTGTATCTGCCATCTGGTGAAATCCAGGTCCATTTATTCTTCGTATTTTTTTTGAATACACTGTTCAAAAGAGTTAAGTTGTGTTCTAGCAAGAATTCTACAAGCCTTTGACCGTTGGGGCTTCTTTTACCAAGCCCATGTTTGCCCAATACATACTCCTCCTCATATTGTTTTTCCCCGATCTGAGCATTAAAATCCCCCATCAGTATAATATGGTTGTTAGTGTAGTTTCTGATGGCTTTTGCCAGATCGGCGTAGAATGACTCTATCTCCGATTCTGCAGCTTGCTCGGTTGGTGCGTATGCTTGAATGATAGTCCAAGTCTTTGTATAGTTGGTTAAGTTGATATTGAGCACTGCTATCCTGTCGGAAATACCAAAGATGCTTTGTATTTGTTTCTTCCAAGACATTTTTATGAGGAATCCCACTCCTCTTTTGCCTCCTTTTTCACCTTTGTTGAACAATATGTAGTCTTGATATTCGTGTATGTTTTCACCTTCTCTTCTCATTTCGCTAATTCCGAGTATGTCCCACTTTATGTCTTGAATGGCCATATTCAGTTCTGCAAGGGTATCCTGGGTTCTTAAAGTTCTTGTGTTTAATGTTGCAATATTGATTCTATTTAATTTTCTACTGTATTTGACTGGAGGGTTATGGTCTGTACTTCCCTCGGCGACCAACCGTGGTGGGAAGGTTTTTTGTGAATGTTGTTTTGGATTATGTTTTTTCTGAGTTTGTTCTGTTATTCCGGTTCTATTTGTAATTTTTATAGGTTGCATATTTGTATTTATTAGTTTTTTGAATTTCCTGAAGTTGAAGTGGAAGTAGTTCTATCTCTTCCCATGTATTGTAAAATGTTTGGTTTCAATATTTCTTTTTGTCCAATAGTTTTAGCTTTATTTGTTTTGTTTCCAGTTCCATTATGAGTATTCGGTTTTTTCATTGTTTGAAATTCGGGGGATATAGTCTTGTCTCTCTTCCTCTTTTCGCGCTGGTTGTCCTTCTGCTTTTTAATTACGAGTTGGTCTCCTCTCATGAAAGCTATGTTCCCCTTTTTCCATTCTTCCTCCACTTTTGGCTGCAGTTTTTTCCGGGCTTCAAGGACATCCTTGGGGAAGTCCTCTTTGACATAAATGCCTGTTGGTAAGTTTGATTTAGATTTTAATATAAGATGTTTCTTCCACATAGTAGAGAAAGTAACCACTACAGGGCGATTTTCGCTGGTTTGCGCTCCAATTCTATAGATGTTGTTTATTTCATGGCTGTCTATATGCACTTTCGCTTCTTCTATAATTCCTTTTATGTAGTCAACTAGTTCTGTCTCTCTTTTCCCATTTTCATCAACACCAAAGAAAATCAGGTTGCTTTTTCGCTTTTCTTTTTCCAAGGTATTGATTTTGCGTTTTAGTCTTGATACTTCAGATTTTAATTCTTGGTTTTCTTCCATTAATATTTTCATCTTTTCATCCATTGCTTCCATAACGTTCTTAGTAACTGCTGTTGTTAATGTTTGGGTTTGTTGATTAAGCTTTTCATCTAACTTTGCATCGAATTTTGAGAATAATAATTCCATTTGTTCATTCGTCATCTTTTTTTTTTTTTTTTTTTTTTTTTTTTTTTTTTTTTTTTTTTTTTTTTCTCAAGACTATATTTTCCTGTGATAATTTGAAACTCGTAGTGGTAACACTGTTTGTCACTATAGCGATTGAATAGTTATTTTTGTTTAAAATACTGGTATATCTGTCTTCCTGTTAGGTTGGTATGTTAGATAGATGGCAGATTGAGTTGAGTTGCGGCTAACTTCTCACCCACTAGTTTTTAGGTTGTGTCGCTATGTATTCGCTGCACTTTTTTGGATCAATCTCGATCTCTATCGTAACTTCATCGCTTTTTTAAATTCTTTATTAATTCACTAATTCCGATCCACTTCAATATCTCCAATTATTTAATTTTATTCGAACTCATTCGCTTCTTTTCGCTATCTAATCTCTGAGCTCACTGACGTACGTGTTGTACTAAATATATTTCTTCAATCCAGAAAAAAAAAACAAAAAACGTTACGTTGACTCAGATTCGAACCAGCGCACTTCAATCTCCGAGCTCGGCCGAAGACGGATACCACTTAGCTAATATGGCTTGTGCTAAGCCGTTGAAATTATTTATTAGTAATGTTGGAGTTTCAAAGTTTAAGAATTTATGAATACATTTAAGTGTGGGTACAATAACAATTCAACTTCATATGTATGTCACTGCTTGCAATTTTCGACGACTATTTCACCACTAAATTTAGAATTTCACTTCTTTACCAGTTTTGTTTCATGATAACTTTTATTCTTATTTGTTCTTGTATATATTTATGTAATTTTTAATTACATTTTATTAGTATAAAGTATCCAAGTTTAGAGGATTTGGACGAACCTCTGGTGGCTGGTTTTCATCCACTTATTAGTCACTGATTACTTCACAAACATTTTTAGTATTGATTTAAAACACTACTGTTATAATTACGTAATTTAAATAGGTAATTGTGGAGTTTACGATTTTATGGAATTATTTTTTTACGGATCCAATGTTTACTAGACAGCAACGCGCGTCTACCCCCTATCAATCTATACTCAGTCTATAGTATTAATTCAGTAATAAAAGTGTCTATTTAAATAAGCTTCTACGTTATTTTACGTTCTATGGCTTATGTTAAATTAAACGTCACATGTCAAAGTAAACAGATGTGTGAGCGAGATAGCGAGACTCAAAAGCACGTAGGCGTTTACGTATTTAAAATAAACACATTAAATCATTTCTCTCGATACGATCAACATGTGATTTACGCTGCTTGAAATTGTCAGACGCATAATGCTAAGTGACTGTCGAAGCTAATCTCTCATTGATTGATGGTAGAACCACACCCGATACGAGCCATTGTGTTGCCATCTTTAAAAATATTATAATTATATGAGGAAAGAAAGCTACGGCCGATTTATTGCTGTGCATTTTTTTTGAAGTTGTGCAGCGCGAGAGGCGTTTTGAAGAGAAAATCAGACTGAATGGTTTTAGAAGGAGCGCGCACGATACAATTAACGTCAATAGGATGACGTAAAGGATCTTATTAAAAAGAAAACGACTGAATTAAAATGAAAAAAAATACAAGTGCGTCTACCCATACGCAATTTTCTTTTAGGAAATATTTAATTGAAAATAATGAACCCGAGATAGACTGTAGAAGTAATTGTAATTATGTCTGCGACCCGCGAAGACAAGTTGGAGAGATAGAGAGTAGTAGCAGATTTTGGTGGACATTAAATTATAATTAGCATCGAAAGTCAGTCATAATCTGAAAGTGGCACCTGTGACAGAGAAGTTGAGAAATGCGCGCATGGGATGGTATGGACATGTGATGAGATAAAATGACAATAAGGTTGTTAAGAGAGCTTTAACTATGAATGTGGAAGGCTTTAGAAGAAGAAGATAGGCTTAGGAAAAAAGGGACGGATTGCGTGAAAGACAATATTTGTAAGAGGGGAGTGAGTGAAGAAATGGTATATGATAGAGGAGTATGCAAGGAGAAAACATGTTGCGCCGACCCCAGGTGACTGGGAGAAGGGCAGCTGAATAATGATAAAAAGTCAGTCAATAAGCAGGTGGTCCTATACCCTATATATATAGGACAAGACTAGGGGTATGGTTTTCGCTTAGGGTGGGAGAGGTCCTAGATTCACATTCCGGACGTGGCCCCAAATTGTAGAATTGGGATCATGGCACATAAAATAAAACTACCCTACTGTTGCACTTTTATTGTACTCTTCCAAAATCTTATCTGTTAATAAAAAAATAACTGACATCTTTTTTGCGGCCTGCTCATTCAATCGTCTTCGCCATCCTGCTTTTCTCTGTCATTCTCTTTTTCCTTTCTTTCCGTTTTCTCTCACTCACACCTTAACGCTTCGTTCGACACACTTTTCATACGTTCCGTTCTTACCAATCCTACATTTATAATTGTGGTCTTACACCGAAAAGCGTTCCGGGCAACCGTTTTCACAAAAGGAACCTCTGAAAAGACACGGAGTTAGCTCTGTCTAATCCGGCTCAAATTATCGGGCATGTCTAGAGCTTATCCCTGGAACCTATGTTATAGATGCCACGAAGGAGATACGCCCGCCTAGAGATGTGATTCGAAATAAAAGACGACCGGAAAGATTCTCCCAAAAGTACATATTCCGGGTGTGTGCATAGGGGCATAGATAGTTGGGTAATGGATCTGATCGCGATAGTCTAAGTCAGCAAATAGCTCCGGGTGTGACCGTATCGCTTTTCACACTGTATACTTTATTCATGGCCTGACGACGAGCAGGTCGTGTCTCGATAGAGCTGGCTGCGGGCATTGCGACAAGCCGTTTCGTGTTGGCTTCCAAAGCCCTCTCTATGCAACCATCGGAGCTTTTCATTGTGGCTGCGTCATGGGAAGACTTTTATCATGTTTTTGTTTTTAATTTGGCGACATAGACCTTTTGTCTTTTGCACGGTAAGAAAATGACATTGACGATTCGCGGAGACAATAAATAAGTATTATAGTCTCACATAATGTAAAATAATTCGATAATCTATTGCCATTGTTCAGATATTGAAATTTATTTATTTTTATTTCTCAGTTTTTCTTTTAGTTAGTCAAAAGATACTGATTTTGCTAATTTTAATTTATTTCGTAAATGTATTATTATTGCACTATCTCAACTCTTGTCCTGGTGTCGTAAATAAAGGCGACTAAGGGATTCACCGAGGTACGAGGAGCAGCGTTTTCTGGGTATCTACTATGACAGGATACTGTGATAGCCAATCCGTTTAGTGGTTGTTGGGTGTCTTGTAGTTCCGCGAGGGTAGATTTAAGCATCCTGCCTATTTCTGCCGTAAAGCAATCACGCGTTCCGGTTCGAAGGTGACAGGTGGTTGTCATAGTATCAATTCTAGTAACCATTTAATATTAGGCCGTCTGGGGATATGTAACTTGGACAGAAACGTATCAAATAGTGCGTAACTATACTGAGACCTTTGAACTTATATCTCAAGGTGGGTGGCGCATTTACGTTGTAGATGTCTATGGGCTCCAGTAACCACTTAACACCAGGTGGGCTGTGAGCTCGTCCACTCATCTAAGCAATAAAAAAAAAAAAAAAAAAAAAAAAAAAAAAAAAAAAAAAAAAAAAAAAAAAAAAAAAAAAAAAAAAAAAAAAAAAAAAAAAAAAAAAAAAAAAAAAAAAAAACTGCCAGAAAAAATACTCCCCAAATAATAGAAAAAAAATTACTATTATTATATATAACATATAAATCCCTAAAGAGAATTAAAACGATCAAGATAATAAAACAATATGAGATTAAGAAAAAAAAACTAGGTCGTGAGGTACTTGGAAATATCATAGCGAAACTGTTTAAAAATTTTTCGTTTCGTAGTGCTGTGAATTGGTGGCTTTATCGCTCGACTCGCAAGTTGTGATGACGGCGGAAAGCTCCGATATTATAAGCTCACGGGCGGTTAGCTCGGCGATTATGTCCCGGTCTTCGGTTATGAGGTATGAAGATGGATCACTATGAAAACAATTACTGTGTTACTTTGGTTTCCTTATTAAGGATACCAAAGTAACATAGGAATTATTTTGTTTGGTCCATGTTTGTCTGGTCTGCGAAGGGTGTAACAGACATTGTAACTTGATTACTTTAGATGACCTTGAACTGTTTCTTCATCCTGCATTTTAGCATCTTACACGAGCTTCAAATATGGCCTACTACCGCTCCTTAAGATAGACCCAAGGTATAAGGACCATGAAACTTGGCACCGAAATCTATGAGGCTTAATTCAAATAGTTTTAATTTTGTCTGTAATAATAATGTTTGCTTTTATGTTTTTTTAGTTGTCAATATATTATTATTTATGAAGCATCGAATATTTTACTGTTTTCGTGGTAGCTGGTGGTGGTAGGACCTCCTGTGAGACCGCGCGGGTAGGTACCATCGCCCTGCCTATTTCTGCCGTGAAGCAGTAATGCGTTTCGGTTTGAAGGGTGGGGCAGCCGTTGTAACTATACTTGAGACCTTAGAACTTATATCTCAAGGTGAGTGGCGCATTTACGTTGCAGATGTCTATGAGGTCCAGTAACCACTTAAACACCAGGTGGGCTGTGAGCTCGTCCATCCTTGCAATAAAAAAAATAAAAACAAAATTAATCTTTTACGTTTCATTCCACACAGAACGAACTAACAGTATCTCTGGTCTGGCTTATTTGACAGTTTCTTGTCTATAATTAACGAGATGCGATCATTCGGTCTTGGAAGAAATATTGGTAATGCTTTTTAATTTATTCCTATAGTGCCCGAGAACTTTGTTTTTAGGTATTTAGTACCTTTTCATCGCTGAGCCCACATTAATTTCCTTACTTATTCGCTGATAGCTTATGAGGCTAATCCAGTTACGCCTTAACGGGTAGGTGAGCTCACGGGCTCAACCTGAGAGAATTTGCTAACACTAGCCCTAGCAAGAGCAGTGATTCGCAGAGTCTACCACCGGATCGTAATCGTGACCCACTGAGAAGATCCGGCTAGAAACTCAGTGGGCTGTGTGTCTATGGGTTAGTTCGCTCGTCGTGGACGGTGATCGGTGCTTGAGGGTCCTAAAAGCAGCGAAAGTGAATCCGGGGGATCCGACGAGACTTGTTTTTTTTTATTGCTTAGAAAGGTGGACGAGCTCACAGCCCACCTGGTATTAAGTGGTTACTGGAGCCCATAGACAACTACGACGAAAATACGCCACCCATCTTGAGATATAAGTTCTAAGGTCTCAAGTATAGTTACAACGGCTGCCCCACCCTTCAAGCCGAAACGCATTACTGCTTCACGGCAGACATAGGCAGGGTGGTGGTACCTACCCGTGCGGACTCACAAAAGGTCCTACCACCAGTAATTACGCAAATTATAACATGTTTCGGGTGACGGCGACTTTGAAGTGCCCCATCGCGGTCAGATAAGGAGCCCACAATCAGTGGCTAAGAGATAGTGCTTATGTATCGTGTATAGATATAATGATATGGAATATTCTAGAATAATTGAACAATAAAAAACTTAATTGCGTTTGCGTGCCCTTTTTTAAATTAATATTTTAAATAGTATTATTAAATTATGCAAAACTGAACAACTCTCTACACTGAATGACAGACAGGTCAATGAATCTGTCTAAGAAAAATCCTTTTTTAAAACTAAATAGTTTTAAAGGTTTTACCTACTAAAAGTTTTTCTTTACTTAATAATACGGGTACTAAGCTTACAAAAGACAGGTAAATATGTGTGTAAATAAAAGCAATATAATATAAAATTCGTTGTCTGATCCGTGAACTCATTCATTAATTTATCAAACATTAATTCCTTATTGATTTTGCGTTCAAAAGTAATTAAAATGGCGTCTTTCACAAAATGGCGTCTTTCACAAAATGGCGGAAGCAGTATACCTGTATCGTTTCGTTGAATATAATTTAGGATGACAGCAAAACAGTTTCTAACTTAAATAAAATGGCATATTGCTTAACTTATTGCCCTCAAACCGTATAAATAATGAGATAATTACCTATTGCGGAGGATACTTGCATGAGTTACTATGTAATAATGTTTTTCGATTAGTTAATACATTATAGTATCTAATGTTGGCAACAAATTTAATCTGAGGAATTTATTTTATGTTGCACTAAATGTCTTGATATTTCTTTGCTTAAACTAATATAACTAAAGGTCTATGATTGTCGATGGCTTCTTCTGCGACATTTTTAGCGCGAACGCGATGAATGTAAATATGACATTAATGGTTAGAACCTATTTAGCGTTTGTTATGGTTTAAAGGATGTTTAACTGTGTATCTGCAAAAAAACGTATGGTAATATGAGATGAAGTCGCCAGACGTGGCTTCTAGGTTATTTTTTTATTGCCCAAGCAGGCAGACGAGCATACCGGCCCACCTGATGGTAAGACCTTTGGTGGTAGGACCTTTACTGGTGGTAGGACCTTTACTGGTGGTAGGACCTCTTGTGAGTCCGCGCGGGTGGGTGCCTATTTCTGCAGTAATGCGTTTCGGTTTGAAGGGAGAGGCAGCCGTTGTAACTATACTTGAGACCTTAAAATTTATATCTCAATGTGGGTGGCGCATTTACGTTGTGGATGTCTATGGGTTCCAGTAACCACTTAACACCAGGTGGGCCTTGAGCTCGTCCACCCATCTAAGCAATAAAAAAAAATTAAAAAAAGTGGTCACCGTCGCTCATGGCGTCAGCAATGCCAGGGGCAGAGCCAAGCCGCTGCCTACCGCTTAATACTCTCCACAGACCCCGCTTGAAGAAGGACATGTCATAGCGCTCGGGAAACACAGTGAAGGGGAGCTCATTCCAAAGTACGTGGCAAAAAAAATATCTGGAAACGCACTGTGGATGAACGCAGTGGCTCCAGTTAGTATGGATGAAGTCTACTCCGGTGGCGGGCGGTGCGATGGTAAAAACGAGATGATGGGATCAACTCAAACAATTCCTCAGAGCATTCCCCATGGAACATACGGTACAAAATACACAGGGAACCGAAGTCCCTTCGCAGACCCAGAGGTTCCATACGATCCGTGATCCCAACATTTCATTGAGGTTTTCGTAATTTTTCTATTATCGTACATCGACAGGTATTTTCTGGTCGCATCTCACCGAATTTTATCTTCATTTCAATCCGCAGACCAACATTTCGCGTTTACGCTCCGATCCCGACTAGGCGTACCGACATTTTTTAATTTTGTTTTTATTTTATTATTTTGACATTGACGTTGACATTTTATGATTAATTATTTAACTTATTAAAATGGTAATAAGAAAGCAAAATAATTAGAATTGTACAACTCAAAAGTCAGTGAACTCGATAAAGTCGCCGTGGCCTAAAGGATAAGACGTCCGGTGCATTCGTATCTAGCGATGCAATGGTGTTCGGATCGCAGGCGGGTACAAATTTTTCCAATGAAATACGTACTTTACAAATGTTAACGATTGATTTCCACGGTGAAGGAATAACATCGTGTAATAAAAATCAAACCCGCAAAATTATAATTTGCGTAATTACTGGTGGTAGGACGTCTTGTGACCCGCGGGAGTTGCTGGACTTCTACCGGGCGCGTCCGTAGGTGGCGGATAACGGGCCTCTGGGCTCTATTCCCAGGGGTATCGTCCGGTCTCTCTCGTTCTGTTACAACGAGAGAGACCGAACGACGTGGACCAAAACCAGCTCCGGGGGTTCCAAGCTCTCCTCCCCCTTCACTTGTTGAAGGGTGGTCCTCCTGGAGATGCCTGGGCCTCCACCTTTTATTCTTTTCCTTTTGATTATTTCGTTAATTTATTTACTGTCTTTTTGTTATCTTCATTTGTTTTATTTATATTTTGATTTGTAATCTGTAACTTTCTTCGTTTTACTGTTTGGTTTATCATTTTGTGTTATTCTCTATCCTGTCTTTCTTCGCCTTTGGTTTTTATTTTTGGTTTTATTTGTTTTATTTTCTTCTTCTTTTCATTTCAATCCTAATCCTAAGCTTTGACACCCGGTGAGAGGATGCATGGCCGGTGGGCGACCGGTTGCTAGGGTGTCCCAGGGGACCGCACCCCGGGCAAAAAAACAAAGGGAAACCAATGAAGATGTCCAGTTTGCAAAGAGTAATACCCCAGGAGGGTACCCGCCAAGCGGGAGAATCCCTCCGTACTACCGACTCGTCGGTAGTGCGCAGCCCCTCGTATTCTGGGGGGGGCACAAACTGCACTGAGATAAGGTCCGGGAAGGACGGCGTCAAAAAAGGAGCAGGGTCCTTGAAGGACATAAGTAGGAAGAACGAGTCCGCGAAGGACGTAGTAGCTATAGGCTCCGTTAAGGACAGTGAAGGGAGATCGTCCGGAACCGCTCTCGTGTCGGACGATAGCATGGCCACAGCTGGGTCGGCCCATTCGTCGGCCCGCTCTTCGCCGACACGCAGACAGCGAAAAAGAGTACTGACGATCAGTAGTGACGAGCTTGGAAGCAGTTCCGGCTCTGACGGAGCAGCCTCTACTGGCAAAGGTGGTGTCATGCCGCAATCAAAGAGAGGGCGTGGTCGTCTGCCGACCACTGGTCTGACTGTGGACAAACAGACGTGTCTTAAAACTCAGCGCTCTGAGATAAAGGCCACCGGTAGCATGAGTAGTATGCGCGAAGTAAGAAGCGCAAAAGCCACGGAAGGGAGCTCTAAAAAGGATCCTGAGTGTCGTCTGAAGGAGAGTGCTGCGATGGCCCTGAAGGTATGCAGTAAGCCCGGCAACCTGAAGAGTACGTATCAACGTGCCCTAAAGGAATTGGCGGTGACAATAATGGAGGTCACAGAAGAGCTGGCGAACCGTCCCGCGGCCCAAGAGACGGAAAGGCTGCGAGCGGTAAACGCCGGTCAGCAGGAGGAGATTTTACAGCTCCGACAGGAGCTGCAGGAGGTACGCAAGGAGCTGGCGCGCATCTCACGGGCTTTGACGTTGTCCAACCCAGTCGAAACTCCAGCCCCAGCTTCAAGCAACACGACAGAGGACCAGGAGGAGCTACGTGTCCAACGCATTATGCGTGCCGTCGGCACCATGGTTGACGCTCGCTTTGCGAGTCTGGAGATGCGGCTGCCCCCGGAGCCTCGCATCAGGCCACCCTTGGCGGCGGATAGACGGAAGACCTGTGAGAAATCGCCAGACCCTCCTCTCATCGTTGATGCTACGCTGGAATCAACATCGGTACAAGCAGCATTGCCGCCCTCCGCGAATAAGAAGACACAAGGCCCTAGACGTAAGACCACGGTGCTAGCACCCCTGTCCGAACTGGGTGCCTTCCCTCCGGCTCCAGTTGTTTTAACCGAAAGCTGGTCCACGGTCACCCGTAGGGGTGCTAAGTCAAGGGGGAAGGTCGTGAGAACAGCCGCAGCTGTTCCACCGGAGGAGAAAGCACCGTCTTCAAAGAAGAGGACGAAGAAGCGGCTTCGAGCTCCGCGTTCTCAGGCTGTGGTATTAAAACTACAGCCAGAAGCCGCAAGCCGCGGCCTTACATATCGGTCCGTCCTTGCGGAAGCGAGGGCAAAGATCGACCTAGAATCGTTAGGCATCCCGGTCCAGAGGATTCGGTCCTCTTTAACTGGTGCCAAGGTCCTGGTGGTAGATGGAGGCGATCAAGTGGAGAAGGCTGATCTCCTGGCGAATAAGCTGAAAGAAATTCTGCCCGCGGAGGGCGTCGAAATCTCCAGGCCATCGGTGACTGCAGCGATGCGCATCAGTGGCCTCGACGACTCGGTGTCGCGTGAGGAGATCACCGATGAGCTCGCCAAAATCGGGGGGTGCCCGTCTGAGAGTATCAAGGTCGGGGAAATAAAGTCCGGTCCAGGCGGGATGGGCCAAGTCTTAGTTCGATGCCCGGTCTCAACAGCTGCGAAAATCGCAGCAGTCCCCAAGCTGAGGATTGCCTGGAGCGTACTCCGCGCTCATTTGTTGGAGGCCAGGAGGCTGCAGTGCTTTCGGTGCCACGAGCTGGGCCACGTGAGCGCACGTTGCCCGTCGTCAGTTGACCGCAGCCGGGATTGCTACCGGTGCGGCCAGGCCGGTCACGTGGCCTCTGGCTGCTCGCTGGCGCCGCACTGCACCGTTTGTGTCTCTGCTGGCAGACCGGCGGACCACGTCTCCGGGGGCAAGGCTTGCGCCAAGCCCCCGAGACAGAGACAACGACGGCAGGATTTCGCCACGCTTGAGAGCGCGCGGAGTCGGCCCGGTATGGCCTCGGCGACACCGATGGACGCCCAGTCATGACAGACGTCCTTCGTGTTCTCCAGGGGAATCTCAATCACTCCGCCAGGGCTCAAGACCTTTTGTTTCAGAGCATGGTGGAGGGATTGACCCACCTTGCGGTGGTTGCAGAGCCATACCGGGTCCTTACGGGTCCCGATTGGGCAGCTGACCTTGACGGCCGGGTTGCCATTATCCGTCGTGGTTGTGTGGGCGCTCCGCCCGAGTTCGCCGTCGTTGAGAGGGGTCGCAGCTTCGTCGCCGTCCTCTGGGCCGAGATGATCGTGGTGGGAGTATACTTCTCCCCCAACAGGACACTTGCTGAGTTTGAAGGCCTCCTCCTTGAGCTCAGCCGCGTCACTAGGAGGTCGCACTCCCGGCAGTTGCTTGTTCTCGGAGACCTCAATGCCAAATCATCGGCTTGGGGTTCCTCGAGGACGTGCCCCAGAGGAAGGGCGGTGGAGGAGTGGCTGGTCGAAAGCGGTCTCGTCATACTCAACCGCGGCACGGAATTCACATGCGTGAGACGTTTAGGCGGGTCCGTGGTGGATGTCACGTTCGCATCGCCGGACGTCGCGTGTCGCATCCGCGGTTGGGCGGTGATGGTTGGTGAGGAGACGCTTTCCGACCACCGCTACATCCGTTTCAGCATCGTTGTGACCCCAGGAGCGGTGTCAGCGTCTTCATTCTTCGGTGGAGGCGCGGAGGGTCCTCGTTGGGCCCAGAAGCGCCTAGATGTCGAGCGGCTGCACGAGGCGGCTGTCGTCCAGGCGTGGCGCCTCGACTCAATTGGCGAGCCGATGGACGTACGCGTGGGGGCGGAACGTATGCGCGAGGCCATGTCGCGGGTGTGTGATGCCGCCATGCCCCGCATCAGAGCTCTCGCCCCTAAGCGCCGCGTACATTGGTGGACTGAGGAAATCGCCAACCTGCGCCAGTCGTGCAACGTCAGTCGTCGTGCGTACCAACGGAGCCGACGTCGAAGGACGCATCGAGACCCGGAGGAGCAAGACCGCCTTTACGTAGTGTACAGGACAGCGGTGAGGGCCCTTTGCGTGGCCATCAGAATGGCAAAGGAAGCCGCCTGGAACGATCTACTCGCCTCGCTCGATCGCGATCCATGGGGGCGGCCCTACAGGCTGGCGCGCAATGCGCTTCGACCTTGGGCTCCCCCTACGACCAGCACACTGCCACCCGAGACTTTGCACCGGGTGGTCGGGGGTCTATTTCCGGACTCATCCGGAACGGCTTTCGTCCCTCCTGTAATGGCAACGGTGCAGGTCGCTGACGGCGGAGAGCTGGAAGGTGTGTCCCAGGCGGAATTCAAGGCGGTGGTGGCGAAGATGCGCTCGAAGCGCACGGCGCCCGGCCCCGACGGTCTGTCGAGCAAGGCATGGGCTCTCGCCCTAACTGAAGATGGTTTGGGACCTGCACTTCGAAGGCTTTTTAGCAAGTGCCTGCGAGAGGGCAGGTTCCCGGAGCCATGGCGTACGGGCCGGCTGGTGCTCATCCCGAAGGACGGTCGCCCTAGAGATGAGCCCTCCGGGTATCGCCCGATAGTCGTGTTGGACGAGGCCGGTAAGCTCCTTGAGCGTATCGTTGCCGGGCGTCTTGTTCAGCACCTGGAGAATATTGGGCCGAATCTAGCGTCCAACCAATTTGGCTTCCGGAGAGGTCGGTCGACCGTGGACGCGGTCTTGCGCGTCCGTGACCTCACCGACCAGGCGTGCTCTGGGGGGGGCGTGCTATTGGCTGTGTCAATCGATATAGCCAACGCCTTCAACACGATCCCCTGGAGTACGATCATGGAGTCATTACGATTTCACCGCGTGCCTACCGGTCTCCGCAATCTGATCGAAGATTATCTCTCAGGGCGGGCTGTAGTCTTCCCCGAGCGGAGTGGGTGGGGACGGAAAACAGTGTCGCGGGGGGTTCCACAGGGGTCGGTACTGGGTCCGCTCCTGTGGGATATAGGCTTCGACTGGGTCCTCCGTGGGGCTAACCTGCGTGGCGTCGAAGTGGTTTGCTACGCTGACGACACGCTGGTGACGGCCCGCGGAGACGACTACCGGTCAGCAGCCATCCTGGCTGTAGCAGGTGTAGCGACTGTGGTGAGTCGAATAAAGAGACTCGGCCTCGAGGTGGCCCTTCATAAATCCGAAGCAGTGTGCTTCCACTCGGCTCGGGAGGGGCCGTCTCAAGGCGCGAATCTCGTAGTCGGTGGTGTCACCATTGCTGTCCAGCCGAAGCTCAAGTATTTGGGCCTTGTGTTGGACAGCAAATGGAGATTCGACCACCATTTCAAAATGCTGGTTCCAAGGCTGATGGGGACGGCGGGTGCGTTGACCCGTCTTCTTCCCAACACCGGTGGATGCAGCGCCGGTATCCGGCGACTGTACCTGGGGGTGGTGCGTAGTATGGCCCTGTACGGTGCTCCCGTGTGGTCGCCCGCACTTACTGCGCGAAACGCGGCTCTGCTGCTCAGAGCTCAGCGGGCGCTCGCGGTGAGGGTCATCAGGGGGTACCGTACCATCTCTCAGGATGTGGCCTGTGCCCTCGCCGGATCCTTACCGTGGGACCTCGAGGCCGAAATCTTGGCCGCGACATACCGACGGAGAAGACAGTCCTCGACTCGGGAACAGACACCCGGCCCGTCGGTTGTCGATCGATGGAGGCATGCTGCGCGTGGTCTGGCGTATGCCAAATGGAGAGAGCGCTTGTTGGAGGAGCTCGGCCGAACTTCGGCCACTCGTCAGCGCACGCTCGAGGCACTGGTGCCTGTGCTGGAGGCATGGTCGGACCGGCGACATGGTGAGCTCTCCTTTCGCCTCACCCAGGTCCTTTCGGGGCATGGATGCTTCGGGAGGTATCTGTGGAGAGTCTGCAGAAGGGAGCCACATCCGGGCTGCCACCAGTGCGGGCACCCGAACGATGACGCTCAGCACGCGCTAGAAGCGTGCCCACGGTGGGAGCACCCGCGGCGAAACCTCGTCGCGGTGTTGGGGCAAGACCTCTCTTTGAGGGCTATCGTCGCCCGTATGGTAGAGGACCGGAGTTCGTGGGAGGCCATGGCTGGGTTCTGTGACTTGGTCATGGCGCTTCGTGAGGCTGAGGAGCGCGAAAGGGAATGAGATCCCTCTTCGGCTCCTCAGCGTAGAAGGCGGGGTGGACGGCGCGTGCGAGAGGCCGCCGCTCAGCCCTCGTAGAGACTATCGAGTGCCGGGTGCGGGGGCTCCCGGCACTCGACTGTTGGTCCGGTGGTGAAGCGGTGCAAGGTGGCTCCTGTGCGCCGCTCACGGTGTGTCGCCCGAGACGAGGTTCTACGGGATTTTCCCGGGGATGAAATCCCGTCTTAACATTGGTACGGGTACCGCCTAAGGCGAGACTTTCGGCGCGCATCGCGGTACCGTAAGTTTCGTGTAGTCGGTGTGGTGGAGCTCGATGGGGTTTAGTCGGTAGTCGTTCTGCGGGGCAAGTGCTTCGCGCGCCTTTTTCAAGGCGTAGTCTCCTGTGAGAAATTGGGGGAGGTGAAGGACCTCGGCCCTTCTCTTCTCCCCTTCTTCCTCTCAGGAGGCGCCGGAGTCCGACATAACCCGGTTCGTTACCCCCCTCGACCGGGTATCCGTAAATGGATTCCCCAGCGTTAAAAAAAAAAAAAAAAAAAAAAAAAAAAAAAAAAAAAAAAAAAAAAAAAAAAAAAAAAAAAAAAAAAAAAAAAAAAAAAAAAGGACGTCTTGTGAGTCCGCACGGGTGGGTACCACCACCCTGCCTGTTTCTGCCGTGAAGTAGTAAATGCGTTTTGGTTTGAAGGGTGGGGCAGCCGTTGTAACTATACTGATGCCTTAGAACTCATATTTCAATGTGGAGGGCGGCATTTACGTTATAGATGTCTATGGGCTCCAGTAACACCAGATGGGCTTTGAGCTCGTCCACATTTCTATGCAATAAAACAAAATACGGCAACATCGTCATCAAAGACGAGAATTCAGTACCACGAGACTGCACAGATCTATATAATTAATACGTGAAGCAAAATCTTTGTATCCCTTTTTACGAAAATTGCGCGGACGGAGGAGTATGAAATTTTCTACACTTATAGAGAATATAGAGAAGAAGTGCACAATGCTAATATTTTTTATAACAATGCATAAAAGATACATTAAGTCAATAAAGATAACATTAAACACACTACATACCATGTATTTGACGCACACACGCATGCATACTATTTATTGTCAAACTTTTGTTCTTGACGTCTGTGGTCAAATTGAGAATAGATTAAATATTGTTTTTCTTTATTAATATTTTTTTATAGAGAGTAGCCTTGGCGAAATTTGTGATTATAGAAGTTAGTATAAAATACAATCATAATAGTGTACAAACTTACAATTCCAATTAATTATAGTCGAATTTCGACTACTGCGGGACCTCTAGTTTAGATTAACAAGTCTAGGCGCAATGGGGGGTAGGCGACAGTCGACGACCCACTAAAATATTAAATTACAATCTATAAAATTTGACACATATTATCTGCTTTAAACATTTAAGTGTTTCGAGATGTTTCCATTTTTAGCAATGACGCGTCGGTGCGTTCGGTACTTACATGTTAATAAATTAATAAGTGGTCCCGGAGTAGTCGAAATTCGACTATAATTAAATGAAATTATAAGTTTGAACATTATTATGGTTCTAGTTACAGATTTAGCCAAAACCACACCATAGACAAATAATATTAAAGATAAACAATATTAACCTATTCTCAATTTGACCACTGACTTTAAGCAATATCAAAAGTTTGACAATAAACGAAGAGTTATATATAGAGTAATAATATGTGTGTATGTCAAATACATGGTAGTGTGTGGAATGTTTTTTTTTATTGATTTAATGTATTATTAATGCATAATTTAAAAAAAATATTAGCATTCTGCACTCCTTCTTTATATTCTCTATAAGTTTGGGAAATTTCATACTTCTCCGTCCGCGCAATTTTTATAAAAAGGGATACAAAGTTTTTGCCTCACGTATTAATATATAGATAAGCGCGTACCAATGATTTTTTATAATATAAAATATCATTGGCGCGTACTAAATCTTCTTCTACTTTCTAGCGTTTCCTGGTCTAATGACAGGTCCTCTTTTTAATAGGCTTTTATTAGCTTCAAACTTTTTTTTATTGCGTAGATGGATGGACGAGCTCACAGCCCACCTGGTGTTAAGTGGTTACTGGAACCCATAGACATCTACAAAGTAAATGCGTCACCCACCCTGAGATATAAGTTCTAAGGGTCTCAGTATAGTTACAACGGCCCCACCCTTCAGACCGAAACGCATTACTGCATTACAGCAGAAATAGGTAGGGCGGTGGTACCTATTCGTGCGGACTCACAAGAGGTCCTACCACCAGTAATTACGCAAATTATAATTTTGCGGGTTTGATTTTTATTACACGACTAGCTGACCCGGCAGACTTCTTATTGCCTCAATCGATAAATAAAAGACACATCAAGGGGACACATCTAAGGAAAAACAAAATTGTTTGTATATTATATAATTCCAAGCATTTTCATATTTTTTCACCTTTCAAACCTTCTCTGGACTTCCACGAATAATTCAAGACCAAAGTTAGCCAAATCGGTCCAGCCGTTCTCGAGTTTTAGCGAGACTAACGAACAGCAATTCATTTTTATATATATATATATATATATATATATATATGTTATCCCTTCACCGTGGTATTCAATCGTTAACATTTGTTAAATACGTATTTCATTGGAAAAATTTTGTTGGATTTTCTATAAACAGCGTCTTTAGTTAGTTTTTTTAAATTATTATTTTCTTCTTAAACTCCTCCACTTTGCCCGGTGTTCGGGATCTGTCTGGGCGAGGTCATTCTCCTCCTTATCCGCCTTTACCACATCCAACTAGCGCGTCTTGGGATCTTGTACCTGGTCCATAGAACATGATTTCTGTCTCCTCCTCCTCGAGTCGTGTTCCTCATGTCTGAGGGTCGTGACCACCATCACCCATGAGCTTCGATCTTAAGATTTCTGTCTAAGCTCGTATCAAATACAATAATGGATAAGAAGCCCGGTGCATTGGTATCGCAGGTAGATATCGATTTTTCTGATTAAAGGCTCACTAACATCGTGTAACAAAAATCAGACTTGCAATAATTATAATTCGCGTAATTACTGCTGGTAGGACGTTGTGAGTATAGGTACCACCATCCTGCCTATTTCTGCTGTGAAGCAGTAATGCGTTTGCGGTTTAAAGGGTGAGCAGTCTTCGTACTGTAAAAACTGCGTCTTAGGTCTCTAGGTGGATGGCAGCATTTACATTTTTGATGTCCATAGGCTCCGGTAACTTAGTAGGTAAACCGTGAGCTATCCTTACCTCTAATCTACCTTAAGATACGAAGTCAATTTCTCAATCCCCCCTTTCAAATAGGCAAGATTCCGGTGGCTAATGGTGCGGGCACATATTACCTTCTTCTACAGACAAAGCGAGATATTAACATCGACTAATTAATACATTTATACAATATCTCACACAGGCCTAAAAAAAATAGGCCTAAATAAAAAAAAAAAAAGATGTGTGGTGTCGTGGGACACCGGATAGGAACGAAGTTCCCAATTATAAAAATATTAATTTAAAGTTCTATTCGAGGTATGAAGAAAGAGAGAGAGACAGAGAGAGAGACAGACAGACAGACAGAGAAACATGCGACGCCGCACAGCTTACAATAGCTTACTATAGCAAAAAGTGTCGTGAAAACTTTTCGTAATAATTTATAGCAAAAAGTGTCGTGACAACTTTTCGTAAGAATTTTTCCGTCTAGCCCCCTTTCACAACGCGCGATAAGGAACTTCGTTCCAATAAATAAATAAAGTGAATATTATGTACCTAAATACGAATTAAGGTTGTTAATAAAGGCTTCTTTGTCTACAACCAGCGAACCCGGCGAACTTTGTTCCGCCTTAGAGGCAATAAATGAGCAGACTTTTGATCTAGGTCAATTTTTTATTTGGATAATTAAAGTAAATTAAAAAAGCAAGTATTTTAATGATTCTCTGTTGGCCATGTATTTTAGTTGTTATTATTATTATATTTTCTTGTTCTTCTTCTTCTTCAGTCCTTTCACTCGCAGCTTCAAATCCTATTTGCATTACGGTTTCGTCGGGAAAGATTTGATCGTGTTGGTCGCGGCATGGCTTTCTTAATGATTACCTATCTCGGCACAATAAGCTAATCGAAACTCGAAATAAACACATCAACCGGTCAACTTCAAAATTCTACTATAGTTAACCATAAATATAAATATAAATATTTTCATATATGGATTAAAACACTTAATTAATTAATAAGTATTATTTAATATAGGAGCGCACACTTAACCGAACACTGTTAGGAAAGACAAGGCGGAAGTTGAGTTAAGAGCGAGATAGCTACATTTTAGAATTACAGGTATCGAATGCGTTTAGGAATTGGTTTCATATCTCACACTCTCCCCAACTTATAATAAACATAAATGCCGTCAGCCATAGATTACAATACCTCTTAACTACACAAATGCATATTGCTTTTAATCATCACACTGTGAACATGAAACTATTTGGTCGACGTGTCGTTTCCATGTTTGACCTTCCACATCTATCATATATGTAAGACCTGGCACTGACTCAGCTAGTACTACACCTTGGACCCATGGCTTAGCTTCCTTCCTATAGTCTCTAACCATAACCTTTTCCCCCACTACCAAATTAGTTTTTCTATTTCCTATCTTCCTTTTGCTGACTACATTCTTCATGTTTTCCTCTATAGGTGGTGGACGTAACAAACTAAATCTATTCCTTATTTCCCTCCCCAACATAAGTTTTGATGGTGCTACCCCTGTACTTTTCTGTGGTGTACTTCTATAGTCATTTAAAAATATATTAATTGCTGTTGATAAGGTGTGACCGTTTTCTTTAATTTTTGTAACAGCTGTTTTGAAAGTTCCTACAAACCTCTCAGCTGCCCCATTTGTGGCTGGGTGGTAAGGAGCTGAGAATGTGTGTTTTATTTGATTGCATTTACAAAAATCCCTAAATTCAGAGCTAGTGAAACTTCTACCATTGTCTGTTACTAAGTGGTTTGGTAACCCAAATCTTGAGAATATATTCTTAAAAGCTTCTATTGTTTTATTTGAAGTGATATTACTCATTTCAAATACTTCCGGCCATTTAGAATAACTGTCTACAACTACTAAATACATTTTATTGTAAAACGGTCCTAAGAAATCTGCATGAAGTCTATGCCATGGACCAGGCGGTATTGGCCATGGTTTTTGAGTTTTTGGTGGGGTCTTACTATTTTGTAAGCAAATCATACAAGTCTGTGTTACTAATTCTATGTCCCTATCTAATTTAGGCCACCAGAAGTATGACCTAGCAATTTCTTTCATACGCACAATACCAAAATGACTTTTGTGTATTTCAGATAGTATCTGATCTTTACAAGATACTGGTACAATAATACGAAACCCCCAAAACAAACATTCTCTGTCAATACTTAGTTCATTTTTTCTAATATAAAATGGCCTAATTTCTTTAGTTATTTGTTTTTTATGCGGCCAACCATCCATCATATAGCGAACTACTTTAGTCAATATTACATCTTTTTTTGTTTCACTTTGAATTTTCTTCCAATCTAACGTTTCTATTTCAGCATTGTTTACATGATAAATACTACTTGAATTAGCACTTACAATTAAGGAATGGTCATTTATACAATTATTTTCAAATTTTGTTACAGTTCTTGATAAATAATCTGCCGGATTCATACATGTTTTAATATGACGCACCCTGTAATTAAAAGCGGACAAAAAGATAGCATAATGTTGTAACCTTTTTGCTGCCATTTTAGGTATACTTTTTGTTGGGCCAAATATTCGTACTAATGCAGCATTGTCCGTTTCCAACTCAAAGTGTCTGCCATATAATATATAGTTATAGAATTTAGTTATACCAAATATTATAGCCATTGCCTCCTTATCTATAGTAGCATATTTTTTTTCTGTATCATTTAATTTTTTACTGGCAAAAGCTATAGGCTGAACTATACCTTGTTCATTCCTATTTGATAGGACTGCCCCCAATCCTGTTTCTGAGGCATCACAAGTCAATATCAAAGGCCAATTAATATTATAATGCTGAAGACTAGAAACATTAGCTAATTTCTGCTTGACTATTAGGAATGCTTTTTCACACTTATCAGTCCAAAGGAATTTATTTTTCTTAGTACATTCATACAATGGTGTTATCAAAGTTGCTAGATTTTTGAGAAATTTTGAATAATAATTAACTTTTCCTAGAAAAGATTTTAATAATGATAGGTTAGTAGGCCTTGGTGTATTTAGAATAGGTTCTATATTAGTTTTAATAATACTAATTTTATTTTTGTCTACTCTAAAACCAAATACTTCTAAACATTTTGTAAATAATTTACATTTTTCTTTTTTTAACTTAAATTCACTTTCTTGTAGTCTGCCCAAAACTTTACACAATGTTTCATAAGTATCTTGCAAACTATATCCCTTAATATAGATATTATCGATGAAAACAATTATGTTTGGTATACCTTCCAACTTTTTAGTCATTAGACGCTGAAATGCACCAGGTCCTGAACTGACCCCATATGGTAAATAATTATATTTGTATGTTCCTATCTCGGTTACAATGGTTGTGCAATCCTGGCTTTCTAAACTTAAAGGCGCTTGCAAATATGCTTCTGTTCGATAGCTCAGTAAAATAAAGGTTTTGTTCTTGAGGTTTTATTGTTAAGTGGACTGTATATAAAGTTTTATGCAATATTAGCCGCGAGTCGCGCGTGCGATTCTATATCGTTCCAGTAGTGTTCTGTGTCGCTGTGTATGTTCGGTCCTCGCCGCTCGAGTCGTCGATGCCGTGGTGGTGGTTGGACCCCCCCGCAGACCTCGTAGTCCCCGCTCGTATGTGAAGTACTGGCGCAGACATCCTCCCCGGCGTTGAAGAGTCGTCTTTTTCAATATGGATCTCCGAGGAGTCCACAGGAAGCGGGCATATGTTATTGTATGCCCGGCGTAGTATGCCTTTCGTGGTTGCAATGTCAGCAACCCTCGCGATGCCGTCGTTGCCATGTACGAGACGAACTATTCGTCCCAAAAGCCACATCATTGGCGGCAATGTCTTGTCCTTGATAATGACCATTGCACCGATCTGCAGTTGACCTGAAGATTTTTTCCATTTGTATCTCTGTTGTAAGAGAGAAACATATTCATTAGAGTATCGCCTCCAAAAATGTTGCTTTAGGCTTTCAACTCGTTGGAAACGTTGAAGACGAGTGATGTTGGCTTCCGTGATGTCGGGATATGGTACCGAAGTGAGTGGCCGACCAATAAGGAAATGGGCGGGCGTAAGGAAGGTTAAGTCAGATGGATCTGATGACATCGGTGTAAGAGGTCTAGAATTTAAAATAGACTCAATCTGTGCCAGACAAGTTGTCATCTCTTCATAAGTTAAGTGTGATTGACCCAATATTCTTACCAAATGAAATTTAACAGACTTAACGGCAGCTTCCCACAGTCCACCGAAATGAGGTGAGTAAACGGGAATAAATTTAAACCTTATACCTAGACTGTTGATGTCATTAACACAATTATGAATTAAATAGTTGGAGGCTCCAACGAACGAAGTTCCATTATCGCAGTAAATATTCTGCGGTTTCCCTCGACGGGCAATGAAGCGATCGAGTGCGCTAAGGAAGCCCTCCTTGGTAAGATCCGAGACGATCTCCAAATGCAACGCTTTCACTGCAAAGCAAATAAAAACACAAATATATGATTTTATCAGTTTACCACCACGCCCCTTTCGATTGAGAATCATCACCGGCCCGGCGTAATCAATTCCAGTATTCAGAAATGGAAATTCTAACTGCAGCCTATCGCTCGGTAAGTCGCTCATAACGGGCTGTGTAGTTTTAGCCTTCTGCCTAACACAGCGAATACATAAGCCTACTATACGCTTCGCTAAATTTCTCCCACCAAGCGGCCAGTATTTCTGTCTTATTTGTGAAAGTAGAAGTAAAGGGTTAGCGTGAAGGGAATCTTTGTGTTGTTTAACAAAAATAAGTTTCGTAAGAATGTGTTTACTGCACAAGAGTATTGGGTGTTTAACATCGTAACTGTAGAAAGAATTATTGAGTCGACCTCCAACTCGAATAATGTCGTCAGAGTCGAGAAAAGGAGAAAGAGATAAAAGTCTATTTTTCGAGGGCAAAATTTGGTTTGATTTGAGAATATGATATTCCTCCGGAAACGTATCCTGCTGTGCAAGACGAATTAAGGTATTGTGAGCTGAAGATATTTCCGTAAATAATAAATTATTATCTGTATTCCGTGAGTTTTTATTTTTTAAATTATAAATAAATCTTTTGATGTATGCTGTAATTCTTAATAATTTCGAAAAGTCTGATATTTTATTAATTAACATGACAATTGAATTTTCTGTAGTGTTAACAACAAAAGACATCTCCGGAAGGTTTTTTAGTGTTTGTGCGTTAGGATTGACTGGAAATTGTGTATGAGTTGAATGTAAAAAAGATGGACCAATCCACCACAGACTGGATGCGCTGAGTACATCAGCCCTCGCCCCCCGAGAAACCAGGTCTGCTGGGTTCTCTTTAGACGGTACGTAGCTCCAGCTGTGACCATTCGTACTTTCATGTATTTCATTAATTCTATTTCGAACGAACGATTTTAAGCGATTAGAAGGTGCGGTTAGCCATCCTAGCACAATAGTAGAATCTGTCCAGAAGTAAGAACGATCAAACTGAACAGTGAGTGACTTGATAATTTTTATATATAGTCTAGTACCTAATAAGGCCGCGCATAATTCAAGACGAGGTATTGTACTTGACTTAATGGGTGCAATCTTATTCTTAGAAGCTAAAAGGCGAACGCGAATATTGCCATTACTTGTAATAGTTTTAATATAACAACTCGCTCCGTAAGCGCGTTCTGATGCGTCTGAGAACGTATGAATTTCGATGGTAACAGTGTCGTCGTTAAAGGACCATCGAGGAATATTTATATTATTAAGTGATGGAAGTGATTGCATTAAGCTCAAATATGATGTTTTTAAGTTGATTGGAACTTCTTCATCCCAGTCGGACTTGGTTTTCCATAACTGTTGTATTATTAATTTGACTTCAACAATGCATGGTCCGACGAGCCCCAAAGGATCGAAAACCTGACTAATTTCTGACAAGATTGTGCGTTTAGTGACTTTAAAGGTCTGATGTGAATTTAACAAAAAGAAGAAGTTATCTGATTCAGAGTTCCAGTGAAGACCAAGAGTTTTGCTCGGCGCAGAGTTATTCAAATTTAACGTCTTATCTTTATCTGCCTTAATTTCAGAAATAGTTTGCAATATTTTTGTACTATTAGATCGCCATTTACGTAAGTTAAATTTTGCTGAGTCTAGTGTATTGATAATATTACGACAAAGTTTTGTTACCATCTCAATTGAATTACCCCCTCCCAAATAGTCATCCATATAAAAGTCATGTGCTATTGCTCGTTTAGTCTCTGGGTCTGTGCATTCATCAGCAAGAGCAATTAAACATCGAGTAGCTAAGAAGGGAGCGGATGCCGTTCCGTATGTTACAGTGTTCAGAATGTAAGTATGCAACGGTTCTGACGGATCAAATCTAAATAATATTTGCTGTAAACTACGTTGAGAAGGTTCTACTTGTATAGCCCGATACATTTTCTCCACATCGCTGGTAACCACATATTTGTGTTGCCTGAATCGCAGCAGGATGGAAAGAAGATCGTCTTGTACTGTAGGGCCAATGTGCTGTATGTCATTAAATGACTTACCGGAGGACGTCGCTGCTGATGCATCAAACACTACTCGTAGTTTAGTGGTTGTGCTGGATTCCCGTATCACTCCATGATGAGGTAAGTAATTATTTATGTTTTTATTAAATGAAGTTACGTGCAGATTCTCAGATGTAGATTTCGGTATTATGTTTGAAGTGTTGTATGGTTCGGATTGTTGTATGGATGTGTTTAATGTTGTGTTATGTGATTGTATGTTTGACGTAATGCTAGAAGGATTGTTATTTGATGTGTTGTCCGATGAATGAACGTTTTTTGTTATGTACGATGAATGAGTGTCCGACGTTATGTTAGAAGAGTGATTGTTTGATGTTGATTTATGTGTATGAGGTGTATTTTGTATCATATGCCCAAGATTTATATACTCACGCATAAAATTATGATAATCATTCTTCAGTTTCTCATCGCGCTGTAATTTTCTCTCTACAGAAAGAAATCTTAATTTTGCTTTTGTGTATGAATATCCCAAAACGTCAGGTGAATGTTTAAGAGGAATAGTAACTATAAACTCACCTTTTTTATTTCGTCTTGTTGTCTCTCTAAAGATTGCCTCGCATTCTCGTTCTTCCTTAGACAAAGAATGACTAGAAGAGACTGAGTCTAACTCCCAGAACCGACTAAGCTGAGATTCAAGAGATTGAGTGAAGTGGCAATGCGTGTGAGTATTTTTATAAGAGGAATGTTGAAGAACACTGCCAGACACAATCCATCCTAGTTTGGATTCACGTAAAGTGGGTTGATGTTTACCTAGGCTTATTGTGTTTGATCCTAAAATGTTCCAAAAGATGCTAGCCCCGACTAGTATATCAATAGCCGAAGGAACGTTAAAAGAGGGGTCGGCTAGTTCGATTCCGGTAGGTATGGGTATGTGTTCTTTGTATATAAATGTTGAAGGCAATGATGTAGTGATATTTGGCAATATATAGCAATCGACGCTCGCCTTATAGCTGCCATTACAAGCTTGTAGTGACAATGTACACATTTTAGTACTAGATGAAAGTTTACTGTTGATTCCGATGACAGTTGAGTTTGTGTTATGACGCGGCAGACCTAGTTTCTCGCAGAGGTCGGAGGTCACGAAGTTAGAAGTACTGCCGTTGTCCAGCAGAGCCCGGGCGTTGTGACAACGTCCATTCTTGTCCATCACTTTAACCATCGCTGTGGAAAGTAATACATTGGTTTGATGATTGGGTGCAAGAGATGAATGGATGTTTGATGACGAATTTGTGTGTACAGACAATACTATGTTTTCTGTGTTTATGTTCGAAGTTGTATTTTTGTCAACTTCTCGGTGAAGGAGAGTGTTGTGACGTGCGTTACAATATTTACAGTGGGTAAGTCTACAATTTTTGTCTTGATGATCTGTGCGTAAACAATTTTTACAAAGATTATGGTAGGTGGAAACTTTATTAATACGTGAGTTAACGTCTAAAGCTCTAAATGCATCGCAACTGAATAGATAATGATTTTGTTTACACAGTGGACAGATAGGATGTTTTATTTGATTTGTATTGTTTGTAACTATAGCGAATGATTTTGATTTATGAACTTGTGTGTCAGTTTGAGGATTTTTGTGTAGTTTTTTTTTTTTTTTTTTTTTTTATGATTGAAGGATTACTGGTGGCCCGGAGGCCTTTCCAGTTTCACCAGGACAGGTGGGCGAGCAAAGGCTCAGCCAGGAGGGGTGGGATTTGCTAACAGCTACCCGAGCGCCTCCGAAGGAGACCTAACAGCTCAAGAGCAGCTGCTTCGCGAATGAATCTACTACCGGATCGGAATCGCGACCCGCTGAGAAGATCCGGCGAGAAACTCAGCGAGCTGATTCATGGGTTAGGTTGCACGGCGAACTCTTTGTCGAGTTCGACGAGTACGGTTACCGAGGTCCCTAAGCCTGCTCCTAGAGCTGAAGGCGTCTAGTGCGAAGGTTATTGGATCTGATGGATCCGTAAGGACGTGTCTAGGGCGTCGACGGTGACTGGCTCCTGCATGATCAGGATTCGGGGAGTAGTCAGCGGCGGCTACGATAAGGCGATTATCATGACGCATAGCCTTATCGAAGTACCGTTCCGACGCTGACTTCATGTATTTCTGTATAGATTCAAGGCCCAGGTCGTCGTGTAGGTCAACGTTCCTCACGAACCACGGAGCTCCGACGGCTAACCTGCAAAAGCGGGATTGTAGAGATTGAAGGGTGTCTATGTGCGTGCGGGCCGCGTGAGCGAACACCACACTCGCGTAAGTCATGACGGGCCTTATGCAAGTTTTGTAAAGTGTCACCTTGTTCCGAAGGGACATTTTACTCCGCTTACAAATCATGGGGTAGAGTCTACCGAGAATAAACGCGGCACGGTCACGGACTGATTTTATATGCGGGCGGAATGTCATCGATGCATCCAGGGTAACGCCCAGGTACTTGACCTTCCTGGCCCAGGGTATGGATTGACTAAAGAGAGTAATCGGGGGTGTGAGATTCCTCCTCCTAATACGGGAGGAAATCCGTGTGGAGCTTCCCCTCTGAAAGAGCACCGCAGTACTTTTCGCTGGGTTGATGTCTATGCGCCATTTTCGGAACCACTGTCCTAGGGCTAGGGCTGCGCTCTGAAGCTTCTTCGCGATTAGGGACTTGTTTCTACTGGAATAGTAAACAGTCGTGTCGTCGGCGAATAAAGCTAAATGGGTCGGCGGCGACCGGGGAATATCGTTGACGAATAAGCTAAATAGGAGGGGTGAGAGGACAGAGCCTTGCGGGACTCCAGCTGTGAGAGGTCGTGGGGAGGAGCGGGTTCCCTCGACTCGATATCGAAAAGAGCGGTTCGACAAGAAGTCCCGTATGATGAGCACGAGACTATCCGGCACACCCATGTTGAATAGTTTGAAAATCAAACCGTTGTGCCAGACTTTGTCGAACGCTTTTGCGACGTCGAAGAAGAGAGCTCCCGTGTATAACGGTTTTGGTCGATTAAGCCCCACAAGAATGTGCTCCGTGAGGCGGTGCACCTGTTGAACGCATGAGTGATTTGTACGGAATCCGAATTGTTCATCGATGAGAATGCCCTTGGATGAGACGAAGTCTCTGAGGCGTTTGTAGAGCAGACGCTCATACAGTTTGCCTAGAGACATGAGGAGGCTAATCGGGCGGTAGCTCGTCGGATGATTTTTTGGTTTACCGGGTTTATGTATGCCGATAACGTCCGCTTCTTTCCACATCGCGGGAAAGATACAGTTCGCCATAGCGGCATTGAAAATAGATGCCAACATCACGATGAGTTGGACGGGTAGAAGTTTAATAACGCGGTTGGATATACCGTCGGAACCGGGAGCCTTGCGAGGACGTAGGTCTTTGATCAAGTCTTTAACTTCCATCGGGGTGACGGGTGGTAACACATCAGAGGGTGGCAAGGAGGCTCTGCGTTCTACCTCACTGTCTACTAATTCTACATGCACAGGGTCCACGGATTGAGTGCTGGGCGTGCACTGGGTTTGCAATGTATCGGCCAGCAGCTCTGCTTTTTCGTCATCATCGAACGCCGTGAGTCGGCCTGAGGGGCCTACGAGGGGGGGCATAGTTACTACCGTATCCGATTTGAGAGTGCGAGCTAAGCGGTAGTAAGACCTTTGGGAGGGCGCGAGTCCTTCTAAGAAATCAGACCATCTGGCATCTCGGACTTCGGCGATGCGAGACTTTACGTCGCGTTGTAGGGCACGCATTCGAATACGATTTTCCGCGGTAGGATACCTGTCGTAGGCGCGTATCGAGGCGTTCTTAGCTCTAAGGAGTTCCCTAATATCGTCGGACAATTTGAAGCGGTGAAGGAAGTCCTCCGCTACAACTTGTTTCGATGACCTATCTAATGTCGAGGTGATGTGTGACGTTAAGATGTCTATGGCTTCAGCGGTATCCTGAGGAGACGGGGTAGAGTCCGGGCTAAACGGTAGCGATGGTGGATCAGATTCAGCCAGGCTGATGCCCAGCGTGTGCCAATCCACCACAGTCCTCGTGACGGGAACGGAATCGGGAGCGCGACCGAGCTTCATAACGACGGGACGGTGGTCTGAATCTAACTCTGAAACTACTTCGATCGAGTGTAAGCGCAGAGTTACGTTTTTTAATAACGCTATGTCGAGTATATCCGGGCGATGCGCGATATTTAGCGGGTAGTGAGTCGGGATTAGCGGAGCGACGATATCGAAGGCGAGATTATCGACTAACGCGTCAAGCCGCCTGCCATTCGGGGTTGTGGTGTGTGAGTTCCACCTAATGTGTTTACAATTTAGGTCGCCCGCCAGAATGACAGAGCTCCCCATGCCGAGCAGCGCCTCGATATCACTGCTTAGAACGATCTTATCCGGTGGAAGATAAACGGACGCGATAACGATCGACGCGTGTCCCGTCAGTGAGATTCGGCACACTGATGCTTCGATATTAGCGAGCGCGGGAGGATCGAGTGGGACGCAATGCAGGGCTCTTCTATAGTAAATGACGGTACCACCACCACGAGCAGAGAGCCTGTCGTTCCTGACCATGTTATAGTTCGCGATTTTAGGGTCACGGCGCGCGGGCTTAAGTAGGGTCTCCTGCACTAAAAAGATATCAATTTGATGGTCACGCAAAAAGTCAGAAACCTGATCACGCTGATTTGCGAGACCGTAAGCGTTAAAAAATCCTATCGTTACGGATAGGGGCTTTATTCTACTTATATACGCCATTGATTACCGGCGGAGTGTGGGGAGGACGTACGTATTTAATGACGCGTATACGTCGGCGTATTCTTGCACAACGGCGATAAAGTGTTGTGCAGTGGAGGCAGAGCGAATGGCTTCGCCCAAAGCGTTAACGCGCTCAAAGTTGATCGACTGAAAGAAGTCGATCGCTAAAGCGAGATTGTCGGACGCGGTCGGAGGGCAAGTCGCGGGAGAGGGACGAGTCGCGGGGGCGGGACGAATCGCGGAGGAGGGAGTTGTAGCCGTGTTCATGTACGGCAGCGGTTTCGCCCAGGCCGAGACACTGGGCACCGGCGCCGGAACGAACGCTGGCTTAGCCTGCGACACAGAGGGTGCCGAGGCTTTGATGTCTGGGCCGGAAGCTCGGAGGCGGTTTTGGCGGGCGACGCGGCGATTTATTTTCGGGGCTCGGGGGCATCCGCGGTAATTTGCGGGGTGACCCTGTGTTCGACACAGGACGCAGCTAGGCGGTTCTGTCGCGGTTTTTTGATCGCGAGTGCATAGGGCCGTGGCGTGATCGCCTAAGCACTTGACGCATCGGGGGCGCGCGTGACAGTTACGGGAAGAATGCCCGTATAATTGGCAGTTATGGCACTGGCTAGGTGTGCCTTTCTTGTGTGGGGTTTCGACTGCGATTCCGGAAAGGCTACAGACCGTTCGGATGTTGAATATTTGCTTACCCTCGGGGGTAGGCTGGAGGGCGACGAGAACCATATTATATGGCTCCCTTCCGCGGCCTGTGTGCATGCGGTGTACGGAGTTAACCGGTAGGCCTTGTTCGAGAAGGTCGGCCTTGACGAGCTCGGCATCCAACTCTTTAGGGATGCCACGTATAACGGCACGGAGTTCGCGCTCCTCCTGGAGCGTATATGTGTGGAAACTTATACGCTCCTTACGGAGGTAAGAAGAGAGGGCCCTATGGTCGTCGGATGTTCGAACCTTAATTTGAATGCCGTTCGCGAGGTTACGGGCATTCGTGAAATTGATATTTTTGGCCTTAAGGGCCAGGGAAACTCGTTCCCAAGCTGCCTTCTCTTGAAGGATTACCGGGGGAGGGGTCTGGGCTTTATTTTGTGCCACCGGACGCGGCGACGGAGTGGCACGGGCTGGAGGCGCAACGGGAGTCTGAGGGCGGGGGCGCGACGCGTTCGCGGCTTTGCTAATTTTAGCGGCCGCGGGAGCTCGAGACTCCGCGGCACGCTTCTTACCCTTTTGCACCAGGGTGAATCCATCCGTCGATGAGGCGGGAGCGAGGTCGACCTCCATCTCCGAGTCAGAGTCGGAGGACGAGGAGGCGGGCGCAGGTGACCTACGAGTAGGTGTTTTGGACGGCGCGACGGAGGCCGCGGATGATCGCGCTGCTGGAACGGTGACCACGGCGGACGACGCAGCAGTTTTACTCGCCAGTATAGGCGACGCGGGAACGGCAGGCACGACGGAGGCTGCGGTGCTCGATGCAGAAGCTTTGCACGCAGGTACAGGCGACGCAGGAGCAGCGAGCTCGGTGGAGTCCACGAGAGGGCTCGCAGTGTGATCGGCCTTGAAGGCCTGAAACTCGGAAGTGAGCTTTGGGTAGCGAAGCCGGAGAAATTCCGCAAATACAGCGTCCATGATGTCTACGTGCCCAGGTGGGGCTACCCTGGGTCTTAGAAAACACTCGCCTTGCGGCGAGGCCCCAACTTCTCGGACCTGAGCGGTTCTATTGAACACAGGTGGCGATGCGGCACGATTACTGCAGGACAAAGAAAAATCACAACAAAACGGAAATAACAAAAAGAAACAAAACAATTAAACTTCCAGGAAGACAGTTTGTCGGCAGATGTACCACGAACACAGAAATAACAAAAGGAAACAAAACAAATAAAAACTTCCAGGAAGAGCACTTAGTCGGCAGATGTACCACGAACACAGGCCGCGCGAACAATGGCCGGGCTAACAAAAGCCGGGCGAACAAAGGCCGGGCGATCGAGTGGTCGATGAGCACGTCCGCGCGTGACGGGTGCCTCTATCGGAATGATTCATACTTCGTTTTGTGTAGTTGTTTGTTGCTACTAAGTGTTTCTAATAATTCTGCTCTGTTATTTAAAAATGTGATAAATTGTTTTAAAGTTGGTTGCTCACTTAATGAACTTTTAAACTCTTCCCACTGCCTGTTTGAAATAAAATCTAGTTTTTTACTCATCATGAATATAATCAAGACATCCCATTGGTCTGTAGGCTGATCCAAGATGTTTAGTGATCTTAAATTTTTATTAATAATATCTACTAAAAATCTTAATGATTTTGATGAATCTTTTTGCACTTGTTCAACGTTGAATAAAGCCTGAATATGATTATTAATAAGATTTTTTTTATTGTTGTATCTTTCCGTTAATAATTCCCATGCAATTTTGTAATTATTAGCTGTAAATTCTAGGCTTTGAATCACTGATGACGCATTTCCCTTCAGAGACGTGCGCAAATAATGGAATTTACTAATTTCATTAATACGTGTATTGTCGTGTATAAGAGAAATATACATATCTCGGAACTCGAGCCAGTGATGCAAGTCTCCATCGAAAGAGGGTAGGTTGATGTCCGGAAGACGAAAAAAATCTTTCTTTTCATTTGAGATCGTCCCGGATCCACCGTAACTGGTTTGCCCACTACTGGATGTTGGTTCCAACATGCTATGCGCAAGCGCAGTGACTGTAAAATAAACAGTCTCAAACTGCTCCCGTTCTGCGTACTCTTTCTCTTCATCTTCTGAAATAGTTTCGATTTCAGTCTGTAATTTATTAAAATCTATGTAAGCTTCGTCGATAGCCTTAAGTCTATTTTGTAGTTCTATTCGGTGCGGATTGCTTAATGATGAATATGACTTCGCGATGTTTATATAATTTGAAAAATGCGTTAACTTCGCTTTCTGACTGCTACGTAGCTTTAACAGCTTTTTAATTCTTTCGTCGGACATTTTGTTTTCAAGCAAGCCAATAAGATAATAAGCAATAAGCTAAAGGAAATAAATTTAAAAAATAAAAGTAAGCAGGTAGAAATCAAAAAAATAAGTTAAGCAAAAAAGCAATTAATTTAATAATATCAACGTAGCAATAGGTATAAGGAAATAGATATTCAGAAATGCGGTCCTGCCGGGTGACCAATCTAGAACAATGGGACGCTGCAGGTCATGTGAAGGTCAAGCGAAAAAAAAATTACACACAAGTTAGCAGAAAAAAATTACGTGTATGGCACAAAATAAGTCTATATAAATTTCTAGGGAATAAGAGGACAAATAAAGATGGGATATGGAACGGACTCACTCGGTTTTAATCTCGATCCTTGAAGACGACACTTTTTTACGTTGTAATGTCGGGCGGGTCGGGTAGAAAGTCCGAATGATGGAATCTTGTTGGTAAAATTCTTCACGGCGACTTATAAGACGGCTCTTCTTCCACTTGGGACCATTATGTTCGATAGCTCAGTAAAATAAAGGTTTTGTTCTTGAGGTTTTATTGTTAGGTGGACTGTATATAAAGTATTTGCAATATTAGCCGCGAGTCGCGCGTGCGATTCTATATCGTTCCAGTAGTGTTCTGTGTCGCTGTGTATGTTCGGTCCTCGCCGCTCGAGTCGTCGATGCCGTGGTGGTGGTTGGACCCCCCCGCAGACCTCGTAGTCCCCGCTCGTATGTGAAGTACTGGCGCAGACAGCTTCTTTTAAGTCCAATTCGCAGTAATATTCGCCCCCTTGTAGGGTGTTTATAATGTCTTCAACATGCGGTAAAGGGAAATGATCTACTTCCAAACACTTGTTTACTGTTAACTTGTAATCTCCACACAATCTTACTGAACCATCCGATTTTAAAATTGGTACTACAGGGGTGCCCCATTTACTGTGTTTTACTACTGTGATCCTACCATTGTCCAATAATCTTTTTATTTCATTATTTACTTTGTCCTTAAGAGCATATGGTACGCGTCTCACTGGTAAACACTTGGGTTCTACCTCCTTTTTCAAAACTAAATTTATGACATCGCCTTTGAAATTTCCCCAGCCTGGGCTGAATACTGCTGCGAATTTTTTTTCTATACTATTTTGTGCATCTGAAACATTTAAAATATTATTATTATAAATTTCAAATTCTTTTCCTATTTTCGGTGGCCACAAACCTAAGGCGTTTAGCCAATCTCTGCCTATTATGCGGGGTGACTTATTTTTTACTACAAAAGCTTTTAAGTAAACACTTCTGTTACCATATTCTACAGATATATTATGAACTATGCCTAGTGGCCTTGTTGTGGATTGATCGAAATTTTTAAATATTATGTCACAATCTTGCAGTACGTGGTTTATTAAAATGTCATTTTTGTCATTTTCCGTGATTACTGTCACTTCTGAGCCTGTGTCTAGTTGAAATGGTAGCTTACACTCCTCCATTTTTATGGTTATGTAGTAAGGTGGTATTTTACTCACAGTGTTACATGCATATGTTTCATAATATTTTGGTTCAAACTCAGTGGGTTCATTATCTGTATTTTTATCCTTTTGTTGGTTATCTTCCTGCAGAACATTTACTTTTCTTTGCTTCTTGGGACACATTCTGAAGATGTGTCCTTGAATTCCACATTCAGAGCAATATTTTCTATTGAGTCTGCAGTCCCGCTTTAGGTGGTTCCATTTTCCGCAGCAGTAACATTGATTTTTTTGTTGGTAGGTATTTCTTTGCTGTTGTGGTGATTTATTGGTTGATTTGCTGACAAATATTTCCGCAACTTCATTTGTGGCCCCGTTTGTTTGTAATATTGCTGCTTCAACAGTGCGGGCTAATTCAATACACCTTTCTAGTGTTGCATCACCAGCACTCTTCATCAATTCAAACTTTATCATTTTTGAGGACACTCCGTCCATTAGTTTCTCTTTGACTTGGTCCTCCATATCTTTGAAGTTACATTTTGCAGCAAGTTTCCTCAGTTCCAAGACGTAATTTTCTACTTTTTCATTCGGTGCCTGGTTCCGCTGTCTGAAATTTGCTCTTTCAATGGCTGATGGTAGTTTTTGATCATATTTTGCTGCTAACTTGAAACAAAGTTGGTCAAATTTTAGATCCTGTGGTTTTTTTGGTTTACATAAATAAGAGAGGACTTCATAAACTTTGGGTGCTAATTTAGTGATTAATAGTGGTACTTTTTTTTCATCGGACACTTCATTAACGATAAAGAAATAGTCTAACTGTTCCTGGAACACTGACCACTTTTCTCCATCAAAGGATTTCAAATTTGATATAAGTGACATGTTGGCTGATAACTGAGCACTATTTTTGTTAGTTTCTTTTAATTTATAGTAATCACTCGTTAATTTTCGTAGTTGATCAAGTGTTGCTTCCGATTTATAAGTTACGTTTTCACTCTCAAGAATATTTTGTAGTTGTTGTTTGTTACACTTGTATATAAATGTGCGTTTGCCTTGTTTAACTAGCGTCACTATATCAGGTTGTTCAAGATCCGAGTTTTCTATGTCGTAATAGTCTAGATCGTCGTTTTTTTCTTCTATTTTCGACATGAATTAATAATGTAATTTGATTATTGCTTATCGAAGGTAGATATCCTTGAAGTTAATCACGCGTTAGTTTAACACATTGTATTTTTAATTTGAGGGTACATAGATATTAGGACTGCCTTTTGATCATGGCGGCTCAATATCGTTCGCAACTAAGTTCACACTGAAGCATTGTTGAAATTTTTATTTATTAAAATGCTATAATTATTTAGTGTATGACCTTGATTTATTAATTTTCACTTGCTTTTCTCGGTTAGAATCCTCGTCGCCACTTTCATATATGGATTAAAACACTTAATTAATTAATAAGTATTATTTAATATAGGAGCGCACACTTAACCGAACACTGTTAGGAAAGACAAGGCGGAAGTTGAGTTAAGAGCGAGATAGCTACATTTTAGAATTACAGGTATCGAATGCGTTTAGGAATTGGTTTCATATCTCACAAATATAAATATAAATATAAATATAAATATAAATATAAATATAAATATAAATATAAATATAAATATAAATAATATTTACTATCACGCCACGTTAACTGGTCCCGTGCTAAGTTCGTAAAGAACTTGTGTTACAAGTACCAGATAACGGAAATAAATATAATATTTTTATTATACACATACATATATTTAATATACACCCATAACCCTGGAAAGACATTTATATTTATCATACATATCTTCCCTTGGCGGGATTCGAACCCGCGACCACCTTGTGTAGTGACCATGTCACTTACCACTACACCAGACGGCCGATTAAAACCATAAACTACATTACGTTTAGCTGTCAGTTGCGTTTTGTTATTCCATATCTGTTGCGTTTTGTTATACCACGTTTTATGTCACATCCCACAGAAACGTGATAAAAAGTATCCTATGTCCTTCTCCTGATCCTAAGCTACCTCCCCACCAATTTTCAGCCAAATCAGTTCAGCCGTTCTTGAGTTATAAATAGTGTAACTAACACGACTTTCTTTTATATGTGAGTCGTCTATTATCAAAGGCGGCAATCTGTACATTTGGACAAATTTTTTTTATTGATATGTCAATACAGATTTATTTGAATATAATCGTCTCCTTCAAAGAATACGGTTCAAAACCTGCATTAAATAAAGGTTAATAGTTAACCTGTTATTTATCTAAGATGTCGTTCCGAAGAGTTTTGTGACTGCCAATGGAATACAAAGTCAATAATTCGTTTTTCTGATTTACCAATCATTGTCCAAAAGTCAGATTGCCGCCTTTGATAATAGTCGACTCATGTATAGATATCTCGGCAACAGAAAGGAATATGTAACAGAGCTCCTAAGCACACACAAGACACAAGTCATGAGCATGTGAATCGACTTTAAATTTAATTTAATAATAACAAAA
Organism: Bombyx mori; assembly: GCF_030269925.1. Classification (NCBI taxonomy): domain Eukaryota; kingdom Metazoa; phylum Arthropoda; class Insecta; order Lepidoptera; family Bombycidae; genus Bombyx; species Bombyx mori. Next base: position 5,013,111 of record NC_085108.1, on the reverse strand, counting down.
AATGACTGAATATTTTGATTGCTTATATTATATTATTAACATAAATATTTAGTGATAATAATAAGGCATTCAACGTATGATAATTATATGGTTGGACATGTTTGTGTTATTACTGCGAAAATATATATAAAGTTCACTATTCACGAACGAATTTGTACCATAATTTGTTGGCACGTTCCGTAAAAAGATACATACACATAGAAAAATAGATAATCGATTATAGTTTTGAAACAAAAGAATCCGATACGATTTTGTATCGATTTTTTTTTTGGGAGTGATGTATTACTTTTAGCCCGGAGGCCTTTTCGGTTTCACCAGAACAGGGGGCGAGCGTGGGATCAGCCATTGTCAATCACATTGTTAATCACACAGGTGAATGTTTTGTTTAGTTTCGAAAAATCTGAAATTATGTTTGGGGCTTATGCGCGCACATCCTTATTCGTTATCTCTGGTGAGTCTTTGAGGGGGTGCAGACGGGCGGGGCGGAGTAGAGTTTATTAGCTGTATTAATAATTTTTAAAAATTTTATTTTATTTATTGGGTATCAAAATGTTATACATTAGTGCAAAACATTACTTAACATTCGTTTCACACTAGATGCTAACACAATTACACTTACCATCATACCCGATCCTGTCGATTGAACGGTAAACAGTCGATGTCGCCCGAAACACGTCATTACGGATCCTCCTGATCCATTAACGGTGCTTTTAGGTACCTCAAGCACCATTCACCGTCCTCGCCGAACCCGTTCCTTGCGACGAAGGGCTCGACGAGTAAATTAACCCATAGACAAAGCCCACTGAGTTTCTCGCCGGATCTTCTCAGTGGGTCGCGTTTCCCGTTATTCCCGTTATTACTACCTAAACAACCATTGATTTAATGCCTTTAGAGTTGTTCACGCGGCCCATGGTCAACGGCACTTGTACAACTTCGTCACTCAAATTTATTTTTAAATTACTTTCCGGAACATGCTTGATCGTGAACAGTTCGCTTTATGAATAGAATAGAACACAGTCAAGGAAGAATCTATAAAAAAAATATTTGCTCAATATTATTAACTAAGAATTTAGCATAATTTATAGTATTCGAGTTTGATAAAAATAATTTAAAAATAATTTAAATTATAATGGACTGTTTTGATAAGTTTCGTTTAAGAACAAAATATATTAATGTCTACAAAATTTAGCGATTTCGTCACATGTAAAAAATGTAATTCAAACCAAACAAATATGAAATCAGTTTTTTTTTTTTTATCTGCTATTAAATTTCGCAAATATTCTTTTAATCTTACTTCTTCTGACTTTTCGAAGAACGCAGTTTTAGTAAACATTTTTTCCTACCTAGCTGAGAGCCTTGAGAGGCTATTTCAGCGTTACCTTAACTATAATAGTAGGTGAGCTCAAGGGGCTCAAACTTGACGACGTTGCTAACACGAACCCTAGCAAGAGCCGTGCTTCGCAGAATCTACCACCGAATCGGAAACGCGAACCACTGAGAAGATCCGTCGAGAAACTCAGTGAGCTCTGTTTAGTCACCGAGCCCTTCGTTGCAAGCGACGGGTTCGACGAGAGCGATGACCGGTGCTTGAGGTACCTAAAAGCACGGTTAGTGGATCGGGAGGATCCGAAATGACGTGTTTGGGGTGACGTCGACTGCTTTCCATTCTGTCCGCAGGATCGGGAATGTAGTTACCGGCGGCCACGATGAGAGGGTTCTCGCGTCGTGTCGCTTTATCGAAGTGGAGTTTTAGTCCGTAAAGCGGTTTTAATTTGTTCGTTTTTCAGCTTCGCTTTGACGTGTAGATGAGTTCACGGGATTCAACCGGAATTCTTGCTAACACTGGCCCTAGCAAGAGCAATGCTTCGCAGAATCTACCACCAGATGGGAAACGCGACCCACTGAGAAGATCCGGCGAGAAACTCAGTGGGCTGTGTCGATGGGTTAATTTACTCGTCGAGCCGACGCAAGCGATGGGTTCGCCGAGGACAGTGACCAGTGTTTGAAGTACCTAAAAGCACCGTTAATGGATCGGTAGGATCCGAAATGACGTGTTTAGGGCTTTTGTTCGTAATAGAACAGACTAATGAGGCAATGACGGGTTATAGACCAGGGGTGGCCAACCGGTAGATCGTGATGAAAACATAGAATTTTTTTTTTATAAATTTGAAATAAAAAGAGTGTAAAAAAATTTATTTTATTGTAAAAAAAAGCGGGGGATGCATGGTATATATCAGTAGTTATAAATATTTTATGAACAGATAATTATTAGTAGAAGGGTTATTTTGATAATATCCAGGAAAGCATTTTAACATTTAGCACATTAAAATTTATTTTCTATTTTAAGTTGGATTTTCTATAAAAGCGTATTTTGTTAGTTTTTTTAAACTATTATTTTCTACTTAAGCTCCTCCACTTTGCCCGGTCTTCGGGATCTTTCTGGGCGAGATCTTTCTCATCCATATCCGCCTTTACCACATCCAACTAGCGCGTCATAGGCTTTGGACCTTGGACCTGGTCCATAGAATATAATTTCCGTCTAAGCTCGTACTAAATACAATGTAATAATGGATAAGACGCCCGGTGCATTGGTATCGCAGATGGATACCGATTTTTCTGATTAAATGCCATTTTTTTATTATTTTTTATTGCCTTTGTAGGCAGACGAGCATACGGTCCACCTGATGGTAAGTGGTTACCGTCGCCCATGGACTTCAACAATGCCTAGGGCAGAGCCAAGCCACTGCCTACCGCAAAATGCCTACTAACATCGTGTAACAAAAATCAAACCTGCAAAAATTACTGGTTTTAGGACGTTGTGAGTATAGCTACCACCATCCTGCCTATTTCTGCCGTGAAGCAGTAATGCGTTTCGGCTTAAAGGGTGAGCAGTCTTTGTACTGTGAAAACTGAGACTTAGGTCTCTAGGTGGATGGCAGCATTTACATTTTTGATGTCCATAGGCTCCGGTAACTTAGTAGTAGTAACTTAGTCCCTTGCGACGAAGGGCTCGACGAGTAAATGAACCCATAGACAAAGCTCACTGAGTTTCTCGCCGGATCTTCTCAGTGGGTCGCGTTTCCCGTTATTCCCGTTATTACTACCGGAACAACCATCGATTTAATTAATGCCTTTAGAGTTGTTCACGCGGCCCTTGGTCAACGGCACTTGTACAACTTCGTCACTCAAACTTATTTTTAAATTACTTTCCGGAACATGCTTGATCGTGAACAGTTCGCTTTATGAATAGAATAGAATAAAATCAAGGAAAAATCTATAATATAAAAAAATATTTGCTCAATATTATTAACTAAGATTTTAACATAATTTATAGTATTCGAGTTTGATAAAAATAATTTAAAAATAATTTAAATTATAATGGACTGTTTTGATAAGTTTCGTTTAAGAACAAAATATATTAATGTCTACAAAATTTTGCGATTTCGTCACATGTAAAAAATGTAATTCAAACCAAACAAATATGAAATCAGAATTTTTTTTTATCTGCTATTATATTTCGCAAATATTCTTTTAATCTTACTCCTTCTGACTTTTCGAAGAACGCAGTTTTAGTAAACATTTTTTCCTACCTAGCTGAGAGCCTTGAGAGGCTATTTCAGCGTTACCTTAACTATAATAGTAGGTGAGCTCAAGGGGCTCAAACTTGACGACGTTGCTAACACGAACCCTAGCAAGAGCCGTGCTTCGCAGAATCTACCACCGAATCGGAAACGCGAACCACTGAGAAGATCCGTCGAGAAACTCAGTGAGCTCTGTTTAGTCACCGAGCCCTTCGTTGCAATCGACGGGTTCGACGAGAACGATGACCGGTGCTTGAGGTACCTAAAAGCACGGTTAGTGGATCGAGAGGATCCGAAATGACGTGTTTGGGGTGACGTCGACTGCTTTCCATTCTGTCCGCAGGATCGGGAATGTAGTTACCGGCGGCCGCGATGAGAATGTTCTCGTGTCATGCCGCTTTATCGAAGTGGAGTTTTAGTCCGTAAAGCAGTTTTAATTTGTTCGTTTTTCAGCTTCGCCTTGACGTGTAGGTGAGTTCACGGGGCTCCAACCGGAAATGTTGCTAACACTGGCCCTAGTAAGAGCAGTGCTTCGCAGAATCTACCACCAGATCGGAAACGCGACCCACTGAGAAGAGAAGAAACTCAGTGGGCTGTGTCGATGGGTTAATTTACTCGTCGAACCGACGCAAGCGATGGGTTCGCCGAGGACAGTGACCAGTGTTTGAGGTACCTAAAAGCACCGTTAATGGATCGGGAGGATCCGTAATGACGTGTTTAGGGCTTTTGTTCGTAATAGAACAGACTAATGAGGCAATGACGGGTTATAGAACAGAGGTGTCCAACCGGTAGATCGTGATCGACCGGTCAATCGTGGCTATTAGTTCAGTCGATCGCGGGAAGACAAAAAAATATAAATCTATGTATTTAATAGACTGCGTAACGTAATCACCAATTGCACACATCATCTTCATCTTGTATCATTTTTAAATGACCATTACGTCACATTATTTATCCTCTGTTCCACACAATCGTTCTCTTTTATTATATAATTTCAGTTTTACGTTAATCTTTTTAATAAAAGAAAATATACTATTTATTAGTATCCTCCTCGCGTCGTTTTCCTCATTACTGAGGGTCGTGACTCCCCCGCTGCATCAGTTTCTCCTGTACGATTTCCCTCCATCTGCTGCGATCCTTAGCTTCATGAAGGGCATTGTGGAAGTTAATGTCCAGAGAAGATCGTATTTGGTCCGACCATCTCGTAGGACTGCGTCCTCTGGGACGTTTGCCATCTACCTTTCCTGTCACCATCAGCTGTTCAAGATTGTGACCCTCTTTACGAGCAATATGTCCGAAGAATTCCAGAACCCTACGAAGGCATATAGTGGAAAGTCTGGTTTTGACATGAAGCTCTCTCAGAATAGACACGTTGGTACGAAAGGCGGTCCATGCAATCTGTAGCATTTTTCTCCAGCAACACATTTCAAAAGCGTCTATTCGGTCTCTGTCAGCCTTCTTCATTGTCCAGGTCTCCGCGCCATAACTGAATATGGAGAAAACTAGCGAACTCACCAATTTGGTTTTAGTTTTTCGGAGTTATATATATTAGTATACTGAACTACATTGCGTCATTAAATTTCAAGAAATGTCATTGGTAGATTGTTTCGTCTGTAAACAGTAGATCTTCGTTCTAATTAAGTTGGCCACACCTGCTATAGATTATACTCCGCATCTCTGAAAAGAGCTAAGAAGAAACAGACAGGAAGCTATTAAGTTTGGCATATTTTTTTAACTCTGTTGATCGTTGTGTTCTCAACGGTCCTTGATAAGTGCGCCAATTTTCGAGATAATCGGACGAACATGTAGTCTTTACATATTTGTTGAAGTATAGACAATTGCTCATTTAATGGGGAGGGCTCCTGATCCGAAATGTTCAGTTTGTGATGTAGTGGAAGATGCTTTTCACATTATGATGGAGTGTGCGTGGAACGATGGTTTGAGACAACGATTCTTTGCAAAATTACAGATTTTCGACAAGTTGGGAGGTGTAAATTACGTATTAGCCTTTGTCGAAATCTGAAATGGCTAAGTCACTTTATAAAATAGTTTTGGTGGGCCTTCAGAGACGATAACAGTCTCCTTTATTTTTAATACGCTTTTATTAGCTTCAGACGTATGTATGTTTGTAACGGAATCTTTGAACATGATTTTGACCACCTTTAAAACTTCGGATTAACTCGAAATTTGGCATACTTGATAAGGACCAATGACAATTCAATATTTTAAAAAAAATATTGAAAAAATTGAAATTCAACTAAAAAATGAAAAATAGTGCATGGTATCATTAGTTATAAATATTTTATGAACAGATATGAGTAGAAGCGTTATTTTGATAATATCCTGAAAAGCAACCCACGCTTTTTTTACAATAAAATCATTTTTTCTTACACTATTTTTAATTAAAATTTATTTTCTATTTTTTAGTTGGATTTTCTATAAAAGCGTATATTGTTAGTTTTTTTAAACTGTTATTTATTTTATATAATTATTTTGTTACTTTCTTTTGTTGCACAATGGAGTGGAATATTCATTAGGTGAATAATCTCCTAAAATAAAAAAAGTATAAACAGCGGCTGTGCCAATTCGTCTGTCATAAGAGGCAATAAAAAAGCTTACTTCGGCATACTTACATATCAATGATCTGAAGTGAGTTCGTGCTATTCAATATTGAATTCAAGTTATACAAATACCTAGTGAAGTTACACGTGACACAGACGGTCGTAAATTCAGATAATAACGTCAAAAGCACTCTTGCCTGTCCGTCGGTTCGTCTTAAATGGTTATTACCGTGCATTTTTCAATAACAATACATTCCTTCGATGTAAATCTCGTAAATTATTGATAAACGATTTGAAACACTATTTAAAGGGCAAGAAGGTTTCAAATTATTCGAACTGTTTGCTGTTTATAGGTATTGTGGTCTTAGAATTGTGTCGAATAATCATATATTTCATGTATTCGAGTGACTATGGGCTTCCTTAACAGTGCTTGGTCGGATTGGATCGGCCTCTATGAATTGCTTCAAGAAAACAGTTGGGTTCAGTATATATCTCTTCTTCAACCCGTGTCCACCCAATGCTGAATGTAGGTTTCCTCTCCGGTCACCGTTTTCATCGAACCCGTCGCTTGCGATTAAGGGCTCGACGAGCGAATTATCCCATAGGCTAACACTAGCCCTAGCAAGAGCAGTGCTTCGCAGAATCTACCACCGGATCGGAAACGCGACCCACTGAGAAGATCCGGCGAGAAACTCAGTGAGCTGTGTCTATGGGTTAGTTTACTCGCCGAACCCTTCGTCGCAATCGACTGGTTCGACGAGAACGGTGACCGGTGCTTGAGGTACCTAAAAGCACCGTTAGTGACGTGTTGGATCATTAACAGTACACGTCCGAAGAAGACTGTGTCAATGTTACGTAACGAATGAAAATTTAAGTCATTGTTCATCCCTTAATGGAAGCTTCCATTCAACTCAGAAGGCCTCCCTTACATCTAAACTTGTGTCTTTGAATATGAAATTACCCCTCTGTTCCGTTTCCACGATATCACGTCAATTCACGCCTTAATCATTATAACATGGGAAATAAGGTATGTAGGTATGGTGTGCTATTACCGGAATTTCAAGACAACTTCGAGGCTGCTTGTTATGCAAACGCAACGTGTACTCATGAGCGCTCACGATAGATGCAATCTTTTGACATTGTTAATCGAATGCATGATAGGTACATTTGAACTGATTGCGAATATTTCAGAGCAGAGTTAAAACAAAAACTATGGAGACGCGAATGACACGAAAAGTTTTGATGCATATCGGAGTTTTAGATGCGAGAATTGTTTCACTCATTAACCTCACCTCCAGCATTTAGTGGCATGTATGTGATTGTGATGAGAAAGGTGGAAAGAAAGAGACCCCGATCACCTAGCCGTTGATGTGACAAAATAGCTACCCTAACTGGGCTGCCAGTGGCAACAGCCCTACGAGAATCTGAGGACCGGAAGAGGTGGAAACAGCTCACGAGACAGGGCGCGGTCAAGTTTCAAGGACTCGTACCTTCAGTGATGAAGAAAGCGACGGAGAAGAAGCATGTATTATCGTACCCAGCTCCGAAATCCGCAATGGCTTAATAACGTCTTTTTTTTATGCGTAGATAAGTGGACGAGCTCACAGCCCACCTGGTGTTAAGCGGTTACTGGAGCCCATAGACATCTACAACGTAAATGTGCCACCCACCTTGAAATATAAGTTCAAGGTCTCAGTATACTTACAGCGGCTGCTCTAACCTTCAAACTGAAACGCGTTTACTGCTTCACGGCCGAAATAGGCGGGGTGGTGGTACCTACCCGTGCGGACTCACAAGAGGTCCTACCACCAATAAAATAATGTCTATAGACATTAACAACGTAAATGTACAAGATGCGGTGCGTGTAGCCCCAATAAATAAATATAACAAGGGGTGAAAAGCTAGTTGGCTTAAGTGACATTTTTGCAACTTTGTCAGTCCAACCAACCACGTCAGTGTCGTGAAAACTGATTTAAAGCCTGATAAGTCAATGGAAACGAACGCACTCCCGTGATTTATCACCGGTCCCAGAGTTGCCGTGTTACGAAAATATTTAATTATTCGCGGCAACGTTTCGGGCCGAATCATCGCTAGATTGCCTGCGTTGCCAGCTCTGACGGATTGATGTCGGATGCAAAAAATTTCAGGACTTTTAATATGTAGAAGTTTTGTAACGAGAAAACACTTAGCTTGTTAGTTTTGAACTCGATGTTTGATAAAAAATAAACTAATAAACTGGTGGTAGGACCTCTTCACTGGTGGTAGGACCTCTTAGGAGTCCGCACGGGTAGGTACCACCACCCCGCCTATTTCCGCCGTGAAGCAGTAATGCGTTTCGGTTCGAAGGGTGGGGTAGCCGTTGTAACTATACTGAGACCTTAGAACTTATATCTCGAGGTGGGTGGCGCATTTACGTTGTAGATGTCTATGGGCTCCAGTAACCACTTAACATCAGGTGGGCTGTGAGCTCGTCCATCCATCTAAGCAATAAAAATAAAAATAAAAATAAAAACTTCAACAAGGAAATTTGAGGCTGCTAAGAGATACTACGTGATCAATTTTTTTTTTTTTTTATTGCTTAGATTGATGGACGAGCTCACAGCCCACCTAGTGTTAAGTGGTTACTGGAGCCCATAGACGTCTACAACGTAAATGCGCCACCCACAGAGAGATATAAGTCCTAAGTATAGTTACAACGGCTGCCCCACTCTTCAAACCGAAACGCATTACGGCTTCACGGCAGAAATAGGCAGCGTGATGGTACCTACCCTTGCGGACTCACAAGACGTCCTACCACCAGTAATTTCACAAATTATGATTTTGCGGGTATTTTATAACACGATGTTAATTCTTCAGCGTGGAATTCAATCGTGAACATTCGTTAAGTACGTATTTCATTAGAAATTGGTATCAGCCAGCGGGATTCGAACACCGATGCTTCACAGATACAAATGCACCGGATGTCTTATCCTTTAGGCCATGATGACTGTATACTGATAATACCTTAAAAAGTCAACTCATTAACCCCTTTCGGTAAGTTTTTCTACCAAGCTTACACCTCATCATCGTAGTCGTGGTCATGTGGAATTCTTGTCTATTATAGCCTTGACAGCTCTTCTCCATTGTATGTAAGTATGTATATTGGTATATAAATATTGGTATATATTTTGTTTATTGTATGTATATATTTTCCATAATAATGTTTTATCTATTAGTACACCGCAACATACCTGCTATATTTTTTATATTTTCCGGAATTTCTATAAATTAAACGGTTGTCTGGAAGAGATCGCTTTTAGCGATAAGACCGCCTATTGTACAAATGTATCTGCTTTTTTTTTATTGTTTTTGAATGTAAATTGTGTTTTGGTGTGCAATAAAGTGTATTCTCTCTCTCTCTCTCTCTCTCTCTCTCTCTCTCCATAATTCGCGAACTGAAACGCGAACTTGGTACGCGCACACGTTAAGTGGGAAAGTTTTTAGTAAGCTTACATCTACCGCATGCTATTATTCAGTGAGTACAGTCTCAATATCAAACCAACATGAATGATCATTTATTTATTGAGCTAATGTTTATCGAGATGAATCCAACTGCAAAAAAGTTGTGTTTGCCGTAATCAAATATTTAATTGATCGAAAATTGTTCGACTATAAAACCAATGGAGACTTCTTTGTTCTATATTTTTTTGGAAACGCTACATTTTAGACATCTGAATTACGCTCATCATGAGCAAGCAAGCAGGCAAGTAAGCACCCGTAGTGAACCTTTTAAATTCAGTATGTTACTGAAATACAATGATATTTTCTTAAATTGACTAGATTTCTAAGTGTATAAATTATTAAATGACTAATGTCTTGAAAACACTACGCGTTTATATAAGCTTAAATAAAAAATAAATAAAAAAAACAATAAAACATACATTTCTAGAAAGTCTTTAACAATGTAGTTTTCATATATTATTATATAATCAATATGTATGGGAAAGTAATTTAATAAAAACGACCATACTAGTAAATTTAGTTTTACCATCAGATTGTATATTGGGAATCGTAATAAAAGTCATTACTGTTCCGCCATTGTACGAATGAAAATGCGAGTTTTTTTTAATTTATTGCTTAGATGTTTCGACAAGCTCACAGCCCACCTGGTGTTAAATGGTTACTGGAGCCCATAGACATCTACGACGTAAATGCGCCACCCACCTTGAGATATAAGTTCTAATGTCTCAAGTATAGTTACAACGGTTGCCCCACCCTTCAAACCGAAACGCATTGCTACTTCACGGCAGAAATAGGCAGGGTGGTGCGGACTCACATGAGCTCCTACCACCAGTAAAAATGTTCCAAGGCAGGCGAAAGTAACTCATATCTTAATGTCTCTGAACTAACAGCCGATTGGAGACCTTGTCTGGTCAGTTCATAAAAAATAAATTAAAAGTATTTCGACTCCACTCATTCCCTGTCCACTCACTGTCCACCGCCAACCGCAGACAAATAATGAATATTATTTAAATATATTACCACTGCAAACTTACACACACATACGGTCGCAAGTTTGTGTATATTTGCGCATTCATCAATGTCATCGCACCCTGTCAGGGCAAAACCAACCCTTCTGTAAACCCTACCAATTTTATTATTAAAGTTTCTAAGGGTATTCGGTGATATTAAATTTTGGATTAGTGGTTATTTAAAAGTCTGTGGCGATGTGAAGGGTAGCTGGTAAGAACTGGATGAGAGAAACCGAGGGTCGTGCTTAGTGGCGTAAAATTGGAGAGGCCTATGGATCAGCTGTAGACTGCTATAGCCTGACCATGATGACTGGTGGATTTACTGGATTTACTGGATTTAGTGGTGGTAGGACCTCTTGTGAGTCCACACGGGTAGATACCACCACCCTGGCTATTTCTGCCGTGAAGCAGTAATGCGTTTGGGTTTGAAGGGTAGGGCAGCCGTTGTAACTATACTTTAAACCTTAGAACTTATATCTCAAGGTGGTTGGCGCATTTACGTTGTAGATGTCTATGGGCTCCAGTAACCACTTAATACCAGGTGGGCTGTGAGCTCGTCCACCCATTTAAGCAATAAAAACAAAAGAAAGATGTATAGATAAGTATAGACCATATAAACCACACAAGCTGACTGCTGTCACTCACATCACGACATGATATTTAAGCTATTAAGCTTTCCATTCAAACGCATGTAAGTAAAGGTAGAGCAGCCTTATAAAACTTATTGACTTACCATCAGCTAAGCCGTCTTGTTGAGATTTCGAGCGTGGCCTCATGTATTAAATCTTCAACTATTCGCGTGTACAAGAACAATGCAGTATTTAGGTCACGTGGATAACAAGGCGGATATAATATAAAACTGGATGTGAACTCTCTCTAACTTTAATACGCGAAGATTCTAATAGTGTTCATTTTTTGATTTGGCAGATTTGAGTTTGGACTAGAATAAAGCAATAGTCAAACTCTTCCCAAGAACTGCGGAAGGCGACTGTTGAGTTCACAGGAGAATGAGCAGTATTATCTGAGTAATATAGCTCCTCTTCCTACTTGCATCGTGTTCCTCAGTGCTGAGGGTTTTCACTTCTTAGATGGGTGGACGTGCTCACAGCCCACCTGGTGTTAAGTGGTTACTAGAGCCCATAGACATTTACAATGTAAATGCGTCACCCACCTTGAGATATAAGTTCTAAGATCTCAAGTATAGTTACAACGGCTGCCCCACCCTTCAAACCGAAACACATTACTGTTTCACGGCAGAAACAGGCAGGATGGCGGTACCTACCCGCGCGGACTCATAAGAGGTCCTACCACCAGTATCGTCCAGGGTCGCGACCATTACGGAGAAATTTTGTTTGGACTGTGTTTCTCCGTTCCTTCCTTTACGCAGTGGATAGCGACATTGATGCTGCAATCCAATGTCGTAATAAATTGATGGGAACAGCGCATGGAACTACGCCCTTAGGCCTCTTTCCTTCCACTTTGCCGTAGATGAGTAGTTTTTCGAGATTTTCAGCTCTTTTCCTCGAGACGTGACCTAAAAACTCAAAAATCCTACGTAGACAAGTGTTGGGTAGTCTTGTGGTGATGCTTAGTTCTTTCAGGATTGATGTTTTGTATCAGAGTACAGTAAAATCTCCGTATTCGCGCTTCCTTGATTCTTGTATTCACTATTTGCGCTAATTAAAACCATTGCGACCCAATTCCTAAGTTCGCGGCTAAAGACTGCTCTTTATTCGCGGATCTAATCGGCACATCGGTACGTACATGCACATCGATAAAAGCGAATTTGCTGCCGCGAAGCAGTCACTCTTCTTTCTCTCATATCGTCATTCACACACTCCATCCATGTCTTCTTCGGTCGACCTCTTCCCCTCTACCTTGCACTACCATTACCATACATCTCCTAGTCACATGCATCTTCTCTCTACGCATCACATGTCCTTAACACGATAACCGTCTGCTTTTTAATTTGTCAATTACCTCTTTAATTTCTTAACTTGGCCATAATGTAAAAATATAAGAAAAATTTAAAAAACTTCTTAAGTTGGGTGGTGACATTCACTTTGTTATGTCCATGGGCATCATGTATCTAGCAACAGTCAAGCCTTCGTCAGTCGATAGTAACACTCGTGTTCAATTTTCGTTTCAAGCCGGTATTTCTAGCAGCGCTGACAATTTATATCCATGTTTGATCCAAAACAATTGTACCACTTAATATCCCAACGCCACGCATTCTTTAGGTAAGCGTCCTGTAAATTGTTTTTCGGCCACAGCGCTCTGTAATGTGTGTATTAATAGCTGTAATATAATATAATTAACGGGTATTAACAATGGAGTTTTTGATGTAAAGCTCCATCCATATGTACATCCATTCGGTTAGGTATAGGAGGTGATAGCTTAACTGACGTGAAATACTTATCAGGACCCGATGACAGCACACGACGTGATAGCTGCCTCCTTTCTAGACTGTATTTTATAATGGCTATCTCACTTTTTAATGCCGCAAAAATTGACTTATTTTCTAGCCTTATGCCATAGACACGGCCCATTGAGTTTCTCGCCGAATCTACTCAGTGGGTCGCGATTGTGATCCGTTGATAGATTATACAAATCACTGCCTGTCCAGGAATTGAACAAAATGATAAAATTATATTTTTTATACTTTTATTATGTACTGCCTTAAGCAATTTTGTATTATTCGATTAACATTAAGTCTGCGGCTTATTGCCTATGCTGTTGGTGTTGCGCACGCGTCTGTTCTCATGTCTGTCCGTCTTCACGTATTGTTCCGAGTCACCCCGCACTCCGCTGTCGCGTGCCCTCCTCGTTTGGGTATCGTCGCCGACACTGCCCTTGCTTGCTGGGGCTAGTTTGTTACCAAAGACTGAGCCCCGTTAGCTCGCCTACACGTTCAGTGAAGCTAGTACAACGCCTCGAGGTTATTAGCATTTCTTCTGCTTCTCGCTTCGGTTTCAACAAGAGTTTATTCTGGATCATTCTACGCTATCTGCTCCTATCTGCCGTCGAGTGTAGAGCATCGTGAACCGTGGTGTCGAGAGTAGTGCGTATCTGGCCAGTCCAACGTGTCTACCTCGTGGTCTTCTTCTTTTAATGATTCAAAGATTACTGGTGGCCCAAAGGCCTTTCCAGTTTCACCAGGACATGGTGGTCTTCTTCTGTCCACCTTAGATAGCATAGCTAGGCAAAAAAAAAGAGAAATCTAAAAGAATGCTTTGCGGTAAATAAGCTCGCGAAACTTCTTTTTTTTATTGCTTAGATGGATGGACGAGCTCGCAGCCCACCTGGTGTTAAATGTTTACTGGAGCCCATAAATATCTAGAACGTAAATGCCGGGTACCTTGAGATATGAGTTCTAAGGTCTCAGTATAGTTACAACGACTGCCCCGCCCTTCAAACCTATTAAAATTAGCTTTTGACCTCTGTTAAAAGTTAGGATTACCTAGAAAATTTCCGCCGAAATATTTGATGTAAATGTTGCTGAAGCAATTCGCGTTGTGAGATCATCTCAGGGTCGAGGCGTACATTGTGTCGGCGGGACAGAGATATAACACGGGGTGCATTCACACTGCGATGCTGTTAGCAGATTGCGTAGGGCTGACAGAGCTCGATAAAATAAATTACATTTTTAATGTTTGATTTTTTTGTGTTTTCATTATTTCTACAGAATTGTTTAGGATCACGTTAACACTTTTAAATATTGATGGATTAGAAAGGAGTGGATGGAAAAGCATGGAGTGAAGCTGTTTCAATTATTTTAATTTTTTCATTTATGTTCGTTCAGGTTAAAATGTGTAATTAAGTTGGTTAATAGATGCTTAGCAGCTGGGAGAAGCTTCTCTGCTACTTCTGAATTGTCCACCGAAAAATACTCAGTAAATAACGTCAATTTCATTCCATCTCGTCTCATTTCATTTAATTTCAACCCAATTGATTAAAATCTTAAAAATTAATCAACTTCATATCATTTTTCATATTTACAGAATGGAAGATGAAAATATAAGACTTGGGTTAAAGATCTCGTTACGGGGTGATAAAATCTTAAATTTTTGTTTAATCAAATAATTATATAAATAGTAATGAAGAGGAGTCCGGTTTCTTCATTAGAACGAATCTGTGAAAAGCGAATTAAAGTTACGGAAACGGTAAAAGTAATTAATTGAAAGGTCATTTCTGCTGAATTCAACAGTGGCTTTACACGGTACGATATAATTAATAGTCGTCGTGGCCTAACGGATAACACGTCCGGTGCATTCGTGTTGAAGCGATGCATCGGTGTTCGAATCCCGCAGGCGGGTACCAATTTTTCTAATGAAATACGTACTCAACAAATGTTCACGATTGACTTCCACGGTGAAGGAATAACATCGTGTAATAAAAATGAAACCCGCAAAATTATAATTTGCGTAATTACTAGTGGTAGGAACTCTTGTGAGTCCGCGCGGGTGGGTACCACCACCCTGCCTATTTCTGCCGTGAAGCAGTAATGCGTTTCGGTTTGAAGGGTGGGGCAGCCGTTGTAACCGTGAAATAGGCAGGGTGGTGGTACCTACCCGTATGGACTCACAAGAGCCCCTACAAACAGTTGAGAGGTTTCATTCAGAAAAATCACTCTCCTTTTTGTATTGGCTTCTAATCTTATATAACACGATTTCGCAAGGGACTTTACAGGAACGAATCTATCATGTTATCGTTGGGCTACCTTTTTTTTTTCTTTCCCTACCTAAGCTGATAGCCTTAGGGCTATTTCAGCGTAACCCTAACGTTTGTAGCTGAGCTCACGGGGCTCAAACCTGATGACGTTGCTAACACGAACCCTAGCAAGAGCCGTGCTTCGCAGAATCTACCACCGGATCGGAAACGCGACCCACTGAGAAGATCCGGCGAGAAACTCAGTGGGCTGTGTCTGAGAGTTAATTTACTCGTCGAGCCCTTCGTCGCAAGCGACGGGTTCGACGAGAACGGTGACCGGTGCTTGAAGTACCTAGAAGCACCGTTAGTGGATCGGGAGGTGGACTACCTGTATTCTCTGTCTACACAAAATATGAGTTAGGTTTTCGGTGTGGCAGCCCTATTAAGTTGGAGCATAACTTGTGTAGAATACTTTTGTGGTAACATTAT
This sequence comes from Bombyx mori, assembly GCF_030269925.1. Taxonomy (NCBI): domain Eukaryota; kingdom Metazoa; phylum Arthropoda; class Insecta; order Lepidoptera; family Bombycidae; genus Bombyx; species Bombyx mori. The sequence continues at coordinate 4,997,319 of NC_085108.1, read as the reverse complement.
ATATTTTTTTTTTCACGAATATATTTTTCAACTCTCCTCTCCTTATCTCGTGTTTGTTTTTGTTTTAAAATAAATAATTTGTTAAATTATATTTTAAGATACCGTATTTGTTACTTTCGGGCTATCGGAGTTCGGACGAGCGATAAAATTTAAGTATCCTTATTCACTTTTTAACTCGCTTTTATATGAGTTTGCTGTTACGTTTGTTTGTATGACGCGAAATATTTGGACGTCATTTTCACTGACTTCAAGAGTTTTAATTAACTCGAAAATTTTCACACGCATCAAGTGCGATGACGATACAATAATTTATGATATTCGCTCTTATTTTTATTTTTTACTAGCTGACCCGGCAGACTTCGTAGTGCCTCAATCGATAAACAAAACACCTAAACTTTTGTGTAAAATAAGTTTAAATCAAATAAAAGGAATCCGTCCGACGGGGGACACATATCAAAGGAAAAACAAAATTGTTATTTTTATTTAATTCTGAGCATTTTCATTCATTTATCTACATTTTAAACCTTCTCTGGACTTCCACAAATAATTCAAGACCAAAATTAGCCAAATCGGTCGAGCCGTTCTCGAGTTTTAGCGAGACTAACGAACAGCAATTCATTTATATATATAAAAAAATGAAATGCTTATATCGATTTTTTATGTTTGAGAAGTTACTGGTGGCCCGGAGGCCTTTCCAGCTTTACCAGGGCATTTGGGCGAGCAAAGGCTCAGCCAGGAGGGGTGGAATTGGCTAACAGCTGCCCAAGCGCCTCCAAAGGAGACCTAACGATTTAAAAAGGAGCTGTTTCGCGAATGAATCTACTACCGGATCGGAATCGCAACCCGCTGAGAAGATCCGGCGAGAAACTCAGCTGGCTGATGCTTAGGTTAGGTTGCACGTCGAACTCTTTGCCGAGTTTTATTTATTTATTTTTTATTGCTTAGATGTGTGGATGAGCTCACAGCCCACCTGGTGTTAAGTGGTTACTGGTTACACACCTTGAGATATAAGGTCTAAGGTCTCAGTATAGTTACAACGGCTGCCCCACCCTTCAAACCGAAACGCATTACTGCTTCACGGCAGAAATAGGCGGAGCGGTGGTACCTACCCGTGTGGACTCACAAGAGGGCCTACCACCAATAAGTTCGACGAGTATGGCTATCGGATTTGCTCTAATATCCTGACCGGTACTAAAAGAGTAAAGAAATATATGAAATTAACAGTTAGTTCGGTTTGATTTCGATTTTAAACTACACTATATATTGTTTATTAAAGACGGCAAACTTAATGGTGTATGCTCTGTTTCTTCTTAGCTCTTTTCAGAGATGCGGAGTATACTCTGTAACCTGTGATTACCTCACTTGACTGTTCTATTACGAACAATCACATTTCAAAAATTAAAACTGCTCTTACGTACTAAAACTGTAGAGTATACGAAATGTGAGAAAATATCCTGATTAATATCAAAAGAATAATAAAAAAGGTTCTAATTTTTTTTTTATAGTTGGGCTTGCTTTTTAAACTTGTTGTTTCAGTTTTTTTATTTACATATAATATATTAATATTATAAAGAGGAAAGATTTGTTTGTTTGTTTGTTTCGAATAGGCTCCGAAACTACTGGACCGATTTGAAAAATTCTTTTTCCATTAGAAGCCGACATTGTCCCTGATGAACATAGGCTACTTTTTTTAATATTTTTTTTTTTTTTTTTTGTTTCATGTGTATTTTAATGTTTCCGAAGCGAAGCGAGGGCGGGTCGCTATATTTACATATGAGGCCGTCAGTGCAAAAGTGGCCTAAATCACATTTTTTTTATTTTCATGCTTATATATTGCAATTTATTTAAAACATAATAAATTTTGATGCAAAACCGGCCTGTACCTAGTCTCACGCGTAGAGAACAGATGGCTTTGTAAATATTATTTTTATGCGTATTGTTTTGGCCTACGAAGCAGTGTACAAGTAAATTCCAACTTCATTATCTCCATATTAACTTAGGACACTTTTGCGCTGACTGCCTCATATAACTTTTTATAATTAATGATTAGTGAACACGAATAAGTTGTTGGCGTAACATTCCTGCGTTAAATATTTTGAATTTCTTTTTGAAAACATTGAATTTTTTACACAATATGAAAAAATACAACAATTTATCCATGCTTTTTTTTTACTGGTGGTAGGACCTCTTGTGAGTCCACGCGGGTGGGTACCACCATCCTGCCTATTTCTGCCGTGAAGCAGTTATGCGTTTCGGTTTGAAGGGTGGGGCAGCCGTTGTAACTATACTGAGATCTTAGAACTTATATCTCAAGGTGGGTGGCGCATTTACGTTGTGGATGTCTATGGGCTCCAGTAACCACTTAACACCAGGTGGGCTGTGAGCTCGTCCACCCATCTAAGCAATAAAAAAAAAGCTAGTCAGATATTTTACACTTTTTTATTTTTTCTTCGGGCCGGGGGCCAAACCTCCCACGAGGTCCCCGCGCGGGGTATGCGGGACTGGTCCGCGACTGCGAGACCGCGGGCCCAAGGATGTTTTTAGAACCCTACCCACTAAACGACTCCCCTGCACTCTTCACCCAAGCGTCCGATCCCCTCCGAGGTCAGATCCGGCGAGAAACTCACTGAGCGAAATTCGCGATACGGAAACCTAATTAGGAAACTTCAAATGTGCAATTCAGCTCTATGAGAAGGCATAAGGTCTTCTGTCATATTCAGTTTGAATGTAAAATTCTCATACTGCCGTCGCATAATGATAAAGCCGATACAGACTTCCACTGAATATTCTATAGCGTTATCAAAGATATTTTAATTGCGGTTCGCGAGTGTAAGGCCCCGGTTTCATTTGCATAGGTCAAGCGAATTCTCAATGGCGGATCATAGAGTAAGTCATACATTGTCTTTGTAGAGGGTGCCAAGTTCTTTTAATTCACACTTTACATGTTTTTTTTGTTAGGCACACAATACACATTACAAGCGAAGTAAAAAGATACACAATAAAGAACCAAAAATAAAAATAAAACCTGGCGTGTAACATACTTGTACAAATTTGTAACATGTAATATGTAATATGATAACGAAAACAATGACCTATAGTGCAAAGTAGAAGGAGAAGTGGTCGACCGAAGAAGACATGGATGGAGTGTGTGAGAGAGAGAGGAGTAAGTGTTGAGATGACGGCTGATAGAAGAGAATGGAAGAGAAAAATTAGCTGTGCCGACCCAATAGGGTGGAGACAAAGGAGTCGAAAACGAATCTAACTTTTAAAGAATGAATGAAGAAATAATAATGAATGAAAGAATGAAAGTACATTTCTTATTTAATGACTAATGCGTTCTCTACCAGTTTAATAAAAGATGATACTGTATGATGCAGTTAATCAATTTTTTTAATTTATTGCTTAGCTGGGTGGACGTACTGACGTCCACCTGGTGTTCAGTAGTCACTGGGGCCCATAGACATCAACAGAGAAAATTCCGCCACCCACTTTGAGACATGAGTTCTAAGTCACAGTACAAAGGCTCCGCCCCATGCGGCTTAACGGCAGAAATGGTGGTGTTTTGAAGTCAAATGGAATTCTTCATTGCATTAGAAGCTTTCGGAACTCGTGATAAGAGCTTATAGGAGCTCATTGTGATCACAATGCAAATGTCATTACTAAGGTCGATCGCAACTATTACCCGCCTTGAGATATGAGGTCAAATCTCAATTACGGTACGGCCAACCTCAAACCATAAACCACCAAATTTTTTTCTTCCAATGACACAACAGTCCTGTTGAAAAGTCTGAAGATTGTCACTAGCATGAAGGAAGCTCTTCTGAGGAAGGCTTTTAGTTTTCCATCAGCCCACCAAGTGATGCCGTGGACCTTTGCTTCCTCATCTCTGTTAGATCATCATCATCATCAGCCTTTATCTGCCCACTCATAGGCCTTCCCCAATGCCTTCCACATAATGCGGTCCTCCGCCTTCCGCATCCAACGACTTCCCGCCGTGCGCACTAAGTCGTCGGTCCACCTGGTTGGAGGACGCCCCACGCTCCTGGTACCCATCCGTGACCCATTCGAGGACTTTCCTCCCCCACCTGGCGTCGCTGGCTCGACAGATGTGACCGGTCCATTGCCACTTCAGCCTGCTAACTTTGAGAGCTATCTCGTCGGTTAGATCGACTGCTATTAAGCCCACAGTTCGACTAATGACGTTTTAATTCGGAAACCCCGAAACTGTTATTGTGGGTTGGATAACTTGACATCTCAGAGACGCCAAAATCAGTGTAATAATTTCATGTATACGCTTTTGATCATAGAATCGCTTTGGGTAGATTAGACAGAAAAGTATTGGTTCATTGTTTTTTTTTATTGCTTAGATTTGTGAAAGAGCTCACAGTCCACCTGGTATTAATTGGTTACTGGAGCCCATAGACATCTACAAGGTAAATGCGCCACCCACCTTGATATATCAATTCTAAGGTCTCAAGTATAGTTACAACGGCTACCCCACCCTTTAAGCCGAAACGCATTACTGCTTCACGGCAGAAATAGACAGGGTGGTGGTACCTAACCACGCGGACTCACAAGAGGTCCTACCACCAGTAAAGGAACGATGATGAATGGATCATCATTCCTGTGATGGAATTTTATGGGACGCGTAAACTTTATAACGTGTGGCGAACAAAAAAGCTAAATATACATTTGAAAAGGTATCATCTAACCTTCGTCATCAGATTCAATTGAATCTAGAAATTAAAAAAAAATTAACAGAGTTTATCATATCGTAGATATGATCTAGTGACATTGAACTTAGAAACCTTTTACTTATAAATCATGGAATCCCGACTATAAAAGATGTGTGTATGTTCCTATAGACTGGTGGTAGGACCTCTTGTGAGTCCGCGAGGGTAGGTACCACCGCCCTGTCTATTTCTGCTGTGAAGCAGTAATGCGTTTCGGTTTGAAGGGTGGGACTGCCGATGTAACTATACTTGAGACCTTAGAACTGATATCTCAAGGTGGGTGGCGCATTTACGTCATAGATGTCTATGGGCTCCAGTAACCACTTAACACCAGGTGGACTGTGAGCTCGTCCACCCATCTAAGCAATAAAAAAAATCAACATTAAAGTCAGCATATTGCTATTCAAGCAATGTCTGTATTTATTTCAAGATAATTCACTTAATGAACACCCATAAATCACTAACTAGCCTTATAAGTAATATTAAATAATTCAAATTTAATTCGAATCGCCATTTTCGCTATCTAGCGAAATTCCACAGATAAAATAAAATACTGGCTAGTTAAAACAAACACAGTCTCATAAATAATTCATTTACGAATAAAAGACTGGCTTGTGTAGTGGCCAGTGTTTCCCTCATAGAAGCGAGATTTAAAAAAAGAACACAGTAACCCCGTGCGCACATCGTGGAAGTCACGTTGGAGAAGTATATGTTGGCTTTATATTGGAGCCAATATTGGACAATGTCGAAGAAATTTCAGAATTGATTTTTTTTTATTATTGCTTAGATGGTTGGACGAGCTCACAGCCCACCAGCTGGTGATCATTTAAGATAAAGCTTAACACAGGAGACAGCCGCTATAAAACTGAGACTTTAAGCTCAGGTCTCGAGGTGGCATTGAGATGTCTATAGGCAAACTATAAGGTCTTCCATCTACGTGTCTACATTTAAAAAAAAACTAGAGCATTCAACTGTAGAATTACCACACACAAACACTTAAACTTCGAATAACATTTTAACGAAACCAATAGATATTAGTAAAAAATTATAGTCAAATTAACATATCGTTCTAACACTCAACCGATGCAATGTCAGTTATTTTCTTAATGGCGTTAAAATATCACATCGCCCCGTTATAATAGATTATGAGTATACTCGTATATACGGCTAGTATAATTAATTAGTTCGATTTAAGTTATAAGAATTGTGTACAATATTTAAAAACTAAATACTCCTGAATATTGAACCGAAGATTAATTAATATCATTTTTATTTACTGGTCAAGATATTAAAGCGAAGTCATAAGATTATTGTATCATCATCGGTCGTTTTGAAGTCTGTTTCACAGATTAGAAGCTAAACGTCAAGACCCGTCTATCTACGATCTGTATGCAGCGTCTCCTCAAGTACTTCGGACACGTGGCCCGACGAAATCCTGACAACTTGGAAAAATTAATAGTTGTGGGTCACGTGGAAGGAAAGAGAAGTCGAGGAAGTTTGCCAACCAGGTGGACGGACATTGTCAAGGAAGCTACAAACACCCGCGTCCCGGGCGTCATTAAGCAGGCCGAATGCAGGCAACATTGGAGGAAGCTGGTGCAAAAACTAGACCAAGGTGGTCACGACCCTCAGAAATGAGGAAGCGACGAAGAAGAAGAAGCCCCGTGAGCTCGCCTACTTCTTCAGTGAAATACGACCCGTGGAGATCACTAGAATAGAACAGGAATAAAAAGAAGTCTATGAAAATGACGTCTAAAGATACCGATACAACAAAACACACCACAACCTAAAAAAAATCATGTTAAGAACCAGCGGAAAACACACGTAAGCTTCCCTAAATAGTTATTAAAACAATAATATTGGAAAACATTTAGTATCGTGAAAAAATATAATCACAATGCATTAAAATATTAGCCGTTTATATGATAGCTATCATTTTTTTATGAAAGAAATTTCATGTTTCAAACACAGCCGTATTTTCCTTTTGTGTTATAAGTAATCCTATTTAATACCACTTTCATTCATGAGCCTTCTATTCGACAACCAACTATTGGACCAATGGACAAAAGATTGGCGTATTAACACCATCATAAACCTATAAGCAAACATCAGTGTGTAAAGAGGGGCTTTAACTATCATTCTCAATTCAAAAACCATACGGAATGCTTGATTTTTTTTTTCTTTTTTATTCTTCATTTTTATAGACCAAAGGATTTGATTCATACGAGCATCATAAAGCCTTTGATTGCGAAGTGTGAAGTGCTTTCGTCTTGTTTTGTTTGACGTTTTTTTTTTTTTCAAAACTTTATTTTCGTTTGTGAGTTATTATTATTATTCCAGTTCGCGGTATCCGCGCGCCGGAACCCGTTTCTCCGAGACGTTTGGGCCGTGACCTTTAGGGATGTGCACTTTATGTTTACAATTACATCGATAATCGTCTTTTAATATCGATTTGAAATATTCGATCGAAAATATTTAAACCACTGCATTCGTTATTGTCAGTGCAGTTTTTTTTATTCGTCCTTGTAGGCAGATGCGTATACGTCCCACCTGATGGTCAGTGTTACCGGCGCTCATAGACATCAGCAATGCCAAGGGTAGAGCCAAGCCGCTGCCTACCGTTAAGTACTCTCCACAAGCCTCGTTTGAAGAAAGACCTGTCATGGCGCTCGGGAAACACCGTAGAGGGGAGTTCATTCCAAAGCCGGATGGTAAGTGGTAAAAAAACATGTCTAGCAGTGCACTGTGAATGAAGGCAGCGGTACTAAGTAGGATAACACTGCTCTCGTGGCTGGCGGTGCGATGGTAAGAACGAGATGATAGGATCGTATCAAACAATTCCTCAGAGCGCTTCCCATGAAAAATACGATATAATATTGACCATGATTTCAAAGACAGAGCTAAGTGGAGGACTGTGGGATGGGACCACCATGTGAAATGCACAGCGAGGAAGAGAGAGAAAGAGAGTACATTTGCCAAGTTACAGTTGAGATTTGAGAACTAAACATCTTGTAAGTCCGCACGGGTAGGTACCACCACCCCGCCTATTTTTGGATTGAAACAGTAATGAGTTTCGCTTTGAAGGGTGGGGCAGCCGTTGTAACTATACTGAGACCTTAGAACTTATATCTCAAGGTGGGTGGCGCATTTACGTTGTAGACGTAGATGTAATGGGCTCCAGTAACCACTTGACACCAGGTGGGCTGTGAGCTCGTCCACCCATCTAAGCAATAAAAAAAAAACGATTAAACAGTGTTTTATCGAATACACACCATCACTTATATATGCGCCATCTTTACACCGTCCACGTTGCACCTATATCGGTCTCTTTCTAGCGGAATTCTAGAGTTCACTGGATGCACGGTTCATTTGATGTTAAACCGACAGTGAATTCTCTTTGCGATTTGAAAACGAATCTGAACGAATTTTTATTCTAGTCTAAAATCAATATCCAGTGGTAAAAGGCTATTTGGCTTAAGCGAGATTTCGCTTGATACGCGATATATTTGGTATTAGCATCAACGGGGTATCTGGGACTGGACGATCGCAGATAATGGGAGCGGACCGCGGGCCCAAGGGATGGAATTTAGGACCCTACCCGCTAAACGACTCCCTTGTACTCTTACACCTGAAGTCCGATCTGTGCCCGGGGTTGGAATACGGTCAGAGTAGGGCGGTTCCCGTGGTCAAAACTACAACGAGACTCGCGGCGCCAGATCCAGGACACCTGACCGACGGGTCGTCCAGGTGATTGTTGATGACCAACGACGCCATTCTCCGCGGTACGGTGGCTTGTCAGGCCCAAGCGATGCTGCTATCGTTCCGAGATACCCCGTTGGGTCAGAACCACCCTTTCTTTACTTTCTGTGTTTCAGAACCACTTTGCCGGGTCGGAACGCGATGTACCGCAGACCGGGCTGCATTTCCACAGTATGTGCGAGGACAAAATGCGAATCGTAGCCGTCAATGCGTCATCCCATCCTCTTGGTGCCATTGCATTTGAGTGACGGTACCGTGCGGCGCATTCTCGCCCCCTCTTGACCATCATCGGGAGGAGATTGCCTTCTTACAGGGGTAGTAGCTGGATGAATGCCCTCCTCCGATCCCCGGTTCCGCGAGATGGTAAACTCGCAAAAGTAGTGCATCGCCTGTCAGGACTCATCGTCACCGAGTATCGTAGCCACGACGGTCGAAAGTGACAGGTCCGGTCCTATCTTCGTGACGAGCGTGTGCTCCGCCGTGTCTTCGTTACAGCCCCTGCAGTGATGGCATTTCGGCGTAGGCTCCCTCCGGGCAACGAGGTGCAGGTAGCTGCCGAAACAGCCGTGTCCCGTGAGCAACTGCGTCGCCCGGAAGGTGAGACATCGTCGGTCGTGATTCACCCAGTCTGAGAGGACCGGGCGGATCGCCTACGACGGTCCATCGTCCGTAGGCTGTCCTTGGACTCCGATAACCACTCAACGCCAGTCGAAGGTCGAGGTATGGTGGTCAAATAAAAGTAAACTAGACGTCCCGCAGTAGTCGAAATTCGACTATAATTAATTGGAATTGTAAGTTTGTACACCATTATAATTGTATTTTATATACTTCTATAATCACAAATTTCGCCAAGACTACAACTATAAAAAATATTAACAAAGACAAACAATATTTCATCTATTCTCAATTTGACAATAGACGTCAAGAACAAAAGTTTGACAATAAATAGTATGCATGCGTGTGTGCTTCAAATAGTATGTAGTGTGTGTAATGTTTTCTTTATTGATTTAATGTATCTTTTATGCATTATTTTAAAAAAATATTAGCATTGTGCACTTCTTCTCTATATTCTCTATAAGTGTGGAAAATTTCATAATCCTCCGTCCGCGCAATTTTCGTAAAAAGGGATACAAAGTTTTTGCTTCACGTATTAATATATAGATGATTCTTGACAGAAACAGTTGAATTTACAGATGCATAAGCACACGGTATTCGGAGCAAAAGAATATGCATACGTACGTACGCTTAACGCCTGTCAAATGTGTTATAAACTTGAAAAGTTCAACGAATAAGTATGCTACAACTTGAAATAACTTGGATAAGTAGCGTTAAGTTATCGTATGGTGTGAGTCGAGAGAGATGAAGCGGAACTCTCAAAATTTAATATTTTTGGTTTATTTGGCTAATAAACGAAATTCGACCTTAATTGTGAAAACGTTAAGGCTTAGAATCGCTTTAAGTCATACGTTTTCTCATTTGTTTTTGACATTTTGGAAAAGAAAAGTGACAACATCAATTTTTTTTTTGCAATATCATAGTTGTCTTGTTTCGATTCCATTGCTGCCAGTGTCGTGTTTGTTTAAAAAAAAGGTTTTATGCAAAATGTAGCGGAATGAAAATAAACTAATTGATTTGTAACTGTAATCCATTAGAGTGAAATGGAAAGAAATTCTAACTTTAAGGACTATTGAAAGCTACTGAATAATTAAAATAGAAAAAGGTAGGTGCATAACAGCTTAATCTTTATATTAATTCTCATCATTATGTCTTATTATTTTGTAAATTTATTAATACACACAGCTAACGCATTTTAAATAAATGTCTTACTGTTGTATTTTTACTAAAAATCACAAAAAAAAAACAGAGAGAGAGAGAGTTCTGCTCTTTTAATATTTTCTTTAATTAATTCTGTTTTGAACAAAATACGTAGCGCGGAAGCAAAAATTTTCAACATATAGCATCCGTTTTTACACATATTACATCCGTTGGTCCGACCAGATAAGCACTGCTGTTGATTCCACATTTTACAAAACTCTCCATATCGTCAGAGAGAGAAAGAGATGGAAAAAGATAGTGCGAATAAAAGTGATAGAGAAGGTTGGTCACGACCCTCAGCATTGAAGAATAGGACGTAAGAAGGACGAAGAGGAGAGCATCCAGTACGAGTAAAATAGTTCGAGACTCAAATGTAATTTTATACAGATTGTATGTATGTATGTAGGGTAGAATGAAATAAATGTGGCTAAAGAACTGTTTTTTTTTTTTTTTTGTTTCCCTTGTAGGCAGACGAGCATACGGCCCCCCTGATGGTGAGTGGTTACCGTCGCCCATGGACTTCAGCAATGCCAGGAGCAGAGCCAAACCGCTGCCTACCGCTTAATACTCTCCCAAGCTTCGTTTGAAAAAGGACATGTCATAGCGCTCAGGAAACACCGTGGAGGGGAGCTTATTCCATAGACCGATGGTGCGTGGCAAAAAAGACCTCTGGAAACGCACTGTGGATAACCGCTGCAGTATGCGTGAGAGAAAGGGACCCCAGACGGACTGACGCCATAACGCGTTACGTAACGATGCGGTATACCTTCCCATAAGAAGCTATCACTTCAAAAAAAAAAAAAAAAAGAGTTTAAAATAGATAAATCATCTATTCCTGATTTTTGTTCAATTGCTTTATTTCCTAGCTCTGTATTGAGTCTACAATGAGTGGCAAATCCAACAAACATCTTATCGCAATACATTGAAGAAATTCAAAGAAAAGCCAAACCAAAAACTTTATTTAGCGTCCGTCGACTGTGAATTAAAATATCGCTCAAATTCATCACTTAGAACACGTATAGCTGAGTACAAAAACACGATGCAACCTCGTGAATGCAGAGAGTGAATCATCCAGTACTATACCAAACTATACACAAGCTTAGCTTGAATAAAACTGGCGATATCATACGTTATGGCCGTCATGCTAAATATTATTTGCGCTTTACGTGTTAACGACTTTTTTAAGCTTATTTTAAGTATAAAAATATGTAGGTATATGGGATGCATATCGTGAGACTGTCTTCTTCAAAAAATACTTTAAGAATGAAGGTCTTAATATGAAGATTTATCCGTATTTTAGTTACTTGATCACGAATTGCTTCCCTGATTCGCCGCGTGCGGGTCAGTTGCAACAGCTACCTACGGCTGTTCGCCTCACGGATGGATCTGGACTGCCCAATAATGCAACACTGGACACGTGTGCATGTTGAGCACTCTGGATCCAAACCAGCCTTTAGGTTAAGATAGTTTTAATGTAAATTTTGAGTTTGTGTTTTATTGTTTGTGTATTATTATTTGATTTTTTGTTTTAATTATTATTATTGTTGATTTTGTTTTAGGCCGAGATTGTAGTTGTTGTTTTTATTTAATTCTAATATAAATGAAATGTTAATGAGTGTAATATGGATGCAAAATCTGATGTAAATGAAATAAATAAAAATAAATGACTGTTAAATTTTGCTGAATGAAATGAATTATTAATACGTAATAAGAATTCGAAAGAAATAATATCCATTGATAATTTAAATTGACAAACAAATTATAATTGGAGTAATACACGAACTGACACATGCAAATGTTTTCTTTGATGCTTGCAGACTTTTTAGGGACAAAGATAGCTGGCACCGCTCATCCAAACCTCACGCTTCCATGGAACTTAGTTTATTTGCTTAGGACGAAAGGGCGCGGCGTGAAAATTAAAGAAACCACGTAGATTTTGATAAATCGTGTCACGATAATGTTCATTGTGGCATGTTTTTCGCACCTTGCCATAATACTCTAATGGAGGGCCTTTTTTCCTACCTATTCGCCGATAGCCTAAGGGGATATTCTAGCAACGCTATGTCTGATAGGTGAGCTCAGGGGCTCAACCTGCGTTAGTGTGCTAACTTTGACCAGTGCTTCGACGAATCTACCACGGGATCGGAATCGCAATCAATTGAGAAGATCCGGCGAGAAATTCAGTGGGCTGTCTATTGTTAATATTTTCAGCCAAGAAATAAATACAGATGACTTTTTTATTTTTTCCTTTTTTTTCCTCCTACTTATGCTGATAGCCTTGAGAGGCTATTTCAGCTTCACCCTAACGTGTGTAGGTGAACTCACGGGGCTCAAGCCAGAGTGTTGCTAATACTGACCCTAGCAAGAGCAGTGCTTCGCAGAATCTACCACCGGATCGGAAACGCGACCCACTGAGAAGATCCGGCTAGAAACTCGGTGGGCTGTGTCTATGGGTACAGATGACCTGGTGTTTCTAATGACTAGAAATGCAAGTATTTAATGTTGTTATTCTATAAAACTTTTCGGCAATTTCGACCTTGGGCAGTGCGTAAAACGGGCAATGCTACTTTAGCAGATAAACAACAAAAACAATTGCTTTTTTAATCACGACGGGCCCGTCCCAGACTCGATCGAACAAAAAACGACTCATTCCATGTTATTTTTCATTCATACGAAATTTCGGAAAATGACGAATGCGTTTTTGTCATATTTTTTTTGGGTTTTTTTTTCATGTTTGTACTTTTGAAATTGAATGTTTACATTGATATCGAGAACTGATTGGATTCTGACTGGCGTAATCAAACATGACTCGCATAGGTATTGGACTATTGTTCAAACGCGATAAAGGCACATTCCGTGAAGGAATACGTCATAATTTTTCCTTTAGTTATAGGCGTAAGTTTGGGGATTGTCGTTGGGGATTGTCGCTGCTAATGCGTTTGAAGCCAGGAACAGAGGACTTCTGGAGTGAACGAGAAAGGAATCTTCCATGGTTCAGGTATCTGTCAAATTTCTTGTGTTCTGTGATAGCTACATGACTGTGCAATCCAAAATTTGATCTCGACTCTCAAGGTAATTAGGGCCATTCAAGTCAAACTAAACGAGTCTCAAAGGACTAAGGACTTAAAGTTAACCTGCTAAAACAGCTGGTATCTTTACAGAGGTGGTCAAAGCAGCAATTACTGATCGCGTATCATAAGAAATGTATCGGTTCTTAATCTTTAACTCAATAACAATTCGGCCGTCTCGAAACGACAGACGGAGCTTTCATGATTTACGTGACCGCCGAAAGCTTAATAAACAAGACTTCTCGTTAGCTTTACGAAGATTAAAGCAATAAGTTTTGGCGTGAACCTAAACAAAAAAAATAAGAAATACAGGTTCAATTATGTAAAGCCATCGAGATTTCGGTACATTCGCGTCATTAAATGCGTATTTATGAGTTGTTTTTTTAACGGGACTCAATGAACTATTGAGTTCAGGGAATCTTATTGGTTAGATTGTTTGGTTATAGTACCACATGCTCGGAGAGGTCCAAATGTCACGTACCCAACATCCATGTCTGAATTCCGGCGTCCAATGAAATTCTTCATAAAAATCTAAATATAACAGTCGATCGACGATGACCATCTTGTCTGAGGAAGTACGTGCATACATGACACTTGCTAACGAAGGATTCCACGATGAAAGAGTATCGGAGGCCAATTAGGCTAAGCTATAGACATGTGCTTTTTCAAACGAAGCTTGTACCGCAAAATGGGGAGTATTTTGGAGGTTGGTTCTGCCCCTAGTATTGCTGATGTTCATGGGCGACGGTAATCAGACTGACTGATTTTATTTTGAAGTTTGGTAACGGTCGGATCAAAGTCTATACAAAGATAGGCCATGAAATCGGGGCGGGTTTGTCTTTTATTGTTACTAGACGATGACCGAGCATTGCTCGGTTTTTTTTTGATAACGCCACCTTGTTGCGTCTTTAAAGCGGTTAGTTGCCCTCAATTAAGATAAATAGTTTTATTATTCGCCAATAGATGTCGGGAAGAGTTGATTATTAAAAAACACAAATAGAACAACATTTTCTGAAAATAAATCGTAGCTAGATCGATTTATCGCCCCCGAAATCCCCTGAATACTAAATTTTATGAAAATCGTTGGAGCCGTTTCCGAGATTCAGATTATATATATATATTAATATACAATAATTGCTCGTTTAAAGGTATAAGATAAGATATACAGCAAGTGTTATATTGTTCGGCTGTAAGCACGCGGTATCCAATAATTGATCATGAACTAATGAGAGTAAGGTTCTTCCTTAATTACTTTCGAATGAAATGCTTTTTTTTTATTGCTTTGATGGGTGGACGAGCTCACAGCCCACCTGGTGTTAAGTGGTTACTGGAGCCCATAGACATCCACAACGTAAATGCGCCACCCACCCCGAGACAAGTTCTAAGGTCTCAAGTATGTTACAACGGCTTCTCGTATGGTAAGATGGAAATGTCACACGATAATTTAGATCGTTTTCTCCAAACTACACTTCTTTTATCTAATTTATGTAATTGAAAACCAATTATAGGCTAGAAGCGACCGTTATTTACCACTTTCTAGTTTATCTCAACTATTGAGTGCTCTCGTAAGTATGCTCATGAGTACTTAAGGCTTTATGGTAAGAATAACGTGCACAATTCTCAGACGACCCTTTATTCTTAGTGCTTAAGAGTCGATTGAGCCTATAAGCATGCTGGTGCAAGCTTGAGTCACGTTGAGGTCACAGTTTTTTTTTCCAATTCCCGTATTATCATTGAATCACATGACGCTTTGTTACAAAAACAAATTACATAAATCTCACATTATTTTTGAGGATTTAATTTTAATTTATTGGCTTCAGTTACGATGTTAGGTGAGTAATACAGTAAGTAAGCTTGTGAATTAGATTATAGTATATTACAAGCGGCCCGCTTCGGCTCCGGTCGGGTCTTTAACAAAAATTTCAACGATATTTGACATTGTTTTATTTTTTTAAATAAAAGAACACTTATTGCGGCATAACTATATAAGTTAGATATATGCTGTCGTGACACTTTTTGTAAATAATTATGTGTTCTACAAAGTCGTAGTAGATTATTTTATTCTATCATCAATAGTTTTCGCAGGGCACGCGATGTAAAAAAGTATTTTGGGTAATTTTTTTACACCTTGGGTTACATAATTGGAGTTTTAGTAAAGTACTCTAATTTTTTTCAAAAAATTATATAGCCTATCTCACTCGGGAATAGTGTATCTTCCAAACAGTGAAAGAGTTTTTCAAATCGGTTCAGTAGTTTCGGAGCCTATTCAATACAAACAAATCTTTCCTCTTTATAATATTATTATTAGTATAGAAATCTATTTGACAAACTAAAAAAAAATAGAACCCAAAAATGGGATTAAATATATCGACGGGTCAAAAGCTGTTTGGTTTAAAAGCGACATTTTTGAAACTTTTCAGGAGAGGCATTTAAAGTTGAAACTTTGGAAAAATTATTATGAAAAAAATAGAAATAAAACTTCTTCAGCTATTTTAATGGACACATAATAAGTTCGATTAAAAACATCGAATTGTTGGTGCTAATCTATACGTACAAAAAAAAATGGAGTGTCTCTTTGTAATATTGAAATGACAATTATATGCATAACATGCATATGAATATACATACACCTAAATAACATTTTTTACAATTTTTGTCTGTCTGTCTGTCTGTCTGTTTATTCCGACTAATCTCTGGAATGGCTCGACCGATTTGAGCGAGACTTTCACTGATAGGTAGCTGATGGTATAAGGAGTGACTTAGGCTACTTTTTTTAGACTAGCTTTGCCTCGCGGCGTCAATAACCGCGGGTAACGTCGCGGGACTCAGCTATCAATAATAAAATTTATTTTTTCCGAAGCGAAGCGAGGGCAGGTCGCTAGTACCAAATAAAATTGACCTTTAATTACAAAGATAAATCACGCGTTTTAAGCGAAATGACGCTTAAGACCAAACATTTCGCCCCTCGATATGCATTATATAGTTACTTATATTGGAACGAAGTTCCTTATCGCGCGTTGTGAAAGGGGGCTAGACGGAAAAAATTCTTACGAAAAGTTGTCACGACACTTTTTAGATTCGTCATTCTGACCAATCAACGTGTAGGCGCTTATCGCGTGACATTGCTCGTATCCGATTGGTCCGCGTAATGTAAGTACAGTTTCTCGAGATAGCGTTTCAACAATAGTAATTTAGTTCATAGTATTATTTTTTTTCTTCTTCATAATGCCGTAATTTATTATTGTAACTTAAAAAAAAAATTACAATTCCTTCACTAATTAATCGAAAGGAACTTCGTTCCATCCGGGTGTCCCTTGACACCTCTGAAGTTGTTTTTTTTCTCGTATTTTGCTTAAGAATCACGTATGCACTACTGTAAGTCTGTAACACGATGTTTACATAACAATATGGGAACAAAGTCGTTGTACTGTAATGAGTCGCCCACAGACGGCTTTGGATTTCGGTTTTTTAACCTGAACCATGTTAAAAGCGATTGTATTTTCGCGGCCTTTCCGGTCATAACCTGAGACAAATCACACACGCTTATCCGGGCCTAAGTTGGGATTCCCTGGGAACCGGAGACTGATAAACAAATATTATTCATATTTTTTTTATTGTTACGCCGGTAAGAATAACGCTATATATCGCCGAATAGTCGAACGAATATCGAAGGATCTAGTAGCACCTAGAACGCTCGAGAAGTACAACGCCATCTATAGTCAGATAGCGGAAACACAATACTAGAAATGTGTGGAATATTCTCGATAATTCTAGGGATGTGGTATCGGTTATAAAAGCGTTGCAGAGATGGCACGCAGTCAATAAGGAATCGGAACTACTCGAAGCGAAACAGCGAACGGATCACTTGAAGCGAAGCGGAAGAAGCGGATTGAGAATTTTAAAGTGTTTGTGAAGTGTTTTTAGTGTTCTAAGTGTTGAATATAGTTTTTAGTTTGTACTTTGGTGGAACATTTATTTATTCCGAACCCCAGCGCGTAACAATACGATTGCCTGATGTGGAGATTTAATCCACGATTCTTCGCCCAGCAGTCAGGAGTTTTTTTTTTTTTCCCCTACCTAAGTTGATAGCCTTGAGAGGCTATTTCAGCGTAACCTAGTAGGTGAGCTCACGGGGTTCAAGCCGGAGTGATGCTAACACTGACCCTAGCAAGAGCAGTGCTTCGCAAAATCTATCACCTGATCGGAAACGTGACCCACTGAGAAGATCCGGCGAGAAACTCAGTGGGCTGTGTCTATGAGTTAATTCGCTCGTCGAGCGCTTCGTCGCAAGTGACGGGTTCGACGACAACGACGACCGGTGCTTGTGGTACCTAAAAGCACCGTTAGTGGATTGGGAGGATCCGTAATGGCGTGTTTTGGGCTATGTCGATGAGTCAGGAGTACTGCTGCACCATCGAATCGGTCAGTCAGTTTGGTGTTAGACATTAATACGAATACTGCCAGTCCTAACTTCAGGGCTAGGGAATTAACGGTACGGTAATTAACGGCTCCATGGACTGCACGCCGGACCAACCTATCCAATCTGAAGGAGCTCGTTATTGCCACAGGGCTGATCGCTATCTGCTTCCAACGCATTCTCACGTACTTCGGCCACATCGCTCGTAGAGGCCCCGATAACTTAGAGAAGCTGATGGTAGTTGGTCAGGTTGACGGGAGAAGATCACGCCGACGCTCACCTACCCGCTAGTCTAATCTGGTAAAGACGCTCACCGGCTTCCCAATAACCGAGGCTATAAAGACCGCCGAGGACAGGAAAATGCGGAGAAGTATTGTGCATCGAGTGGTCCACATTTCAAATTAGACACGACCTTCAGCAATGAAGAGACCGATGTATAAGAGAATTAACGGCTCAACGGTAAGCAGATGATTCGTAAGAAATAGAGGTTTTTCTAAGCGGAAATACATAATCATAAAACCTCACCACTTTCTCACTCTCACTCTACTTTTTCACTACAAATCTTCTTTTTTTTGCTTTCATAGGTGGGGATGAGCTCACAGCCCACGTGATGTTAAGTGGTTACTGGAGCCCATAGACATCTACGACGTAAATGCACCACCCACCAGTTATTTTTTACTAAGTCCATTAAATGTTTAGTTGTAAAGATAGAAACAGCATTAATGTTACACAGTACGTTAACTGTGTAGCTACAGACATACTGCTGATTCGCATGTCGGTGACGCGAACTCACATGACTTCATCCATCCAAAAAGCCCTCAACGCAGCTAAAAAAATCTTCACTTAAAAATCGCGTGCGCTTATAAATTGCACCAAGCCGTAATCGGCTTCGAACGGCATTAAATAACTCGTATTTAGGTCCATAAAGAAGTCATACTTTTGAATGTTAACAAAATACACTGTGACGTCACCAGTTTAATGACGACAAACCAAATCTTACAATCCTATCAACATTCAAATTCATGTATACAACATAAATAGAATCTATGCTGATTTTAGTATTATCTATACTAATATATAAATCTACAGTGGTTTTTACGGATGTTCCGTTATAACTACTGAACCATGGATCCGATTGACTTGAAACTTTGTATCAATGTAGAAAATATATGTACTTAATGGATAGACTAATATTTATATGAGTATTGGACTCCCTACACCAGCTGTTGCGGGGGCGTTAATGATGAGAATCGTTGTGGGGATGAGAAATAATAATGTTAATTTTAAATGCCCAGCGAAGCGGTCGGGTACAGCTAGTGCCGTATAAAATCAATTTGTAGGCAGCGGCTTGGCATTGCTGGCGTACTTTAGCGACAGCAACCACTCACCATCAGATAGGCCGTGTGCTAGTCTGCCTATAAGTACAATAAAAAAAAATTAAGTTTTTTTAACTAGTTAATTAATTTCATATTCACTTAAAAAACTCAAACCTCCGTCGGATCTTGAAAATACATGGATTTATCTTGGTTTTTATATACTGTCTATATCTTCCAGCACTTTTACGTAAAGGTGGACTTGATTCGTTTTTTTATTTCTTAGATGGGTGGACGTATTCACAGCCCATCTGGTGTTAAATGGTTATCGGAGCTCATAGACATCTACAACGTAAATTTCGCTACACACCTGGAGATATGAGTCCTAAGGTCTCACTTTTCAACGGCTGCCCTACCGTTCAAACCCAAACGCATTATTGCCTCATGGCAGAAATAGGCAGGGTGCGGACTCACAAGACGTCCTACCACCAGTAAAAAGTAGTGCTTAATTTGAAATTAATATTGTATTACGAATATATGTTAATTAAAACCACTATTACGATTTAAGCTCCGGTTTTTGTCCGGTATTGTCATTACATTATTCTCGATGCTTAGAATAGGTAGGTACTCTACAATTTTCGTAAGCCCTAAAAGCGGCTTTAGTTACTTCTCCTTTCTTTGTCGTATCACTCTTGTCAGAGCGGTCGTGGTCGTCATTCGGTATTATTGCTGTGGGCAGATGTTGTGCGCCTCACGGGCAATCGCCAATTCTCCCGGTTTGTGTTGAGCCTGGTACACTCATGCAAACGACCGCTAACTGCCGACTTGACTTGATTGGTCCATTGCATAGGCAACCTTCGACGCGACCTGGAGACTCCCATTGGCCCTGAACGATAAAGCGCTCTACGGAGTCATTTCATCGTCGGGATATGTGTCCTAAGAATGATAGTTTTGTCTACGATTCACGAAAACCGAAGAAAATAAGTCAATCTATATTTCTATACTAATATTATAAAGAGGAAAGATTTGTTTGTTTGTTTGTTTCGAATAGGCTCCGAAACTACTGGACCGATTTGAAAAATTCTTTTTCCATTAGAAGCCGACATTGTCCCTGATGAACATAGGCTACTTTTTTTGTTTTTTTGTTTCATGTGTGTTTTAATGTTTCCGAAGCGAAGCGAGGGCGGGTCGCTAGTAATATTATATGTTTAAATGAATACGTGAAGCAAAAACTTTGTATCCCTTTTTACGAAAATTGCGCGGACGGAGGAGTATGAAATTTTCCACACTTATAGAGAATATAGAGAAGAAGTGCACAATGCTAATATTTTATTTAAATAATGCATAAAAGATACATTAAATGAATAAAGAAAACATTACTCACACTACCGTGTATTTGACACACACACATAGACTCTTTTATTGTCAAACTATTGTTATTGCTTAAAGTCTGTAGTCAAATTGAGATTAGGTTAATATTCTTTATCTTTATTATTACGAGTATTTGTCTATAGTGTAGTCTGTTGAAACTTAAAATTTCAATTAATTATAGTCGAATTTCGACTACTGCGGGATCACTAGCTAATTTAATTACATCATTAATGTCCGAGAAGCGTGATTAGAAACTTCTGGAATAATGCATTCTTGTGCGAGTCAATTCGTGGCTTTGTGCTGTTGAAAGCAATTACGACTGACGCGCGTTACGTACGAAATAAATAATATTCTTTTGTGTAAAAGTAAATTAAATTCCGTGATTTTGAAATATTATATAATTCGTGAATATTATTAGTGTTATTGTGATGGATACCAATGGCGTCAATTTTCAAACACAATCACTTATGTAACGCACAAGCACAAGAGACTGCTGATAATTAGGGTGTTAAACCTATGTTTTATGTTTAAATATATTCAGGACTGAGAAAAGTACAAACTTATTTTGAATTTTCACACTAGCGAAAGTTTTGTGTCAACAACAATCAACAATTATCACAACTTTACGTTTTTAAGACCGCATCCGTGTTTTAGTATTAACGCACGCTTTTTTTTACAGCTTAGATGGGTGGACGAGCTCACAGCCCACCTGGTGTTAAGTGGTTACTGGAGCCCATAGACATCCACAACGTAAATACGCCACCCACCTTGAGACATAAGTTCTAAGGTCTCAAGTATAATTACAACGGCTGCCCCACCCTTCTAGCCGAAACGCATTACTGCTTCACTACAGAAATAGACAGGGTGGTGGTACCTACCCGCGCGGACTCACAAGAGGTCCTATAATCAGTAAATACGCGCCTTTCGCCAGAGAAGAAATCATTTCATTAAAATGTCTCATGTAAATTTAATACCGATTAATCTCAAAGATTTCACGGTGATAAATTTTAATGCTGCGAACGTAGGTACCGAATGCAATTTTCGTCATTACACGAACACGCGAAGCAGACTCCGGCGTTTTAGTGTGCGTTCAATCTCATTTAACACCTGTCTGTGTTAAAAATTAAAATTAATGGTTTTTAATTTATTTATTTATGAGCTTTCGCCTTAGGACACCTCTGTAAAAGAGTCGCAGACTTTAAGAACACATTTGTAGGATCTATAACTACTCTTGTGAATGTGATTTGAAACTTTTATTGGCAAATGTATGTATGGCGTGGCGACGCATACCGTGGCGACGTGTGGCGACGCATATAGTGG
The DNA here is from genome assembly GCF_030269925.1 of Bombyx mori. NCBI lineage: Eukaryota > Metazoa > Arthropoda > Insecta > Lepidoptera > Bombycidae > Bombyx > Bombyx mori. The sequence continues at coordinate 4,975,523 of NC_085108.1, read as the reverse complement.
CGGCTCGTGGCGACGCGTTGCCTTTTGATATTCTTTCCCTTCCTATTCTAGTGACCTCGAGGGGTTATACGCGACGCATACCGTGGCGACGCGTTGCCTTTTAATATTTTTTTTCCTTTCTATTCTAGTAGCCTCGAGGGGCTATACGCGATGCAATGTAGATGTCTATAGGCTCCGGTAACCACTTAACACTAGGTGGGATGTGAGCTCGTCCACCTATCTGAGCAATAAAAAAAAAGAGACCTACTCAGCATTGGCTGGATACGGATTGAAGAATAGTCTAAAAATCGGTTTCAAGAGAGCTTTCATTCAATCCTGTATATAATAAAAAAAGCGCTTCATTACATATACAAACAAGACTCGAAGGCGGGCCCGGCCCTACGCCGAACCGGTAGCTTTATAAATATTCTTTTATGTGAACGGTACTTGTGTGCAAATCAACGTAAGCTCAACAACGGTGATGAGCGATAGCGATTTCATAAGCGACAGCGATATTAGATGTAATATATTAGGTTTGTGATGACGGTTGTCTATGGACATTCCAGCGTGGATGCCGCTACGCTAACTTGAGATGTGAAGTTAAAGAATTTAAGCTATTGTGCAATATATCGGTCTTATCCTTGAAAGCGGAACTTAGGACAGCTTCGCGGAAGATATAGGCGGGATAATCTGGCCTATCCGTCTTAAAATACGCACTGCCGTCACGATATGACAGTCGGCAAACACAGTACGCTGGTGTAATAGTGAACGATACTGCCCATGCTCCTGTAAGCTGCAAGGTTACGTTATGACATCGAAGGGAAGAATTAAGGTGTTATTATTCTAAGCGACAGCACCATACAAACAAGCATTGGAGATCATAAAATTTTGAGACAGTGCGAAGTACAATGGTAAGCAGCGCCTTGATCTTGCCGATGTCCATGGACGACGGTGACTACACGCCACACGATAAAGCAGAAGCCATAAACAAAGCAGTAATTAATGTGTAAAATAATAAAATCGCACTGCATCGCTTTCGCTCATCACAAACGTCACAGCATTACGAACACGTAATTATGACAAAACAATTAGTAATTAGGACGGCGCGTATTCCAAATTGTATTATAATCGGGTGGGACTCCCTCGTGGCGATCCCGTGATTTTAAACTTAATGATATATAAAATGAGATACTAATTAGATGGTTTAAATTTATTCAATATTGGATTAATTTTTACTTGTACCAAGTGTTTGCAGATATATCTTTTTTTCGCTTCTTTTTTTTGTCACTTGTCTAAGATTCACGTTTTATTCTGAGCAAGCCAAAATTTCCTTTAGCTCATTGTCCAAGGAACAAATAGTTTTCTTTTATAAGTTCGGGATTACTGGTGGCCCGGAGTCCTTTCGAGTTTCACCAGGACAGGTGGGCGAGCAAAAGCTCAGCCGGGAAGAGTGGGATTTTGCTATCAGCTACCTGAGCGCTTCCAAAGGAGACCTAATAACTCAAGAGTAGCTGCTTTGCGACTGAATCTACTACCGGATCGGAATCGCGACCCGCTGAGAAGATCCGGCGAGAAACTCAGCGGGCTGATTCATGGGTGAACTTACACGTCGAACTCTTTGCCGAGTTCGATAGCTACGATTACCGGGGTCTCTAAGCCTGCTCCTAGCGTTAGAGCTGAAGACGTCTAAGGTAAGCAAGCGTTATTGGATCTGATGGATCCGTGTCTAGGGCGGAACATATGGCTGCTTTGAAGCAAATTAAGAAATTTGAAGGTACTTTTGAAAAAAATTGGGTTTACTTATGTTTACCACAGAAATCTTTTATAGTGAAAGTCATTCGGGTGTATACACGTCAAGTACATACAAGCTCCTGTGAGAAACTGGTTTTCAGATTCGAAATTACGGGTAGAGTTTCATTCGATATGAATACTCCGATGATTTCTTGAAATCGAATGAATTATTATTTTATTTATTATTTATACTTATTGTACACACAAAGAAAATACAATAAAAAACAGATTTAAAGAATGTCTAAATCAATGTACAAAGGCGAGCTTAACTCATTCATGAGTTTTCTTCCAGCAAACCAATAGCAGAGTGAAATACGATGTATAAGAGGGGAATAGTGTACAATATAAAAGCTATTAAAGCATGATTTTTAAAATAAGCTTAAAAAAAAAAAAAAACTAATATAAAATGAAAAATACATATAAATAAACATACATAAAACAATAACTTAAATACAATTACAGTGACAGGAAATGTTTCTTCATTTGACTCTTAAAAACTTCTAGAGAGGAACTAGCACGAATAGGTTGAGGGAGAGAATTCCATAATCGCACTGCTTGTATTGTGAAAGAGCCACTATAGCGACTAGAGCTGTGAATGGGAGTTTTTAAAAGAAGAGATGTGGCTTGTCGACTAACTTTGCCGTCAGGAATCAGGTATTCAAAGCGTTCACGGAGATAGATAGGGGCATCGGGATTGTGAAGAATAGAATAGAGAAAAGAGAGAATGTGGCAATCACGACGTCGCCTAATCGGCAGCCACCCCAGCTCAGCCCGGAAATCAGACACATGGTCATACTTCCGGAGACCAAAAATGAAGCGGATGCACAAATTCTGCAGACGTTCGAGTTTATCTAAAAGCAATTCAGAAGCATCTAGAAAACAGATATCAGCATAATCGAGAAGAGGAAGTAAAAGCGTTTGGGCAAGAGAAATTTTAGTGCGAAGAGGCAAGAATTTTTGAAGGCGTTTCAGAGACTGAAAGGAGTAAACAGTTTTTCTGCTTACTTCGGAAACGTGATTAATCCACGAGAGGTGACTGTCGATGTATAAACCTAGATTTTTTACACATTTCGAATACGCTATCGGAACGTTGTCGTAGAGGATGGGCGCTAACGAGCTGTAATCGAGAAGGCCGCACATATACCTACCACCAACAATGAGAGCTTGCGATTTCGAAGGATTCACCAAAAGACCAATGGACTTTGCCCAGTTGTAAATCGCAGAGAGATCCACGTTGATTGCCGAAATGGCAGCCCCAACGTCAGCAACCCTCGTATGGCGATATAGCTGCAAGTCGTCTGCATAGAGATGGAAGTGTGAAGATATAGATTGAGAAATTGTGTTTATAAACACAGAGAAGAGGAGAGGAGAAAGTACGCCACCCTGTGGAACACCCGCAGTGAGGTCACACCACTCAGAGAAAGACTCTTCGTAGCGAACCGACTGCGAGCGTCCACGGAGGTAAGAATTAAACCACTGAATTACCGAAGACGAGACATTAAGAGAGGATAGGATACCGAGAAGAATGTCAAAATCAACTGAATTAAAAGCATTGCTGAAGTCCAGTAAAACCAAAATAGTAATTGATTTCCGCTCCATGGCCAAGCGAATATCATCGGTGATTTTCACCAACGCGGTGACAGTGCTGTGACCTGGACGGAATCCAGATTGATACGGACTCAGTAGGTTATTCGAAGAGAGGTAAAAAGAAAGTTGTTTTTGAACAATGCTCTCGAGGACTTTGGAAAAGATCGGGAGAATAGAGATAGGACGGTAATGGGATAAAGAAGAAGGTTTTGCAATTTTAGGCAAGGGTAGGACATGAGCCTTTTTCCAAAGTGACGGAAAGGAACTGGACTCAAGAGAAAAATTTATTATGTGGCAAAGGATAGGAGCAAGTTCCTCCATGATAAGTGTGAACATTTGAAGCTGCAGATTATCACATCCTACTGCCTTAGTGGAAATGGATTGAAAGGATTTTTTAATATCCCGCTTAGCAATTGGTGTAAAGGAAAAGGAAGTATTTAATGGCTTAGAAAGATTTGAGAGATGATTAAGAGTAGAAAGTTTGATGGTGGCATCGAGCGTGACTGGAGGCTTGGCAAAATGCGCATTGAGTGCGTCAATATTCGCACTTACGGTATTCTCCTCAACAGCCTTACCGATACCAAGAGACTTGAGAAATCGCCATACTTGTGTAGAATCGAGATTAGTTACGGAATTGTGAATGTGGCGTCTCTTTGCATCCCTACACAGGCGACTGCAACGGTTGCGAAGTTTTTTGTAGACTGCCCAGTTTTCCTCAGACGAGTTCTTCCTATACCTCAATTTCGCTTTATTGCGCCTACTCATGAACAACTTAATTTCATCAGAGAGCCATGGTGCAGGCAAGTGCCTAACCCTGATTCTCTTGAGAGGTGCATGGTTGTTGTAGAGATCTAATAGTAGGTTGTTAAAGGCAGCAACTTTACTGTCGATGTCATTGCAATTGTAAACAGACGACCAGTCCAGATTACCAGCATCAATCCTCAAACGCTCGAGAGCAATATCTTTGAAACTGCGTAGAAGGAGAAATTTCGATTTGCGTCGAGGACAACGAACTTTGTAAGAAAGGTAAATAAGGTCGTGATAAGAGAACGAAGCTGATAACTGTCCATGCGTTGAAACTTTGGAAGGGTCAGAGACAATAATAAGATCTAAGAGAGAAGGAGTAGAGTGAGGAGCACGATGAGTCGCCCCCAAGGGAAGAGGGTGCATGTTTACAGAAGAGACTAGAGAGAGGAATCGCTGAGACCGTGCGTCATCCCTGATCAGGCAAGTGTTGAAGTCTCCAAGGATCAAGACATGGTCATATATAGAACATACATTTTCTAACATACTTTCAAAAGATGAGAAATAATCAATGTGACTTGAAGGACTATAAAAAACACCAAGAAGTATCTTGGTGTGCTGGATAGTTACCTCTATAAAGAGGTGCTCAGCAGATTGAGTATATTCGCTTGGTGACTGATCAACGACTGCATGCTTCAGATCAGCACGGAGGTAGATTGCAACACCACCACATCCGCGACCCGTCCTGTCATTTCGCAAAAGTTTGTATCCGGGGAGTGCATATTGCGAGGATGGGAGTGAAGGCTTAAGAAAAGTCTCAGAGATAAGCACAGCGTGAACATGGTCTGAGTCAAAGGAAGATAATAGATCAGGAAAATGTGCGTGAACACTTTGAGCATTGATATGAACGACGTTGAAACATTTAGAAGAAGACGAAAGGGAATAAGCAAGTTGATCGCGTAGATGAGTGGAATCGTCATTATCAAACGCACTAGTAAAGCTTCTATCAGAGGAAACAGAAGAAGAACATGACAAAAAATTATCATCAGTGTCACTGTACATGAAATGCTTTAAATAAGTAATAAAAATTAATAATACCAATAAAATAATAAACAAAGACTAACAAAACAAAAAAAAATAAAAATAAAAGTAAAAATTACACCTAAAATCGTTAATAACTTCTAAGAATACAAAATATAATATTATCAAACTAACCTCCAAGAAAAACAAATTACAGACAATTATTTTAAATCATCAATGATTTGGTATACCTACAACTAAAATTGATGGCCAAAAGCCACAGAGCCAAAGTTCTATTGTAAAGGAGGTAGGTAACATACCAATGCATGTCATTGTGTCAAACTTGTCAAAGTCATATCAATGTTATGTTATTATGTTGAAATACATGGTTATACATAATACATAACTAAATTTAACCAACAAACATAAACTATAATATTAACTTATGTATCAAAATTAACAAACGCCAAACTAAGAAATAAAGTAAAACAGAAAGATAGACATAAAAATGAGTATGGAATACATCAAAGAATTTTAACAAAGTAAAATAATTAAAAATAAATATTATGCTATACTTTCCTTAAAATAAATAAAGTGAAACATTATTGTTTAGGCGGTTTACGGATCCTCTTGTCCGACGTATTCTTGACCTGCGACTTTGTGGTTTTCACGGCTTCAACAGACTCATCACTAGGCGCTGGTGCCACAGGGTACTGATTTATCAACAGACGGAGCTCAGCGACAGTCTCTATCTTCCGACGTGTTTTATCAGACAGCTGGATTACTATCTTGCCTTCTGATGTCCAGCACTGCTTAAGGCCAAAATGTTTGCGAGCACCCAGAAATGCATCATGGCGGGACTTCGTCAAGAATTCAGACAACGTCAACCCAGAACCCTTCAGCAACACCTTATTCTTCCAAACTTCACTTCGATGGCTATGGCATTTGAACCTTATTAAAACTGGACGAGGCTTGCTTTTATTAGCTCCAAGATGATGACAGGTTACTATGTCAGTTGAAATTATATGACTCAATTTCATGGGACCTTTTAAAATATCCAAAACAGTAGCTGAAGGGTCTTTATTATTGTTGACCCCATGAAGCAACAGTACTTTCCGACGAGACATCATTTCGTGTTTTTTTTTTTTTTTTTTTATTTTTTTTTTTTATGATTGTAAGTTTACTGGTGGCCCGAAGGCCTTGCCAGTTTCACCAGGACAGGTGGGCGAGCAAAGGCTCAGCCAAGAGGGGTGGGATTTGCTAACAACTGCCCGAGCGCCTCCGAAGGAGACCTAACAACTCAAGAGCAATTGTTTCGCGAATGAATCTACTACCGGATCGGAATCGCGACCCGCTGAGAAGATCCGGCGAGAAACTCAGCGGGCTGATGCATGGGTTAAGTGGCACGTCGACCTCTTTGTCGAGTTCGACGAGTACGGTTACCGGGGTCCCTAAGCCTGCCCCTAGTATTAGAGCTGAAGGCATCTAATGCAAAGGTTATTGGATCTGATGGATCCGTAAGGACGTGTCTAGGGCGTCGACGGTGACTGGCTCCTGCATGATCAGGATTCGGGGAGTAGTCAGCGGCGGCAACGATAAGGCGATTATCATGACGCATAGCCTTATCGAAGTATCGTTCCGACGTTGACTTCATGTATTTCCGAATTGATTCGAGGCCCAGGTCGTCGTGTAGGTCAACGTTCCTCACGAACCACGGAGCCCCGACAGCTAACCTGCAAAAGCGGGATTGTAGGGATTGGAGCATGTCTATGTGTGTGCGGGCCGCGTGAGCGAACACCACACTCGCGTAAGTCATGACGGGCCTTATGCAAGTTTTGTAAAGTGTCACCTTGTTCCGAAGGGACATTTTACTCCGCTTACAGATCATGGGGTAGAGTCTACCGAGAATAAACGCGGCACGGTCACGGACTGATTTTATATGCGGGCGGAATGTCATCGATGCATCCAGGGTAACGCCCAGGTACTTGACCTTCCTGGCCCAGGGTATGGATTGACTAAAGAGAGTAATCGGGGGTGTGAGATTCCTCCTCCTAATACGGGAGGAAATCCGTGTGGAGCTTCCCCTCTGAAATAGCACCGCAGTACTTTTCGCTGGGTTGATGTCTATGCGCCATTTTCGGAACCACTGTCCTAGGGCTAGGGCTGCGCTCTGAAGCTTCTTCGCGATTAGGGACTTGTTTCTACTGGAATAGTAAACAGTCGTGTCGTCGGCGAATAAAGCTAAATGGGTCGGCGGCGACCGGGGAATATCGTTAACGAATAAGCTAAATAGGAGGGGTGAAAGGACAGAGCCTTGCGGGACTCCAGCTGTGAGAGGTCGTGGGGAGGAGCGGGTTCCCTCGACTCGATATCGAAAGGAGCGGTTCGACAAGAAGTCCCGTATGATGAGCACGAGACTATCCGGCACACCCATGTTGAATAGTTTGAAAATCAAACCGTTGTGCCAGACTTTGTCGAACGCTTTTGCGACATCGAAGAAGAGAGCTCCCGTGTATAACGGTTTTGGTCGATTAAGCCCCACAAGAATGTGCTCCGTGAGGCGGTGCACCTGTTGAACGCATGAGTGATTTGTACGGAATCCGAATTGTTCATCGATGAGAATGCCCTTGGATGAGACGAAGTCTCTGAGGCGTTTGTAGAGCAGACGCTCATACAGTTTGCCTAGAGACATGAGGAGGCTAATCGGGCGGTAGCTCGTCGGATGATTTTTTGGTTTACCGGGTTTATGTATGCCGATAACGTCCGCTTCTTTCCACACCGCGGGAAAGATACAGTTCGCCATAGCGGCATTGAAAATAGATGCCAACATCACGATGAGTTGGACGGGTAGAAGTTTAATAACGCGGTTGGATATACCGTCGGAACCGGGAGCCTTGCGAGGACGTAGGTCTTTGATCAAGTCTTTAACTTCCATCGGGGTGACGGGTGGTAACGCATCCGAGGGTGGCAAGGAGACTCTGCGTTCTACCTCACTGTCTACTAATTCTAGATGAACAGGGTCCACGGATTGAGTGCTGGGCGTGCACTGGGTTTGCAATGTATCGGCCAGCAATTCTGCTTTTTCGTCATCATCAAACGCCGCGAGTCGGCCTGAGGGGCCTACGAGGGGGGGCATAGTTACTACCGTATCCGATTTGAGAGTACGAGCTAAGCGGTAGTAAGACCTTTGGGAGGGCGCGAGTCCTTCTAAGAAATCAGACCATCTGGCATCTCGGACTTCGGCGATGCGAGACTTTACGTCGCGTTGTAGGGCACGCATTCGAATACGATTTTCCGCGGTAGGATACCTGTCGTAGGCGCGTATCGAGGCGTTCTTAGCTCTAAGGAGTTCCCTAATATCATCGGACAATTTGAAGCGGTGAAGGAAGTCCTCCGCTACAACTTGTTTCGATGATCTATCTAATGTTGAGGTGATGTGTGACGTTAAGATGTCAATGGCTTTAGCGGTATCCTGAGGAGACGGGGTAGAGTCCGGGTTAAACGGGAGCGATGGTGGATCAGATTCAGCCAGGCTGATGCCCAGCGTGTGCCAATCCACCACAGTCCTCGTGACGGGAACGGAGTCGGGAGCGCGACCGAGCTTCATAACGACGGGACGGTGGTCTGAATCTAACTCTGAAACTACTTCGATCGAGTGTAAGCGCAGAGTTACGTTTTTTAATAACGCTATGTCGAGTATATCCGGGCGATGCGCGATATTTAGCGGGTAGTGAGTCGGTGTTAGCGGAGCGACGATATCGAAGGCGAGATCATCGACTAACGCGTCAAGCCGCCTGCCATTCGGGGTTGTGGTGTGTGAGTTCCACCTGATGTGTTTACAATTTAGGTCGCCCGCCAGAATGACAGAGCTCTCCATGCCGAGCAGCGCCTCGATATCACTGCTTAGAACGATCTTATCCGGTGGAAGATAAACGGACGCGATAACGATCGGCGCGAGTCCCGTCAGTGAGATTCGGCACACTGATGCTTCGATATTAGCGAGCGCGGGAGGATCGAGCGGGACGCAATGCAGGGCTCTTCTATAGTAAATGACGGTACCACCACCACGAGCAGAGAGCCTGTCGTTCCTGACCATGTTATAGTTCGCGATTTTAGGGTCACGGCGCGCGGGCTTAAGTAGGGTCTCCTGCACTAAAAAGATATCAATTTGATGGTCACGCAAAAAGTCAGAAACCTGATCACGTTGATTTGCGAGACCGTAAGCGTTAAAAAATCCTATCGTCACGGATAGTGGCTTTATTCTACTTATATACGCCATTGATTACCGGCGGAGTGAGGGGAGGACGTACGTATTTAATGACGCGTATACGTCGGCGTATTCCTGCACAACGGCGATAAAGTGTTGTGCAGTGGAGGCAGCGCGAATGGCGTCGCCCAAAGCGTTAACGCGCTCAAAGTTGATCGACTGAAAGAAGTCGATCGCTAAAGCGAGATTTTCGGACGCGGTCGGAGGGCAAGTCGCGGGAGAGGGACGAGTCGCGGGGGCAGGACGAATCGCGGAGGAGGGAGTTGTAGCCGTGTTCGTGTACGGCAGCGGTTTCGCCCAGGCCGAGACACTGGGCACCGCCGCCGGAACGAACGCTGGCTTAGCCTGCGACGCAGAGGGTGCCGAGGCTTTGATGTCTGGGCCGGAAGCTCGGAGGCGGTTTTGGCGGGCGACGCGGCGATTTATTTTCGGGGCTCGGGGGCATCCGCGGTAATTTGCGGGGTGACCCTGTGTTCGACACAGGACGCAGCTAGGCGGTTCCGTCGCGGTTTTTTGATCGCGAGTGCATAGGGCCGTGGCGTGATCGCCTAAACATTTGACGCATCGGGGGCGCGCGTGACAGTTGCGGGAAGAGTGCCCATACAATTGACAGTTATGGCACTGGCTAGGAGTGCCTTTTTTATGGGGGGCTTCGACAGCGATACCAGAGAGCCTACAGACGGTCTGTGTGTTAAAGATTTTCTTACCCTCGGGGGTAGGCTGGAGAGCGACTAGAACCATATTATATGGCTCCCTACCGCGACCGGTGTGCATACGGTGCACAGAATTCACTGGTAGGCCTTGTTCTAACAGGTCGGCTTTTACGAGCTCTACATCTAACTCTTTAGGGATTCCGCGTATTACAACGCGGAGTTCGCGCTCCTCCTGAAGCGTATAAGTGTGGAAGCTTATACGCTCCTTACGGAGGTAAGAGGTGAGGGCCCTATGGTCATCAGATGAATGCACCTTTATTTGGATGCCGTTCGCGAGGTTACGGGCATTCGTGAAATTGATATTTTTGGCCTTAAGGGCCAGGGAAACTCGATCCCAAGCTGCCTTCTCTTGAAGGATTACCGGAGGAGGGGACTGGGTTTTATTTTGTGCCACCGGACGCGGCGACGGACTGGCACGGGCTGGAGGCGCAACGGGAGTCTGGGGGCGGGGGTGCGACGCGTTCGCGGCTTTGCTAATTTTAGCGGCCGCGGGAGCTCGAGACTCCGCGGCACGCTTCTTACCCTTTTGTACCAGGGTAAATCCATCCGTCGATGAGGCGGGGGCGAGGTCGACCTCCATCTCCGAGTCAGAGTCGGAGGACGAGGAGGCGGGCGCCGGTGACCTACGAGCAGGTGTTTTGGAGGGCGCGACGGAGGCCGCGGATGATCGCACAGCTGGAACGGTGGCCACGGCGGACGACGCAGCAGTTTTACTCGCCAGTATATGCGACGCGGGAACGGCAGGCACGACGGAGGTTGCGGTGCTCGATGTAGAAGCTATGCACGCAGGTACAGGCGACGCAGGAGCAGCGAGCACGGCGGAGTCTTCGAGAGAGCTCGCAGTGTGATTGGCTTTGAAAGCCAGAAACTCTGAGGCGAGCTGTGGATGACGAAGTCGGAGGAATTCCGCGAACACAGCGTCCATGATCGCTGAGTGCCCAGGTGGGGCGGCCCCGGGTCTTGAAGACACTCGCCTTGCGGCGAGGCCCCAACTTCTCGGACCTGAGCGGTTCTATTGAACACAGGTGGCGATGCGGCACGATTACTACAGGCAAAGAAAAAACACAACAAAACGGAAATAACAAAAAGAAACAGAACAATTAAACACTTCCAGGAAAGCAGTTTGTCGGCAGATGTACCACGAACACAGAAATAACGAAAGGAAACAAAACAAATAAAAACTTCCAGGAAAAAACACTTGGTCGGCAGATGTACCACGAACACAGGCCGCGCGAGCAATGGCCGGGCTAACAAAAGCCGGGCGAACAAAGGCCGGGCGATCGAGTGGTCGATGGGCACGTCCGCACGTGACGGGTGCCTCTATCGGAATGATCATTTCGTGTCTGTCCAGGCCCAAAGTAAGCAACTCGATTTGAGTTTTCAAAGCACTTAGTGCATTACACACAAAGGATTTAAATTCAGCAAACTCACGGGATAAACTCGCTATGGTTTTATGTGGGAGATCTGTGGTAGCTGCATTCTTCAAATCTTCTTCGTGTTGTGCCATTCTTAAGTTCAGTGTTGTAGACAAGTCTTCCAGTTGTGCAAATAGTTTGGAGTAAATATCCATGGTGATGATAATTAAGTTTTTAGTTTGAGTGAGTTCAGAGGAGAAATAATTGTTGAAATGAGAGTATTGGAGGTCAGTGATCAACCTGGTATCAATAAATCATAACAATATAAGCTGTATTATATTTAAATTAAAATAAATCTTAGAACACAAATTTTTGTATTGACACTTAGACTACCCTCACGCAAAAAAAAAAAAAAAAAATAATTATCGATTATTTTATTAGCCGAACAAGATCTGCCCTCGAAGATACCAACTCCATCGCATCAAACATAGGAAACTATAAACCGTTCGCATGGTTCTGTCCAAATTTTAGGAACATTCCGCCATGAATACGTAATGATGCAACCGAGATTATGTGTATTGGCCTTACATTATATATTATTATACATAGTGTTGTAATTATTGTTTCAAGTGTATATTGGTAATATTTATAGCTTAGATGGGTGGACGAGCTTACGGCCCACCTGGTATTAATGGTAACCGGAGCCCATAGGCATCTATCACGTAAATTTCGCCACCCATCTCGAGACATGAGTTCTAAGGTCTCATTTTTAACAGTACAACGGCTGCCCCACCCTTCGAACCGAAACGCATTACTGCTTCACGGCAGAAATAGGCGGGATGATGGTACCTACCCGTGCGGACTCATAAGACGTTATACCGCCAGTTTTCTAATTTTGTAAGTTTTTTTTTATGTTCGTGGATAATGCTAGCGTCTCCAAACATCTAAATCATCTTCATCCAAAGGCTTAGTGGAAGCTTAAATCTTAGCTTAAATCCACCCATTGAATCATTAATGTACCCACGAGGGTAGGTTGGAGAATGCTGGTATCAAAAGCTGTGTCGAGCTTCATATCAGTCGTCGCCTGAGCTTAAGGACGCGAACGAAGAAACAAAAGCCACCGTCGGCGTCGCGTCAAATACTAAGACGTTCTTAGGTTATGTTGATCTTCTTCTTTCACGCAATTCTCATGAAAGTTGATCTTTGTAGGCAGACGAACATACGGCCCACCTGAGGTATGTGGTCACCGTCGCTCATGGATGTCAGCAATGCCAGGGGCAGAGCCAAGCCGCTGCCTACCACAAAGTACTCTCCGCAAGCCTCGTTTGAAGAAGGACATGTCATAGCGCTCCGAAAACATCGTGGAGGGGAGTTCATTCCAAAGCCGGATGGTACGTGGGAAAAAAGATCTTTGGAAACGCACTGTCGATGAACGCAGCGGTTCCAGATAATATGGATGAACTTTGCTTCCATGGCGGGAGGTGCGATGATAAAAAGGAGATGAGGGGATCATCTCGAATAATTCCTCAGAGCATTCCCCATGGACCATACGGTATAAAACACAGAATTTACTAAATTGCTGAATTAAAAAAAAAAAAAATATATTAGCCAATTCACACGATGAGCATTGTAGTGCTATTACTGAATACAATACGCTTTGCATATTAACTGGCTAGCTTCCGATCGCCACAGTACCCCTCTATCGTTCTCAGCCCAGACTCAATTTATATCTTTATGGAAAATTACTTGTCGAAAAGCAATTTCACCTAGATTATCTAGGTTAAGAGATGTATCCTATTTTTAAACAGTTAACATTCGAAAAAATACGCAATTGGATCGTTTATTCAGTTACCTGTTTAGTTAGTGACAGATTTCACTAAGGCTTACATTGTGAAAATATAGAAACACGCACAAAAAGTGTTTTTTTTTATCTTTATGGTTTACTAGTGACCCGCCCTCGCTTCGCTTCGGAAACATTAAAACAAACAGGAAACCAAAAAAAAAAAAAAAAAATTTTAAAAAGTAGCCTATGTTCATCAGGGATAATGTCGGCTTCTAATGGAAAAAGAATTTTTCAAATCGGTCCAGTAGTTTCGGAGCCTATTCGAAACAAACAAACAAACAAATCTTTCCTCTTTATAATATTTTATTATGGTTTATGAAACTCGAAATTTTAAATGTAAATGTTTTTAAGGATAAAATGTTTGGTAGTCGTTGATGGTGGTTGTAGGGTCACCAGTGCCGGGCAACACAATAAGCAGTCCGTAATTGGATGGACAGTTTATTTCCGATCACAGACAGTATAACAATATTTAGAAGAAGGAGGAAATTACATAGAACAGAAGGCACAGATAGAGCAGTAGCAAGCTCAATAATAGAAAATAGACAAAAGCAATAGATCGCAATAAAGCAAGAGGGTATGCGTAAGTCGATGAGTGACACAGTATTAGCGTGGCGTTGATCAAACCCGACTTACGCGTACTCTCTTGCTTTGCTGTGATCTATTGCTTTTGTCAGTTGGGCTTTTGTTAGTAGGTTTAGATTTTTTTGGGTTACATTGTCATAATATGTTGGAAAGACTCGGCGGCGGATTATTTAACGCCTCTGACTGTTGCGGCTTGCGCCGAGGGTCGTGGGTTCGATTCCCACATCGGGCAAACATTCTTGTGATGATGGTTTGTTTGCGCTTCGTCTGGATCTTTAATGTTAAATTTAACAGTTTCTGGTTCAGAAGATGCTAGTTTGGGACAAAATGATCATGTGTGACTTGTTTCGACTTTTTGGTTCTTGGACACCTTCCACTTAACCTTCCAGTAACCACTTAACACCAGGTGGGCTGTGAGCTCGTCCATCCATCTAAGCAATAAATAAAAAAAATTATGATTACAAATGTCCTAAATGGAAATAGGCTCTGCACAAATTCCTTTATATTCATTTCAGTAATCCCACATCGTGTGTAATATTCCTTTAATTTTCTAATCACAAATTTGAGACATAAAAAGACAATGAAATATTTATTGGTTACCGGTTCGTGTGTGTTTTTTACGATTATTTCTTACGTCAGCAGCCTCTCTCTGTTTTACGATCTGTATTTCTCGCTCGAACATTTGACCGGCCATTTTGTTTTTAATCGTACGATTCCAAAAAACAAAATGGCTGATCAGTTTTCTGTTGCGAAAATTGGTCGATATTACTATGGAATTCATCGTGGCCTAAAGGATAAGACGTCCGGTGCATTCGTATGTAGCGATGCACCGGTGTTCGAATCCCGCCGGCGGGTACCAATTTTTCTAATGAAATACGTACTTAACAAATGTTCATGATTAACTTCCGCGGTGAAGGAAAATAGCATCGTGTAATAAAAATCAAACAAATATTGATATTGTGGCGTACCGTAATTAATAAAAGCTTTTGAAAAAGCTCAATTGAAACTTCTAAAAGTACAAAAGTGCATTAATATAATTTAACATTTCATTTGTTTATGGATTTGTAAATGAGAACGGATGACCGGCGAATCGATATTACCGACTGATTTACATGTACTGTCGCGTCGAAAATATTTTAGTTTTAAATTAATATTCCGATCGAAACATCTCGAAATAATTCCGCAGTGTTGGCGAATGAAGTTGTCGTGGCATTAAGAATAGAACGCCTAGTGTACTTAATATATAGTGGGTGAGTAGAATTCCTTGTACCATGGGAAGCAGTGGCTAAAAATAATTGAATATTCACTTAAATACAAACATAGATATAAAACAACCAGACAGAGATTCTTCCGTATGCTATATCTTCCATCGTTCGGGTTACAGGCCACTGGGTCGCGATTCCGATCCGGTGGTAGATTCTGCGAAGCACTGCTCTTGCTAGGGCCAGTGTTAGCACCACTCCGGTTTGAGCCCCGTGAGCTCACCTACCCGTTAGGGTGAAGCTGAAATAGCCTCTCAAGGCTATCAGCGTAGGTAGGGAAAAAAGTACGGTTATAAGAATAATGCTGAATGAATTACTCTAATAAGAAAATAGTAATGGGATTATTTGGCAGGAACGCAAAGTTGTGAGAAATGTTTTATTTTGCTAATTTAGCGTTTCTTCAGGTTAAAAAGTGTGATAATGGGAGCTTATTAACTGCTTAACATCTGTAAAAGTGAAATGCTTTAGGCATGCAAAGTAATATATACATATGCGCTTCGGTTTGAAGGGTGAGATAGCCGTTGTGACCTTAGAACTTATATCTCAAGGTGGATGGCGTATTTACGTTGTAGATGTCTATGGGCTCCAGTAACCACTTAACTGGGCTGTGAGTTAGGCATAGTTAGGCATGAGTTAGGCCTATCAGCATAGGTAGGAAAAAAAAGTTCGGGTTTTTCTGCCGGGTCATACCGTAATTAAATAATCAATCGAAACACTTGTCTCGTTAACAGTACCAGTAGTGTTTACTCGTCTCCCACACTCTTTCTTTAAGCGTACCATCATTCATCATGCATTATCAAATTGTACTCGACATATAACTATACGTACATTATAATTATATTAGACTTTATATTAGCATATTGTAGGTTGGTTAGCGCGTCTGGTTTGTCTTGATACTTTATTTGGAAGCTCGTGAACAGGTCACTGCCTATTTTTAAGTATCAAAACAGTGTTAGCAACTCCTGCGGGCTTACAAAACTCTTTCACATCACTAAATAGGTTTTTTTAAATACAATTATGGCTACTTCGATAAAGCGGTGCGACACGATAACTTTCTTATCGTGGCTGCCGCTAATTACTTATCTGATCCAAACGACGGGGCAATGCAAAACGGCCATCGCCCAAAACATGTCTTGTCGGATCCCCAGGATTCACTCTCGGTGCTTTTAGGTTCTTCAAGCACCGGTCACCATCCTCGTCAAACTCGACGAACTTGAGTGAACTAGCCCATTGATACAGCCCACTGATTTTCTCGCCGGATCTTCTCATTGGGTCACGATACCGATCCGGTGCTAGATGTTGCGAAGCACTGCTCTTGCTAGGGCGAGTGCTAGCAGATTCTCTCAGGTTGAACCCGTAAGCTCACCTACCCGTCAGCGCGTAGTCGGAATAGTCCCTCAGGCGAATAGGTAAGGAAAAAAATAGTTACAAAGTACGTTCCATTAATTAAGGCTTAAACTGAAACGGTTATAAAATACACGCTTTCACAATGATTTTTTATACAACAGATATGTTATCTTCATAGTAACTGACTCTTCAAATCTGATCGCGCCATATATATCTACATACCTACCGATATAGTGCACACACATGTTGACAAGTAGCACTAATGAAAAGTACAAAAGATAGGATAAGAGCGTGAGTAAAAAAGATAGCTATAATTGGAACGATGGCACTAGTTATATTATTATTGCATTTGTTTAGACGCGACTAAGGACGAAACGTCCCAATTGGCCTGTTTTCGAGTCTTCACTTGACGTGCGCTTGAAACATATCTGCTTCTTTTTACACTGGTGGTAGGACCTCTTGTAAGTCCGCGCGGGTAGGTACCACCGCCTTATCTATATCTGCCGTGAAGCAGTAATGCGTTTCGGTCTGAAGGGTAGGGCAGCCGTTGTAACTATACTGAGAACTTAGAAATTATATCTCAAGGTGGATGGCGCATTTACGTTGTAGATGTCTATGGACTTCAGTAACCACTTAACACCAGGTGGGCTGTGAGCTTATCCACCCATTTAGGCAATAAAAAAATTAAAATACAATTATCCTAAACGTCTTAAGTATATGTAAAATTTTGTCATTAGTAAATAATTGTAAGGTAGCGCCCTCTGTGAATTGATATTTTAATTTCACGTATAATCCTAAATTAAAATTCACTACAAGAGCTTTCATACACACGTTAGTATTAAAAAATCTCACAGATGGCGCTGTATTAAATAGTATGTATATTTCTGTCTCATTCTTTGCTGGCTTCATCCTACACATTTTTGTATTTGTGTCTCTTACCTGTCGTTTTTTCCGTTGCATCCGGTTTGAAATCACAACGATTCTAAAGAAGTTTTCACTTCAAAAACATATAAAATATCATTGCGCTTTCATAAAACATTCTCAATTAACATTTATGCTGTCTTCATAACATCGGAATAATAGCTGTCAGCGTTGAAGCGAAAAAGTCAAAACGTTCGCATTCAAGTATCAAAACTGTTCAAGGCCCGTATATAGCGCGGCAGACTGAATCAATAATTGCCTCCGGGCTCGCGATCCAGCTGACCAATAAATGAAGCCTACTCGCTTTTGTTCAGAGTCCGCTTCGATTTACGAGCATAACTGAATCTTCATGTTCGGAATGGTTCTGGTGATGACAGAGACATTTCGGAAACCTGTTGTGATAAGAAAATAGGTGGGATGAACGTTATGTACGTTAGATAGGTTTGGTGGCGGCTTGGCTTTGTGGACGTGTTTTTTTTTATTGCTTTGATGGGCGACGAGCTCACAGCCCACCTGGTGTTAAGTGGTTAATGAGGCCCATAGACATCTACAACGCAAATGCGCCACCCATCTTGAGATATAAGCTCTAAAGGTCTCAGTATAGTTACAACGGCTGCCCCGCCCTCCAAACCGAAACGCATTACTGCTTCACGGCAGAAATAGGCAGGGTGGTGGTACCTACCCGTGCGGACTCTCAAGAGAACCATAATAATTTACATTCTTATAATTATAATTAATTATCATCGAATTTCGACGACTAGACCATCACTACTTATGAATTCTCCTGACCGTATATTATGCTAACAAAACAAGCCAGCAGTTCATCTGATAATAAAGCCCTTAGACCATTAAGCTTACATCGTAGCTTATGCCCATGGTCAATATGTCTCCAGTTACGTAGCAGATAACACGTTATCCCTTCCATTGTGATCCATCAATGACAGACGCACAAACACACTCACGGGAAGACGTGTAGATAATTTTTTTTTATCTCACAAGAAAGACTTAATTGTCTAGAGGACATTGATCCTTAGTTATAACAATGTTCGTTATATTCCATGCTGTTATGATTATATTTATGTATTATATTATGTAATCTTTCTTTTGGTTTTACCGACAGGCGATTTTACAATAGGATCTGGTGTGACAAGAGACAATGGAAATCACGACTCATTTATTGTCTTACTAGTTAGATGAACATTCGGTTCACCTGGTGGCGAGTGGTTACAGTCGCCCATGGGCATCAACAATGACAGGTGCACTGCCGACCCTCTATCGCCGTGTACACTCTCCCAAACCTGCTTAAATATGCATATGTCATGTCTACGCGAACTTAATCATTTCCTATATTATTTCCTATATTATTTCCTAGATTGCCTATAATAATTGAAGTTCAGTTGCCTATCAGAACCACAGGCCTTAGGTGCCGCATCGTCTATTATTTAGTAAAAACTATAGGCATACCGCTTCGCGTCTTACTATGTACATAAATTTAACTAAACGAGCGCTCTCGGGCGTCGCTAAGTGTAAAAGCACATAATATTCTGTGCTGCGGTAAAAGCTGTCATTTAAAAAGCTCTGATGTGCAGACTCTGGATGTGGCATTCGAATTTTAAGACATATAAAGATGAAAAAAAATGATTGCTTAAATGGGTGGATGAGTTCACAGCTCAACTGTTGTTAAGTGGCTACCGGAGCCCATAGACTTCTACAACGTAAATGCCACCGCCCACATTGAGATATAAGTTCTAAGGTCTCAGTTACAACGGCGGCCCCACCCTTCAAACCGAAACGCATTACTGCTTCACGGCTGAAATACGCAGGGTGGTGGTACCTACCTGTGCGGACTCACAAGCGGTCCTACCACCAATAAAAAATGGTTATGGTTCTATTGAGAAAGAATATTATTTTATTAGTTATTATTCCTATAATCACAGACTTTGCCATGACTACATTATAGAAAAATAATATTAAATACAAACAATACTACTCTATTCTCAATTTGACCACAGACTTTAAACAAAAACAAAAGTTTGACAGTAAACGAAGAGTATATATGCGTGTGTGTGTATGCATGTGTATCAAATACATGGCAGTATGAGTCATGTTTCTATTATTGCTTTAATGTATTTTTTAGGTATAATTAAAAATTAATATTAGCATTCTGAACTCCTTCTCTATATTCTTTATAAGTGTAGAAAATTTCATACTCCTCCGTCCGCGTAATTTTCGTAAAAAGGGGTACAAAGTTTTTGTTTCACGTATTAATATATAGATTTTGCACTTGTACACTTAATGTATGAGGTCGGATACTCAAGTCTTCATCTGCCTCCTGCCCTAAGAAAGCTATGAATAACAGCAATGCGTCTAAGAATGGATGGATTATACCACAGAAATAAATTATTAATCACAAAACAAATCAAGATATCTTGATATTATTTCTGTGGACTGCACTGATGGGTTACACTCCGCTGCGACGGGCTGGTGGCGCGAAATTTAAAAAAATCAGGCCTAGAATACCGTTTGATAAAGAGTATAGATTAATTATTTTTACATGATAAAGATCGGTTTTACCAAGTCCCAATTAAATGATGTTAAAAAAATGAAAAAGCCCAAAATGCTCTTTTATTTGAGGGCGCTACCTAATTTCTCAAATAATGTGGAGTCGCGTAGACTCGGCAAACACTGCGGCGATAGTGTCAACATCCACGTGTATGTTTTATCTGTAGACTAATAAAGCTACAGAGGTGGCGACCGCAAAAAAAAAAAAATTTTTTTTTGTTGCTTAGATGAGTGGGCGAACTCACAGCTCACGTGGTGTTAAGTGGTTACTGGAGCTCATTAATATCCACAACGTAAATGCGTCACCCACCTTGAGATATAAGTTCTAAGGTCTCAAGTATAGTTATAACGGCTGGCCCACCCTTCAAACCGAAACGCATTACTGCTTCACGGCAGAAATAGGCGGGTCGGTGGTACTCACCCACGCCGACTCACAAGAGGTCTTACCACCAGTAACGAGTTTCATGTGAGGTTTTTAATAACATGCATATTTATAGCTTAATCGGTTTATAGTAAAATGCAACGGAATCTTTTAACGTTAATCTTTTATCTTCACAAAAATCCAATTAACATAAAAAATGCACATAATAAAATATTCATTTATTTGTCGGCGGGTAGGTAACTGAAATATCAGCATCAGTTCTATTGAACAGAATGAGATGCGTATCCATCTCCTTATCATATCTATAGGTATATATTAATACGTGAAGCAAAAACTTTGTATCCCTTTTTAAGAAAATTGCGCGGACGGAGGAGTATGAAATTTTCCACACTTATAGAGAATATAGAGAAGAAGTGCACAATGCTAATATTTTTTTTAAATAATGCATAAAAGATACATTAAATCAATAAAGAAAACATTACACACACTACATATCATGTATTTGACGCACACACGTATGCATACTATTTATTGTCAAACTTTTGTTCTTGACGTCTGTTGTCAAATTGAGAATAGATTAAATATTGTTTGGCTTTGTTAATATTTTTTATAGTGTAGTCTTGGCGAAATTTGTGATTACAGAAGTATAAAATACAATCATAATAGTGTACAAACTTACAATTCCAATTAATTATAGTCGAATTTCGACTACTGCGGGACCTCTAGTTCGATTTAAAACACTTAGCCAATATAAGTCAACTAAACACAGATCTATTAGACGGCAATTAACTAAGTAGGTACATATTTGCTAAAGAAAAAAATTGAATACGTAAAGCCACTTTCAAACTACGCTATAATATAATAGCATATAGTATATAGCTCATACCACAACAATATCACGCACAATACCTTGCTATGGACACGTTCACACTGTACTGTACTGTATATTATTGGCTAACTATAGGCTGCTATACTATATGACACTATAGTATAGCGTAGTCTGAAAGCAGCTTAGCTTTTATCAAATTGTGTACGGTCAGCACTTCCTTAACGAGATTATTTCACAACATTACCTATTATGTTTTCATTAGCTATTACCATTAGGTATTCTTTTTTTTTAATTATTGTATTTCATCTTCGAGCGATGAATTGTCAATGTTATGTACGCCATTATTGTTACATACATCAGGCCATAAATTAAATAGCGTAAGTTATCTTTAATGTTAAATGTTTGTGATGTGGTAGTACTTTTTTAAATAAATAAATCAACAGTAAGCGATCCTCCCATAATTCAAGTAATTTTTTCTCCTGCCTAATGTGGTAACCTAGGGACTTTTGCCAGTGAGTAGATGAGTTCACGGGACTCTAACCTGAGGACGTTGCTGATACTGGCCCTAGCTTGAGCAGTGCTTCGCAGAATCTACCACCGGATCGGAGACGCGACCCACTGAGAAGATCCGGCGAGAAACCCAGTGGGCTGTGTCTGTGGGTTAATTTACTCGCCGCGCAATCGACGGGTTCGATGAGAACGGTGCCCGGTGCTTGAGGTACCTAAAAACACTGATAGTGGATTGGGAGGATCTGAAATGACGTGTGAAAATCTTTGCCCAAAGGCAGCCGTTTTATATCAACGAACCAAGTGACTAAGCGACATATCGTATTTTCGAATTAAAAGTGTAAAATTTCCAAAAATATTCGAAATTGAGTTAATATGCCGAAACATTTGATATCACCAGTATTTTTCTCATAAATACTGTCAAAGAGCGTAGTTTAGTTTTAATTTGGTTTTTTTTAGTTTACCTATATTTTGACTACTATTAACAAAATTAATACACAATTTTATCTTTCTTTAAAAGACAGATTATAACGTATCTGGTAAAAAATAAAAAAAAAATCTTGCAAAGATGATTAATATTTAAAATATTAAATGTTAAACCTTTAAAGCACTGTCCTGTAAAATTAGTAAATTTTGAGAATATACCGTTTTAATGCGAGAAGACGATATAATAATATATATTATGATTGTCGTATCTGAAACATTCTTAGTTCTACACGAGTGCTCAACTCTAGCTAAGTGTATAAATAGGTAAATGTGTTTGCCGAGTACTCGCGTCGCCTCGGTGGTCCGGAGACAATGGAGACGAATTCACGTCTCTCAATGAAAATGGACTCTCTAACTGATTCGTGGCTTAGTGTCAGACGCTCTGTCAATTATGCCATATCAATTTTTTTTTTCGGATTTATTCTCACTCATTTAGGAAACAAGCGGTGTGCGTAACAAGTTAATTATAGATGCAACAAATTCCAAATCGAGGGGTCAAATGCTGTTTGGGTTAAGCGATATTTCGCTTAATACGGACATTTTTCACTGGTGGTAGGACCTCTTGGGAGTCCGCACGGGCAGGTACCACAACCCCGCCTATTTCCGCCGTGAAGCAGTAATGCGTTTCGGTTCGAAGGGTGGGGTAGCCGTTGTAACTATACTGAGACCTTAGAACTTATATCTCGAGGTGGGTGGCGCATTTACGTTGTAGATGTCTATGGGCTCCAGTAACCACTTAACACCAGGTGGGCCGTGAGCTCGTCCATCCATCTAAGTAACAAAAAAAAAATTTGTAACTAGCTGACCCGGCAGACTTCGTAGTGCCTCAATCGATAAATAAAAGACCTAAACTTTTGTATAAAATAAACTTAAAAAAAACAAAAGGAATCCGTCTGACGGGGGACACATCAAAGAGAAAACAAAATTGTTATTTTTATTTAATTCCGAACATTTTCATATTTATCTACCTTTTAAACCTTCTCTGGACTTCCACAAATAATTCAAGACCAAAATTAACCAAATCGGTCCAGCCGTTCTCGAGTTTTAGCGAGACTAACGAACAGCAATTCATTTTTATATTTATAGATTAAAGCTCCGTTTCGTTCGTTATTATTATCAACAATTAGACGTTTTAAATCGAACTTAGCTAAAATGGAAGTGGGCTGGTCATGTCGCGAGATACACAGACCGGAGATGGACTGCGAGTGGTAACATCTTGGAGCGACCCAACGGGCAAAAGAAGTCGAGGGAGACCACTAACCAGGTAGGAAAACGACCTCAGACGAACAGCTGGCCCAAACTGGATAGATGTAGAACAGGATAGAGACGCCTGGGCATCATTGGTGGAGGTCTTTACCCAATCCGGGGTTCTTGCTAACAAAATTTTTACAACAACTGTTTCAATTACAAAACCCTCTTATTTTGCATCCTAAATATTAGCACATACATTTATATTTACTAGTGGTCCCGCAGTAGTCGAAATTCGACTATAATTAATTGGAATTGTAAGTTTGTACACTGTTATGATTGTATTTTATACTTCTATAATCACAAATTTCGCCCAGACTACACTATAAAGAATATTAACAAAGACACACAATATTTAATCTATTCTCAATTTGACAACAGATGTCAAGAACAAAAGTTTGACAATAAATAGTATGCATGCGTGTGTGCGTCAAATACATGGTATGTAGTGTGTGTAATGTTTTCTTTATTGATTTAAAGTATCTTTTATACATTATTTAAAAAAAATATTGGCATTGTGCACTCCTTCTCTATATTCTCTATAAGTGTGGAAATTTTCATACTCCTCCGACCGCGCAATTTTCGTAAAAAGGGATACAAAGTTTTTGCTTCACGTATTAATAATTAGATTTTTTTTTTTAAACTTTGTAAAAGCAAGAATTAAATGGCTTATTACTATTAAGCTTACTCCATTCTAATAGGTAAAGTAGTTTTTTGTTATGATTTTTTTTCCAAATTTTAAATGGCAAAGGCATGTAAAGTTGCAAAAATGTAGCTTAAATCGAATTGCCTTTCACCCCTCAATATTCCAGAATTATTAAAAAAAAAACTTATTTAATAACATAGAGGCAACACAGTCAATCAATGAAGTAGCACTAAGGCTTCGCTTGTTCAATAAACGCCTGTCAAAACACGCGACCTCTTTGTAATACGAGCGTCTCAATACAGGGTGTTACATTTTCGATTTATTTTTAACCGATTTGTATCGTAAGAGGTTTGATATTTAGACATTAGGTTCTATTTTAACGTTGCATTCACGTATGAGCTCACGTTTTATCTTGGGTTGAGTGATAAGCACATTGACTGCCATTTAGATCAATCAGTGCCTTTCGCGACCTATTGAGAATCGTCACGTTATACAAATGAAACATGGACCTCATTTCTCGTGATACTATTAACCACATGACACTGACAGTGGACATTTATCTTGTTCATACAATTAAGTAAATATAAACAAATGACTTTGGTATGTAGCGACTGGATTGTTGATGTTCACGGGCGATTCTAGCCACTTATCTACCATTACATGCGCTGTGTGCTTATCTAGATACGAAGACAGGTGGCTGGGATCATAAGACTCGGCAACCCTATACTACATGGTAACTAAAACTTAAGCCTTAAAAACCACAAGAGTCCCCTTTGGAGGCAAACGATCCTATAGGAGTCTGCTCACAATGGCAATAAAAAAAACAACGTTATTATTTTTGCCACGTTATAAGTCCTTTTGGTATTAGCGTTTACTATTATGCTTTATCTGGATCCGCAGACAGATCTCTAGATCTCTACGGATTCGTAAATCTCACTTAGAGAAGACCATCATTACCAAAAAAAACATCAAGCTGTATACAACATGTCAATAAAGCACGCATCCTGTACATAATTGTGACAAACCTAAATGCACAATGCACATTTAATATGGATATGGATTCTTTTATATAAAAAAATCTATAATAATATTATGTCAGATATGGTCATTAGTTTGGCGGCTGGATGAGGCGCAGCGCGATTCCCGAAAGATGACAGAGCTTAACCGATGGAGCGCATAGACGCCATTACACACTTGTTAGCCAGGCTTCTTGAAGAGCGGTGCCTCTGTCCTAGAAACTATCATTCGCAACAGAAGATTTCTAAATTGATTGTTCTAAAATAACAAACGTAATTGGTGTACTCAAGATTTCTCTTAGTTCGATCACCATATTCGCCGCTATGATGTTTGACAATGGAGTTAATAATTGTGGTTTCTCCGACATTTATATGAAACACGTACAAACCATTAATCAGCTTCCTCAAATGTTTCTTCCCTTGAATCACTCCCCGATTTCAGAATCAATAAGCACGGCGTTGACGCAGGGGACATTACAGGACGCCTCCCTGGGACCTGGAAGCGGAGGCGCTCGCTGCGGATTACGCGTGGCGATGCGATCTCCGCTCCAGGGGGGAGCCGCGTCCCGGCGCGGCGGAAGTTCGAGCGCGGAAGCTTCAATCTCGGCGTGCCGTGCTCGAGGCGTGGTCTCGCCGCCTGGCGGACCCCGCCTACGGGCGACGGACCGTCGAGGCGATCCGCCCGGTCCTCTCGGACTGGGTGAATCGCGACCGAGGACGTCTCACCTTCCGAGCGACGCAGGTGCTCACGGGACACGGCTGTTTCGGTCGCTACCTACACCTCGTCGCCCGGAGGGAGCCGACGCCGAAGTGCCACCACTGCAGTGGCTGCAACGAGGACACGGCGGAGCACACGCTCGCGTACTGCACCGCTTTCGCGGAGCAGCGCCGCGTCCTCGTTGCAAAAATAGGACCGGACTTGTCGCTTCCGACCGTCGTGGCTACGATGCTCGGCAGCGACGAGTCCTGGCAGGCGATGCTCGACTTCTGCGAGTCCACCATCTCGCAGAAGGAGGCGGCGGAACGGGAGAGGGAGAGCTCTTCTTCCCTCTCGGCGCCGTGCCGCCGCCGTCGAGCCGGGGGTCGGAGGAGGGCGTTTGTCCAGCTCCAGCCCCTATGAGGAGGCAGTCTCCTCCCGGTGATGGTCACGGGGCGACCTAAGGGGGTTGAGGCTGCGCCGCACGCTACCGTCACTCTAGCGCGCTGGCACCAGGAGGACGGGACGGCGCGTCGGCGGCTGCGGACTGCGATGCGGTCCGCATTTTCGTCGTCGCTGTCGTCGCCGAACATACTGTTGAAGAGCAACCCGGTCGGCGGTGTATCGCGTTCCGACCTGGCAGGCTGGTTCTGGCCCAGCGGGGTATCCCGGAACACCAGCGGCACCGCCCGGGCGGCCTGGTAGGGCCGCCGTACCGCGGAGACCGACGTCGTTGGTTGTCGACTATCGCCTCGACGACCCGTCGGTCGGGCGTCCTCGGGGTGGCGCCGCGTGTCTGGTTGTAGTGTTGACCGCGGGAACCCCCCTACTCTGTCCAGGTTCTGACCCCGGACGGAGATCGGACGTCGGGTGTAAGAGTGCAGGGGAGTCGTTTAGTGGGTGGGCCCTAAAATCCTTGGGCCCGCGATCTGCTCTCAACACCTGCAGATCGTTAAGTCTCACATACCCCACGCGCCCCCTAGGCGCGGGGACCTCGTAGGAGGTTCGGCCCTCTACCCGAAAAAAAAAAAAAAAAAAGGGGACATTACAGGCTTTTTTAAAACCTATTCGCTGGTAGTTTGAGGGGATATTGCAGCTATGCCTGGACGGCTAGGTGAGCTCACGGACTCAACCTGAGAGAATTAGCTAACACTAACCCTAGCAATAGCAGTGCTTCGCTGAATCTACTACCGGATCGGAATCGCGACCCATTGAGAAGATCCGGCGAGAAACTCAGTTTGCTAATATACGCCTCTCTAGTATTTTTAGTATTGTACCGTCATATCAAGTGACAGGAACCATCTCTTGGGTCATAGTGGAACTAAAAATTGCATATAAAGTAGCATCACGAGTTAGAGTATATAATAACAATGAAGCGGTTCAACATTGTTACTGACCATCGTATCGAATATTCGGGAAAGTTCGATATGGGCAAAGGTTAAAACGGAAAAAGAGTAACAGTAAATTTTTAATCAATAGCTATCCAAGGCTAGAAGTATTACCTGGTGTGATATAGTAATATAGAGTAAATAACAGTACGTATTAAGTATTAATGAATATGGATATTCTTTGACGAATTCTGGCGATTCTTATTGTCCTTAACTTTGCTCCGGGGGAATCCAGAAGCGTCTTTAGTTAAAACCGGATTCGTTATTTTACCCCGAGCCTTAGCTCGCAACAATGTCTTCACGTAATTCTCACCGGCCGATCCTAATTGACGGATTTTGCAAGGCATTATGAGAATTTACGACAAGACCGTTGTTTATTACAGTTCATAAAAAAATTCAATCCTTACTTAGCTCACTTGAACATTGCGTGCGCTAATTATGGCTTCTCACCGCTGTATCTAAATACAAAATGGCGGATGCATTAATAATATTAGATTAAAAATTAATATTAATTAATATTATAAATAAAATTACTTTTACGATTAAATTTCGCAATTTTTATTGCCATTTCCATCTTTATAAATATTTTACAATTTCAATATACATGTAGGATTCGGAACGTTTATTGCGAAAGGGATGAATGTATGGGGAAGAAAAGGACGGAAGAGATATGGTTAAGATGGCGATGGATGGAACAAATTTTTTTTTTATTGCTTAGATGCGTGGACGAGCTCACAGCCCAGCTGATGTTAAATGGTTACTGGAGCCCATGGACATCTACAACGTAAATGCGCCACCCACCTTGAGATATAAGTTCTAAGGTCTCAGTATAGTTACAACGGCTGCCCCACCCTTCAAACTGAAACGTATTACTGCTTAACGGCAGAAATAGGCAGGGCGGTGGTACCTACCCGCGCGGACTCCCAAGAGATCCTACCACCAGTAAAACGACGTGTGCTAAAATAATACAATAAATTTTGTTACTTTTCCAAAAAACCGTGTTATTTTACTTCGAGCTAATCTCACATAAGTACATACTTTCTTCTTTCTTCTTCTCCATCGCTCCCTCATTGCTGAGGATCGTGACTCCGGCTTAGCTTGTCGACTGTCAGCCTCCATCGGTTCCGGTCAGTTGCCTGGTGTAATGCAGCACTAAGTGGTCCGCTGGTTTGCTCGGAGATTTGGTCGGACCAACGTTTGGGGCTCCGGCCTCTAGGACATACTTTAATCGACATAAAAAAGCTATGAGTGCTTTTCGAGCATGTAAATTAAGATGTTGTGGCGTTGTAGGTATGGGAGATATGTTTTACCACATACAATCCGAACCAATCTTGAATGAAATACCGTCCAGGTCATATATAACTAACCTCTTAACGGGTTCCTCTTCAAACAAGGTTTGTCTTCAAAAGACTCCTCAATGATTGAAGCTCATAGTCGCTTATGAGCGAAAGTGATCACGCATCTGGCTGGGTCTGGCCATAAAAAAGACTTGCCACTTTCGTGTATTGTAAAAAAAAAACCATATATCAGAGCC
The DNA here is from genome assembly GCF_030269925.1 of Bombyx mori. Classification (NCBI taxonomy): domain Eukaryota; kingdom Metazoa; phylum Arthropoda; class Insecta; order Lepidoptera; family Bombycidae; genus Bombyx; species Bombyx mori. The sequence continues at coordinate 4,946,817 of NC_085108.1, read as the reverse complement.
CTTCGTTGCAATATCAAAAAACAATTGGAGTTTATTGTATAATTTGTCTCCTAAAGTGATTCTTGTCCTTCTGATGGTTGTCTGTACCCGACTCACTACCCGCTAAATATCGCGCATCGCCCGGATATACTCGACATAGCGTTATTAAAAAACGTAACTCTGCGCTTACACTCGATCGAAGTAGTTTCAGAGTTAGATTCAGACCACCGTCCCGTCGTTATGAAGCTCGGTCGCGCTCCCGATTCCGTTCCCGTCACGAGGACTGTGGTGGATTGGCACACGCTGGGCATCAGCCTGGCTGAATCTGATCCACCATCGCTTCCGTTTAGTCCGGACTCTATCCCGTCTCCTCAGGATACCGCTGAAGCCATAGACATCGTAACGTCACACATCACCTCGACATTAGATAGGTCATCGAAGCAAGTTGTAGCGGAGGACTTCCTTCACCGCTTCAAATTGCCCGACGATATTAGGGAACTCCTTAGAGCTAAGAACGCCTCGATCCGTGCGTACGATAGGTATCCTACCGCGGAAAATCGTATTCGAATGCGTGCCCTACAACGCGACGTAAAGTCTCGCATCACCGAAGTCCGAGATGCCAGATGGTCTGATTTCTTAGAAGGACTCGCGCCCTCTCAAAGGTCTTACTACCGCTTAGCTCGTACTCTCAAATCGGATACGGTAGTAACTATGCCCCCCCTCGTAGGCCCCTCAGGCCGACTCGCGGCGTTCGATGATGACGAAAAAGCAGAGCTGCTGGCCGATACATTGCAAACCCAGTGCACGCCCAGCACTCAATCCGTGGACCCTGTTCATGTAGAATTAGTAGACAGTGAGGTAGAATGCAGAGCCTCCTTGCCACCCTCTGATGCGTTACCACCCGTCACCCCGATGGAAGTTAAAGACTTGATCAAAGACCTACGTCCTCGCAAGGCTCCCGGTTCCGACGGTATATCCAACCGCGTTATTAAACTTCTACCCGTCCAACTCATCGTGATGTTGGCATCTATTTTCAATGCCGCTATGGCGAACTGTATCTTTCCCGCGGTGTGGAAAGAAGCGGACGTTATCGGCATACATAAACCCGGTAAACCAAAAAATCATCCGACGAGCTACCGCCCGATTAGCCTCCTCATGTCTCTAGGCAAACTGTATGAGCGTCTGCTCTACAAACGCCTCAGAGACTTCGTCTCATCCAAGGGCATTCTTATCGATGAACAATTCGGATTCCGTACAAATCACTCATGCGTTCAACAGGTGCACCGGCTCACGGAGCACATTCTTGTGGGGCTTAATCGACCAAAACCGTTATACACGGGAGCTCTCTTCTTCGACGTCGCAAAAGCGTTCGACAAAGTCTGGCACAATGGTTTGATTTTCAAACTATTCAACATGGGCGTGCCGGATAGTCTCGTGCTCATCATACGGGACTTCTTGTCGAACCGCTCTTTTCGATATCGAGTCGAGGGAACCCGCTCCTCCCCACGACCTCTCACAGCTGGAGTCCCGCAAGGCTCTGTCCTCTCACCCCTCCTATTTAGCTTATTCGTCAACGATATTCCCCGGTCGCCGCCGACCCATTTAGCTTTATTCGCCGACGACACGACTGTTTACTATTCTAGTAGAAATAAGTCCCTAATCGCGAAGAAGCTTCAGAGCGCAGCCCTAGCCCTAGGACAGTGGTTCCGAAAATGGCGCATAGACATCAACCCAGCGAAAAGTACTGCGGTGCTATTTCAGAGGGGAAGCTCCACACGGATTTCCTCCCGGATTAGGAGGAGGAATCTCACACCCCTGATTACTCTCTTTAGACAACCCATACCCTGGGCCAGGAAGGTCAAGTACCTGGGCGTTACCCTGGATGCATCGATGACATTCCGCCCGCATATAAAATCAGTCCGTGACCGTGCCGCGTTTATTCTCGGTAGACTCTACCCCATGATCTGTAAGCGGAGTAAAATGTCCCTTCGGAACAAGGTGACACTTTACAAAACTTGCATAAGGCCCGTCATGACTTACGCGAGTGTGGTGTTCGCTCACGCGGCCCGCACACACATAGACACCCTCCAATCCCTACAATCCCGCTTTTGCAGGTTAGCTGTCGGGGCTCCGTGGTTCGTGAGGAACGTTGACCTACACGACGACCTGGGCCTCGAATCAATTCGGAAATACATGAAGTCAGCGTCGGAACGATACTTCGATAAGGCTATGCGTCATGATAATCGCCTTATCGTTGCCGCCGCTGACTACTCCCCGAATCCTGATCATGCAGGAGCCAGTCACCGTCGACGCCCTAGACACGTCCTTACGGATCCATCAGATCCAATAACCTTTGCATTAGATGCCTTCAGCTCTAATACTAGGGGCAGGCTTAGGGACCCCGGTAACCGTACTCGTCGAACTCGACAAAGAGGTCGACGTGCAACCTAACCCATGCATCAGCCCGCTGAGTTTCTCGCCGGATCTTCTCAGCGGGTCGCGATTCCGATCGGGTAGTAGATTCATTCGCGAAACAATTGCTCTTGAGTTGTTAGGTCTCCTTCGGAGGCGCTCGGGCAGTTGTTAGCAAATCCCACCCCTCTTGGCTGAGCCTTTGCTCGCCCACCTGTCCTGGTGAAACTGGAAAGGCCTTCGGGCCACCAGTAAACTTTAAATCATAAAAAAAAAAAAAAAAAAAAAAATGGTTGTCTGTAAGATATCATCACTCTTAGCGATAAGGTGTATCTACTTTATTTTCTATTTAATGGTATTTAATGTTTTGCATTCTTATTTATTTTGTGTACATTTCAGAATTATCTCTCTCTCTCTCGGTCTTTCTCCTTCTCTCTCTCTCTCTCTCTCTCTCTCTTTCTCTAAAAAAAAAAAAAAAAAATGGAACTGCGATACATCAAAAAACATATTTTTTTTTGTATTGAAACTAGCGACATCTTGTAGCGGATGCCCCTAAACTTATGTGTTGTTAAAGTTAAGGCATTTAATTATTGTATAACTAAACGCAGGAAATGATAAAATAAAAAATCATACAATTTTTTATTTGTTATAGACGAACTGATTAAATTTTATCAATTTGTGGTTTCTGAAAGTTTACAAAAACCTTCATGAGCCTTCATCACCTCACCTGAGAGCCTTGAGGGACTATATCAGCGTAGCCTTAACTAGTACGTGAGCTCACGGGGCTCAAGTCTGATGATGTTGTTAGCACGAACCCTAACAAGAGCCGTGCTTCGCAGAATCTACCACCGGATCGGAAACGCGACCCACTGAGAAGATCCGACGAGAAACTCAGTGGGCTGTATCTGAGGGTTAATTTACTCGTCGAGCCCTTCGTTGCAAGCGGCGGGTTCGACGAGAACGGTGACCGGTGCTTGAAGTACCTAGAAGCACCGTTAGTGGATCGGGAGGATCCGAGATGACGTGTTTTGGGCGACGTCGACTGCTTTCCATTCTGTCCGCAGAATCGGGAATGTAGTTACCCCACGGCCACGATGAGAGGGTTCTCGTGTCGTGCCAATTTATCGAAGTGGATATGTTACTACCGTCTACAGGAGCAATGAGAAACTAATCGAAGCGAAGCCATCTAGTGGCCGACGCCCGTAAACATTCATGTTGAGTGCTTGAGTTGCTTATCTATGACTAATCTATAATACAAGACGCGCTAAAGATAGAACATGAACAATTAACCCTACAGCTATTTATTTTGTTACATAGTTATTGTCATTTGGAAGTCAATGAATGTCTTTCGCGATAATTCGCATCGTAAAAAGGCCGTAAAAAGCAATAATTAGTTATGATTAAAACTAATTTTACGGTTTAATCTCGCGTTTATTAATTACATTTTTTTTTATTGCTTAGATGGGTGGACGAGCTCACAGCCCACCTGGTGTTAAATGGATACTGGAGCCCATAGACATCTACAACGTAAATGCGCCACCCACCTTGAGATATAAGTTCTAAGATCTCAAGTATAGTTACAGCGGCTGCCCCACCCTTCAAACCGAAACGCATTACTGCTTCACGATATTTTATTATTTCATTTTATTATTAATGAAATTTAGAAGGTAGTTTGCATTAAAATGACGATTAATGATTTAGTCGTCTATGGTCACGGTGATACCAAAACTGTAATGTATTCGATACTATAAATGCGATTTTAATCTGTAAAAATTGTTTTAATTGCTTTTTTTTATTGCTTAGATGGGTGGACGAGCTCACAGCCCACCTGGTGTTAAGTGGTTACTGGAGCCCATAGACATCTACGACGTAAATGCGCCATCCACCTTGAGATAAGTTCTAAGGTATGAGTATAGTTACAACGGCTACCTCCCCCCCCCCGCCCCTTCAAACCGAAACGCTAGGCTCCTGTAACCACTTAACACCAGGTGGACTGTGAGCTTGTCCACACATCTAAGCAATACAAAAATTGAGTATTATAAATACTATATATTGATATTATTAATTTTAAGAGGCCGGCTCTAAGTGTTAAATTACTCTGGCAAAACTAAGATTTACATGTACTACAAAAAAACCTACGTGCAAAATCTTCACACAATTAAATTAAAAAACAAAAATACTGAAAAAAAAACATTTATTCATACAAACTTAATTTTACATTTCAAACACAAATATACAAAAGAGCTTGAACCTTATTTTCTCGCAGATAAAACACTTGGAACTTCTAAATGCAATATTTGGATTCGATTTTGTATTGCGTGTTCAGAAAAGCGAAAGAAATTTGTCGAAGCGTTTTTTTATCTGTGGCTTGTTGCTTTACTTCTTTTTTTTTTCAATGTTACCACACTGTACGAGAAAAAGTTTTTGACATTGTTTCGGAACGGTCGCTCGAATTTGGCGCCAATTAATTTTCGATGCACAGATTAGTTGGGTAATACAGATACAAAATAAAATAAGTTATCCTAGAGTTTTTTATTAGCGTATTTATAGGGCTGTAAGCATGGGCATCATGCGAACTTCTCCCATGAGAGGTTACAATTTTAAAACCAATTTCATTAAAAAATATAACTAATAAGGCATTTGTAATGTCAACAACAATAATAATTATTATTTTATTTCATTATATCGCATAGATCGTGATGTATGACTGCCATGTTTTCTTTAATATACTTTTTATTGGCCAGACACGATTAAGATAATTAAGTTATATTATAAGTTATTAATGTACGATTATATAAATTATGCTAAATGAATTACTCTAATAAGAAAATAGAAGACGCGAAGTTGTGAGAAATGTTTTATTTTGCTAATTTATCGTTTCTTCAGGTTAAAAAGTGTCATAATGGTGGCTATATATTAACTGCTTAACATAGTATATGTAAAAGTGAAATGCTTTAGGCATGCAAAGTAATATATTCATATGCGTTTCGGTTTGAAGAGTTGGGCAGCCATTGTAACTATACTGAGACCTTAGAAATTATATCTCAGGGTCCACCCATCAAAGCATATAATACTACATCGGAAATTTCTCTTAAACACAAACAATTTTAATCTTCAAAAGACCAATAAATTAAATTTAATTAAATTAAGTAGCTCTGCGTCCAAGGCTACTCTGTAAAAGATTCCCGGGCGGCCATTTCAAATATTCGCCGCCATCTAAGTGACATCCTGTTTAGACACGATTGCGTTGACTTAATATAAACTTAAGGGATCTAAGTTGAAATATCCAAGTGCTGATTCGAAGAGATTCTGAAAGAATGAAGAGATTCGTAGAGATGAAGAAACACGTAGTGATAGTACTATCGGAAACATGACCTTGCGAATTTGTCATTTTGTTTTAGAAAACAACATTTAGAAATGTTGTCTCAAAAAGCTAAGGTTCAAGTTTTTCGATGCCAACTTTTTTTTTATTTTTATTTTTTATTGCGTTACTAGATGTACTCCGCACTAAGCGCTTTGATTTCCCCCTTTGCCTTTTCATGATTTCTGTCTCATACGAGGTTTGGATGCTGGTTGTTGAGCGACAGGAGGTTTTAGTCAGTTCGACTCTGACATACCCCGTCCTCCATCCCCAGTGAAGGGCGGAAGTCCGGCGATTTCCTCCTGAGCAAAAAAAAAAAAACGTTACTTACTGTAACTGGAAACAAATCACGCACGATGATCATCCGGTCCCAAATTCGCTTTGTTATACCAGAGACTAATATATTCATGCTTATATCCTTCTCTTTCTCGCATTGCTTTCCTCATTATAGAGCATCGTGACTCTCACGCTGAATCATTCTTCATACACTAATATTTAAATTGTAAAATATTATATATGATTATTTTTATTCAGGTCAAAATGTAATTGACCTGATTATTAACCGCCATTTACTCCGCACTACCTTTGGTTGACTGGCAAAGAATGTCTTAGGTATTAAGTTCGCCATTGTAAATTTTACATGATGTGTAATAAATAAGTAGTTGCGTAATAGATCGAGATTGTCACAGGTGGAGATTCACAAAAGGCTCGTAAGTGACCCTCGAAATAACGCCTGGAGCACTAGCATGTAGAATCCTATAAAACTTAATCCTTAAACTTAACTTATTAATTAATTACTGGTGGTAGGACCTCTTGTGAGTCCGCACGAGTAGGTACCACCGCCCCGCCTATTTCTGCCGTGAAACAGTAATGCGTTTCGGTTCGAAGGGCGGGGCAGCCGTTGTAACTATATTTGAGACCTTAGAACTTATATCTCTAGGTGGGTGGCGCATTTACGTTGTAGATGTCTATGGGCTCCGGTAACCACTTAACACCAGGTGGGCTGTGACCTCGTCCACCCATTTAAGCAATAAAAAAAAATATCCATTGCGATTTTTTTGTAGTGTTCCGCATTATATATTCCGTCAATGAACGATGCTAATCAAATTTCGATAAATAATCGTGAAAAATCCAATTGATCACTTACCATCGCGCGATACCGATCGTTTAACTTTAATTGGTAGTTATTTGGTTAACATGTGACACTAGTGATGGTATCGCTTGAATTAAATTCTCAAAGAGGCATTTAAAATATTTGAAAGAATTGCTTTTGGAAAATCTAGATCAGTTTGCACGATACGAATATTTGTCTGGGTTTTATGTATTTTCTTTATTCTTTATTGTACACACAGTTAATATTACAATAATTGCGTAAGATATAAAAAAATGGCGAGCTTAACTCAACAATTGAGTTTTCTACCAGCTAACCGTTCTTAACGAAGGAAAGCTTTAAATGAGTGGGTAGAAGAATACAATCTAAACAATTTACAATCTAGACAAGAACTTAATAAAAAAAACAAAAAAAAAAACACTAATACATAATATATTAGACTACATATATATACATACACACATAAATAACGTAAACATATACATACACGTACATATATAATGAAATACATAAAATAAATATATATAAGTAATACTAAATAGATAGATAGTGCTTCTTTAATGCCTTCCTGAATACCTCAAGTGAGGGACTTGCACGGATTGAGTGTGGAACTGAGTTCCACAGACGCACAGACTGCACAGTGAACGAACCGCCGTAGCGGCTGGAGGAGTGAGGGGGAAAATTAAGGAGAAGGGATCTACTTGTACGACAGGGTACACCTCGGGGCATCTGGTACTCGAAGCGCTCACGGAGGTACCGGGGAACAGCTGGGTTATTAAGGATGTTGAACAGCATACATAAAACATGTACATCACGGCGAAGTCGGATAGGTAACCAATTAAGTTGTGATCTGTACTGCGAGACATGATCATATTTGCGTAAACCAAAAATAAAGCGTATGCATAAATTTTGTAACCTTTCCAGTTTGTCCCACAGCCCCTCCGCGGCGTCCAGGAAACAGACATCTGCATAGTCAAGGAGAGGAAGCATAAGGGATTGGGCCAGGGTGACTTTAGCTTCAAAGGGCAAGAAACGCTGAAGACGCTTGAGAGACTGAAACGTGCAATGCACTTTCCTGCTAACTAAGTTTATCTGACTGGACCAAGAGAGATGACAATCAAGAACGATACCTAGGTTTTTTGCTGTTTTAGAATAAGCGATTGGAATTCCATCTAGCGTCACAGGGGGCAAATTAATGTGGTCAATCGTGTTGTACCTATAGGAACTACCAATTACTATGACCTGTGATTTTGATGGATTCACAAGAAGTCCAAAAGATTTAGCCCAAGCACTAATTCTACCAAGATCTCCATTGATTTCAGCAATAGCTAGAGCAACGTCATCAGCTTTAAAATGTCTATAAATCTGCAAATCGTCAGCGTAGAGATGGTAGTGAGAAGTCAGCACCTGAGTAATTTCATTAATGAAAATAGAGAAAAGGAGAGGAGATAGTACGCCACCTTGAGGTACACCCGCAGTTAAATCACACCATTTTGAAGTAGCATCATCAGAACGGACACACTGCGAGCGTCCCCGGAGATAAGATTCAAACCAGGTTAGGGCAAGTGGAGATACATTAAGAGATCCAAGGATACTTAGAAGGATGTCAAAGTCTACTGAGTTAAAAGCACTGCTGAAGTCCAATAAGGTCAACACGGTTAGCTGCCCCACATCAATCGCGTGGCGAATGTCGTCAGTGACCTTGAGCAATGCAGTGACCGTGCTGTGGCCTTGGCGGAAACCAGACTGAAAAGAGTTGAGGAGATTGTTTTTATTAAGGTAGATAGTGAGCTGTCTTTGGACTAAACCCTCCAAGACTTTAGAGAGAATGGGAAGTATTGAGATTGGACGAAACTGAGAAAAAGAGGAAGGATTAGGGACCTTAGGAAGTGGGAGAACATGAGCCTTTCTCCAGCTACTTGGGAATGAGCCTTTTGAGAGAGAGAAGTTAAGAATATATGTAATGATAGGGACAAGCTCATCCACAAGCAGAAGGATCATCTGAAGGTGAATCCCATCCTCACCCACAGCCCTAGTGGAAATAGAAAGGATGGATCTCTTAACGTCACACTCTGTAACCGGAGTGAAAGTAAAAGGAGTGCACATGGGTAAAGGCCTTTTGGAAAGTTGTAATAGTGTAGATGACTTTGTACTGTCATTAAGAATAATGGGAGCTTGAGAGAAATGCTTATTTAAAGCGTCGAGGTTAATAGTAAAGGAAGTTTCGTTTAACTGTTTGCCAATGCCTAGTGAATTAAGGAATTTCCAGATTTGGCATGTGTTCAGACCCTCTAAGGAGCTATGAATATGGCGTCTTTTGGCATCTCTACACATCCGATTGCAACGATTACGAAGTTTCTTGTAAGTTGTAAGATTGTCTTCCGTTGGGAGCTTTCTGTATCTGCGTTTAGCCTTATCTCTCCTGGCCATCATCTGCCTAATTGAGTCGGATAACCAAGGTGAGGGTAACTGTTTAACTCTGACACGTCTGATGGGAGCATGACTATCATAAAGAAGCGAGATATTTTTATTGAAAGAACAAACCATGTCATCGATCGTGTCAGAGCCGAAGACAGTCGACCAGTCAACATTCCTCGCGTCAGCCCGCAATCGCTCCACGCCTATACCCTTGAAGCTACGAAGGAAAAGGTATTTGGGTTTGGGTTTAGGAGGACGAATCTTGTAGGAGAGATAAATTAAATCATGATAGGAAAAAGGAGCCGATAGTTGTCCGTGTGTAGCAACCATGTTGGATTCAGAAACAATAATTAAATCCAGAAGGGAGTGGTCTTGATATTGAGGTGCACAGTGTGTAGCTGCAAGAGGGAGGATATTTAAGTTGAGAGAAGTAACTACCGCACGAAGTTTATCAGCACGGCTGTCAGATTTCAGAAGGCAGGTGTTAAAATCACCAAGAATTATTGTATGATCATAAAGGGGGGAAAGAGATTCAAGTTTAGATTCGAAAGAGGAGAAATAGTCAACATGAGAAGAGGGGCTATAAAGAACGCCTAGAAGAAGCTTAGTATGGTGAAAGGAGATTTCAATAAATAGGTTTTCTGCGGACTGCGTATATTCACCTGGGGACGCATCAATAACTTTAGAAGGAATATCAGAACGAAGATAAATCGCTACGCCACCTCCTCCTTTCCCTGTTCTGTCGTTGCGTAGTAAGCGATACCCAGGTAGAGAGTACTGAGTAGAGGGAAGAGCAGGTTTAAGAAAGGATTCAGAGATGAGTACTGCATGGACGACACTGGAATCGAAAGAGGACAAGAGATCGGGATAGTGGGCTGGGACACTCTGTGCGTTTATGTGAACGATGTTGAGGAACTTAGGAAACGGCGAAAATTTTGCTTGAATCAAGTCTCGCAAATGAGTTGAGTCATCATCCTCACTAAATGCACTACCATAGCTTATGTCAGACGAGCTTGAGGAAGAGCATGAGAAGAAGGCATCATTAATATCTAAATTTGACATACTAAGATAATATAATATAAATATATACTAAACAAAAATACAGTAAAATAATAGAAAACACTAAAAAATAAATAAAGCTAACGTAAAACTAAAATCTAAAGATTTACAACTGTAACTTACTTCACAAACGCTCCTTTCGAGATTGGCAAATCACTTTAATCTAAGTCAGAAAATGTACATACTAAAAACAAAACGCAAATTCTATTATCATTGTCACAAATATATTAAGTAAATGTATAATCTATATTGACAATATAAAACTTAAGAGTTGGCTGTATGGCATAGTTCCATTGCCTTTCTCTTCGAGAAAAACCCTACTGCTGCTACTACTAAGTGCATAATCTATGATTATCACTTAACTATCTGTCAGTTCTATTACAATTATTTACAATCAAAATTTTTATATGTTGGTAATTTTGAAAGTTGATCGAAATAATGTTCAAAAACGCATTACAACTACCTCGAATAGATAACTAAGTTTTTAGTGTTACATCTATGAATAAGTTCAAGATACCGCCATACTACTTTCGACGAGTCGTCCTCTTGCCGATTTCTCGCTCTGCCGCTGATTTTGGTGCCGTCTTGGGTTCGTCATGAGATTTCCCAGATGACTGAGGAGCTCCTTGCGCTTTTTGAGCCGAGGGAAACTTGGTTTTCAGATGCTGAAGTTCAAACATCTGTTCAATCTTACTGCGTTTATTATCCGGGAGAAGGACGATTATTTTCCCATCTGTTGTCCAGCAGCGCTTAACGCCGAAATGAGAGCGGGCCTCCAAAAAGACATCATGACGTGATTTGGTCAGAAATTCTGAAATGATGACCCTAGAACCCTTCAGGAGTGTCTTGTTCTTCCACACTTCATTGCATCGCCTCAAACTCAGGAACCTGACTAATATAGGCCTAGGCTTATTGGTGTTGGAGCCTAACCGATAGCAAGCAGTTAAGTCCTCTTCTGTGCAACCAGCCACCTTCATTTGGTTGGTTAATATACCCACAATTGCTGTTGCTGGGTCTGTGGCATCTGACTCCGGGATTCCATGAAACAGAAGGACCTTACGACGCGACGCCATCTCATGCCTGTCCAACCCCAAGAGAACAAGCTCCATCTGTGACCTCAGCATGTTGAGTGTTTGTAGTGTGAGATTCCGGAATGCGATGAAATCTTGTGACAACTTGCCTAGGTCCGTGTGTGGTGACTGGTGACTGCTCAGCATTGCTTCAAACTCAGTCATCCTCTGCACAACGCTTGATTCCACCTCTTGTAACTTAGTGTACAGATCCATGATGCGGCGCTATTGATGATGTGGCAGTAGTGATGATGTGAAGTGATATTAATAGAGAGAACTTGTTATGAGCTGTTGTGAAGCAAGTTTTGGAACCCAAATTATAGCATTTAGATATGAATAGGTAAAAATATATATTTTTAACAATTAAAAACACTGAGAGCTCAACAAACTAGTGTATACACTTCAACTACCCACAGTAGTATTTTTTTCGGGATCAATTTAGTCGAAAGACCTTTATTGATATTATAGGAATGGTAGGATTAGTAGATGAATTATAACTGAACATATTTTTAGAAGAATTGTTTAAAGAAACCTAAGCTATGTTGTTGATTGTTAATGATAATGTTAAAACGGATAAAAAATTACAATACTTAATTTTGTCCATGCACTATGACGCGATATTTCGATCCGTTGGCAGATTCAGAAAACCACTTAACACCAGGTGGTCTGTGAGCTTGTCCATCCATCTAAACAATAAAAAATAAAAAAAAATCTATAATTACGTCACTATCTCTGTAACACTATTTCGAATTAGCCATTCTATCATCGCACCGCCCGCCACCGGAGTAGAGTTCATACATACTACCTGGAGCCACTGCGGTCATCCACAGTGCGTTTCCAGAGGTCTTTTTTGCCACGTACCATCCGGCTTTGGAATGAGCTCCCCTCCACGGTATTTCCCGAGCGTTATGACTTGTCCTTCTTTAAACGACGACCGTGGAGAGTACTTAACGGTAGGCAGCGGCTTGGCCCCTGGCTTTGCTGAAGTCCATGGGCGACGGTAGCCACTCACCATCAGTTGGGCCGTATTCTCGTCTACCTAAAGGGACAATAAAAAAAAGTAGCACTTCAATAACTCAAAAAGCTTAGTCCTCTTGACTCTTGAGAAACTTAGTGAATACTGCGTCTCAAACTTCGGCAGGTGGTCATACTTCATCAGAGCGTTTAAAAGTCGTAGCTACATTCACGACCTGCGTTCGTGTCCCTTCGAGTTTTGGGGAAGACGCTCTTAAGTACTAGCGGAACCCTCAATCCAAATAATTGAAGTGGCCCCAACAGTACTCACTGCGCTAAAATAATTAATTTCACGACTGCTTCGTGGAGCATAACGTCCACTAAGCCGTTTTGGTAATTCGGCCAGAAAACGACTTTCAGTTGAGAAATAGACCGAATGGTAAACCGTCGACGTCGCCCAAAGCACGTCATTACGGATCCTCCTGATCCATTAACGGTGTTTTTAGGTACCACAAGCACCGGTCACCATCCTTGTCGAACCCGTCGCTTGCGACTAAGGGCTCGACGAGCGAATTAGCCTATAGACACAGCCCACTGAGTTTCTCGCTGGATCTTCTCAGTGGGTCGCGTTTCCGATCCGATGGTAGATTCTGCGAAGCACTGCTCTTGCTAGGGTCAATGTTAGCCATACTCCGGTTTGAGCCCCGTGAGCTCCCCTACACACGTTAGGGTGAACCTGAAATAGCCTCTCAAGGCTATCAGCATAGGCAGGAAAAAAAAAGTAATCGCTTAGTATATCCAGCTTAGTTTACTGGTGGTAGGACGTCTTGTGAGTCCGCACGGGTAGGTACTAGCACCCCGCCTATTTCTGCCGTGAAGCAGTAATGCGTTCCGGTTTGAAGCCGTTGTACTGTAAAAACTGAGACCTTACAACTCGTGTCGCGAGGTGGGTGGCAGCATTTACGTTGTAGATGCCTATGGGCTCTGGTAACCACTTAACACTAGGTGGGCCGTGAACTCGTCCGACCATCTAAGCTATAAAAAACAGTATTGAAGTAGTATCTGAAGTAGTAGTAGAAGAAGTAGTAGCAGAATAGTACCTGAATACCACTCGAGGTCTCCCGAAAATTGTAAAGTAAACTACGGCCTTAAATCTAAAGTAATCTGTGGTATTGGTTTAATTTTATGGTCGCGTCATAGGTGCCTTTAATTAAGCAAATATTAAAAAAGCAATTTAATACATTAATTTAATAAAATTTATGTCGGCTATTATAATCTATCAGAATATTTTGAATTCAGTTTTTCTTTATCTCCTTTTTTTATTTTCTACGCGAGCCACACACACAATTTAAAATACATTTACATGTTCATTCTCGCCTTTAATTCTACTTTTTTTTATATTTCCGACTAAATAGTTTTAGTGGAAAAATTATGCGGTAGTTACAATAATTCATCAGGACAGGTGGGCGAGCAAAGGCTCAGCCAGGAGGGGTGGGATTTGCTAACAGCTGCCCGAGCGCCTCCAAAGGTGACCTAACAGCTCAACAGCAGCTGCTTCGCGAATGAATCTACTACCGGATCGAAATCGCGACCCGCTGAAAAGATCCGACAAGAAACTCAGCGGGCTGACGCATGGGACACATGTATGTACTTACACGCACATAATAAATCAACAGTATGCTAAAGATAAGGCATGCACATCTAAGAAAGTTTGCAAAATATATATATTGTATATTATTATTTCACTGGATTGGTCACCACGCGTGATTCGTTTCCAAATGATTCTCGTCCACCTGACGGTTGTCTGGAAGAGATCGCTCTTAGCGATAAGACCGCCAATTGTACTCTTTTCTATTTATTGTTTTTTTTATGGTGTACAATAAAGAATACTCTCTCTCTCTCTCTCTCTCTCTCAAAAGTAGTCAGTTATACCTATACCACATATATTTATTACTTATTTATTTATTTACGGCATAAAAGTTTACTTTTTTTTGTCAAGCTTTAAACAAACTAATTTCTAAAAAGTCAAGCACAATGTCAATAAGAAAAGCCTTCTAAAAAATAAATTGGACGTTCCAAAAATTGTCGGATTTGGGCAGCTACAGCAATATCTGTGCCGTAATATCTTAGTCGGCTACGTATCTAAGTCCTCAGTTCTGTGATTCGGCGAAAATGGATTCCCAACTCTTTTGAGTGTAATCACGAAATATGTCAAAAAGATGTTTTTCGTTCATTCTAAAGTTTTATACAGAAGGTAACCATCCATCTTCACGGAAGATCTTCACAAAATCTTCACGGAAGATGGATGGTTCTTTTTAATACGCTTTTATTAGCTTCAGACGTATGTATGTTAGTATGTAACGGAATCTTTGAACATTATTTTGACCCCCTTCAAAACGTCGGATTAACTCGAAATTTGGTATACTTAATAAGGACCGATGACAATTCAATATTAAAAAAAGAAAATTGAATTAAAATAATATTGAAAATATTGAAATTCAACTAAAAAATCAAAAATAAATAATAGTATAAAAAAAACTAACAAAATACGCTTTTATAGCAAATCAAACAAAAAAATAGAAATTAATTTTAATTAATTTGAATTAAAAATAGTGTAAGAAAAAATGATTTTACTGTAAAAAAAGCGTGGGGTGCATGGTATCAGTAGTTATAAATATTTTATGAGAAGAAGGGTAATTTTGATAATACATAATAATATCCTGAAAAGCATCCCATGTTTTTTTTACAATAAAATCATTCTTTCTTTTCTTTTCTGGATTTTCTACAAAAGCGTATTTTGTTAGTTTTTTAAACTATTATTTATTTTATTTGAATTTTCCGAAACGAAATTCTATGTCTTCCAGTGTCTCTCTAAAATTGTAATTTTCCAAAATATTGAATGGTATTTTCTTCAGTACCGAATGAAAATACTTTTGACAAGATAATCTTTTAACCCTTAGAATGCGGTCCGTCGATAGATCGACTCTCTATTAAGGCGTATGAAGTGCGGAGCGTCGGAGTAGCGACTATTACGCAATTTGGTTATAGTTATTACGTATCGACAAAGTCATTAGAGGTCGCACTAAGATACAAAATGTTTCGGAAACTAAAATTGCAATGGACAGGACATACAATAAGAGGCATCGAAAAATGGAACAAAAGCATAGTGTTTTGGTACCCTAGAGATAGAAAAAGGAAACGAGGCAGACAGATTCGGAGGTGGGAAGACGAGATAAAGACGGTAGCAGGAAAACTATGGACAAGGAAAGCTCTAAGCCGAGTAGAGTGGAAAGAAATGGATGTAGCCTTTGCCAAAGTTGGGCGAACAGACGAAGCTGTCGATGTCATCGACTCGGCAGAACCGTTAATTTAAGTTTATTATTTGTAAATATCCTTTGCGTCTGAATAAAGGCCTTTATTATTATTTATTAGGTATCGACCTATACGTCCGATATCGACGTATCTTAGTGCACGCATGTATAGCGTTTTTAATAAGTTAATAACATTTATTAATAACCATTTAAAATTATTTTTCTATGGATTTAGCATTGATATTTGGTTATTTTTTAAACTCAAAATTTTTATGAGGCACTTTTTTTCAAAAAAACAATTTTTCTATCAACAAGTTCTGCAAAATATGCAAAAATAAGGTCAGAACTAAAAGTGTTAATAAGCACTTTCTTGTCATCCCATTTTGTTCAACAAACGACCTTAAGACTGTCTATACAGCGAGTAATATTTTAATTTGTCTATGTCTATAGGTTGAAAATCATCATCATCATCAATCAGCCCACATAGGTCGAGTGCTGGACGTAGACCTCTCCCAAGCTTCGCCATGATCCGCATTCAGAGGATTCTCGCGACCTTTAGCTGGTCGTCACGGATGACCAGCTAATATGTGTTAAAAAAAGTAATAGCAGTCTAAAGATAATTCATACATTTCTACTCCTCGTATTCCCTCTGAAAATTCATAATCTACTATATTGTCTATGTTCTTAGACTGTTGAATGTTGATGGCTTTGTTTCCTAAAACTTGACTGACGGTGGTTCGATCTGAAGTTACCCCTTGATATCACCCGAAGAACAGTTTTCTCTGGACGATTAGGCCTCCAATACACCTGCGAAGTTATAAATGCATTCAATAAATCAATTAAATTCACAACGGAAAAACGAAATCAATAATTGGCAACACTCAACCTTGTTAGCGTAACAAAAACACTCTTCTTTTTTTGCTATAGCAACACATTCTTTGAGACGCGTTAAGAAAAAAAAAAGAACTTGTTTTGAACACAAAGGAAGTGGGTTTTTTTTTATCTTTTTGTTTGCGTCTCGGCTACCGGGAGAGACAAAAAATATATAAATGCAAATTAAAACTTTAGATTAACTCTTAAAACGCCTTAAAGTTTAAACTAAGCTTAAGTTTTTTTAGGGCTTTCTTAACTGAACGTAAAAGAGTCAAGGATTCCTAGTCAAATAAATTACAAAAAATAAACATCTGTAACAAATATTGGGTGGGAGTCTACTGAGTTTCTCACCGGATCTTCTCAGTGGGTCGCGATTCCGATCCGGTGGTAGATTCAGCGAAGCACTGCTCTTGCTAGGGCCAGTGTTAGCAAGTTCTCTCAGGTTGAGCCCGTGAGCTCACCTACCCTTCCGGGCGTAGCTGCAATAGCTTTGTAGGCTACCAGCAAATAGGTAAGTGGTAGGCAGCGGTTAAACGGTAGGCAGCGGCTTGGCTCTGCCCCTGGCATTGCTGAAGTCCATGGGCGACGGTAACCACTCACCATCAGGAGGGCCGTATGCTCGTCTATCTACAAGGGCAATAAATAAAAAAGGTATGGAAAAATAAGTCCGACGAATCGGTAAGTAACTTATCGCTTGGAACAATCTCTTATAAGTAATTATGCGCGAAAACATATTATGTCTTTGTGAAAATACTTTAATCTATTTCTACCTACTAGTGGTCTCCCAGTAGTCGAAATTCGACTATAATTAATTGATATTCTAAGATTGAACATTATCTTTATCTATATTCTATTGTAAAACATTATATTTTTATAATCACAGATTTTGCCAAGGCGACACTATAGACAAACTATATTAATCTATTCTCACTTTGACCACAGACTTTAATAATAAAAGAGTATAATATATGTATATGCATGTGTGTGTTAAATGCATGGTGGTGTTTTTTTTTTTATTTTTTTTTTTTTTTTTATGATTGTAAGTTTACTGGTGGCCCGAAGGCCTTTCCAGTTTCACCAGGACAGGTGGGCGAGCAAAGGCTCAGCCAAGAGGGGTGGGATTTGCTAACAACTGCCCGAGCGCCTCCGAAGGAGACCTAACAACTCAAGAGCAATTGTTTCGCGAATGAATCTACTACCGGATCGGAATCGCGACCCGCTGAGAAGATCCGGCGAGAAACTCAGCGGGCTGATGCATGGGTTAGGTTGCACGTCGACCTCTTTGTCGAGTTCGACGAGTACGGTTACCGGGGTCCCTAAGCCTGCCCCTAGTATTAGAGCTGAAGGCATCTAATGCAAAGGTTATTGGATCTGATGGATCCGTAAGGACGTGTCTAGGGCGTCGACGGTGACTGGCTCCTGCATGATCAGGATTCGGGGAGTAGTCAGCGGCGGCAACGATAAGGCGATTATCATGACGCATAGCCTTATCGAAGTATCGTTCCGACGCTGACTTCATGTATTTCCGAATTGATTCGAGGCCCAGGTCGTCGTGTAGGTCGACGTTCCTCACGAACCACGGAGCCCCGACAGCTAACCTGCAAAAGCGGGATTGTAGGGATTGGAGGGTGTCTATGTGTGTGCGGGCCGCGTGAGCGAACACCACACTCGCGTAAGTCATGACGGGCCTTATGCAAGTTTTGTAAAGTGTCACCTTGTTCCGAAGGGACATTTTACTCCGCTTACAGATCATGGGGTAGAGTCTACCGAGAATAAACGCGGCACGGTCACGGACTGATTTTATATGCGGGCGGAATGTCATCGATGCATCCAGGGTAACGCCCAGGTACTTGACCTTCCTGGCCCAGGGTATGGGTTGTCTAAAGAGAGTAATCGGGGGTGTGAGATTCCTCCTCCTAATCCGGGAGGAAATCCGTGTGGAGCTTCCCCTCTGAAATAGCACCGCAGTACTTTTCGCTGGGTTGATGTCTATGCGCCATTTTCGGAACCACTGTCCTAGGGCTAGGGCTGCGCTCTGAAGCTTCTTCGCGATTAGGGACTTGTTTCTACTGGAATAGTAAACAGTCGTGTCGTCGGCGAATAAAGCTAAATGGGTCGGCGGCGACCGGGGAATATCGTTAACGAATAAGCTAAATAGGAGGGGTGAAAGGACAGAGCCTTGCGGGACTCCAGCTGTGAGAGGTCGTGGGGAGGAGCGGGTTCCCTCGACTCGATATCGAAAAGAGCGGTTCGACAAGAAGTCCCGTATGATGAGCACGAGACTATCCGGCACACCCATGTTGAATAGTTTGAAAATCAAACCGTTGTGCCAGACTTTGTCGAACGCTTTTGCGACGTCGAAGAAGAGAGCTCCCGTGTATAACGGTTTTGGTCGATTAAGCCCCACAAGAATGTGCTCCGTGAGGCGGTGCACCTGTTGAACGCATGAGTGATTTGTACGGAATCCGAATTGTTCATCGATGAGAATGCCCTTGGATGAGACGAAGTCTCTGAGGCGTTTGTAGAGCAGACGCTCATACAGTTTGCCTAGAGACATGAGGAGGCTAATCGGGCGGTAGCTCGTCGGATGATTTTTTGGTTTACCGGGTTTATGTATGCCGATAACGTCCGCTTCTTTCCACACCGCGGGAAAGATACAGTTCGCCATAGCGGCATTGAAAATAGATGCCAACATCACGATGAGTTGGACGGGTAGAAGTTTAATAACGCGGTTGGATATACCGTCGGAACCGGGAGCCTTGCGAGGACGTAGGTCTTTGATCAAGTCTTTAACTTCCATCGGGGTGACGGGTGGTAACGCATCAGAGGGTGGCAAGGAGGCTCTGCGTTCTACCTCACTGTCTACTAATTCTACATGAACAGGGTCCACGGATTGAGTGCTGGGCGTGCACTGGGTTTGCAATGTATCGGCCAGCAGCTCTGCTTTTTCGTCATCATCGAACGCCGCGAGTCGGCCTGAGGGGCCTACGAGGGGGGGCATAGTTACTACCGTATCCGATTTGAGAGTACGAGCTAAGCGGTAGTAAGACCTTTGGGAGGGCGCGAGTCCTTCTAAGAAATCAGACCATCTGGCATCTCGGACTTCGGCGATGCGAGACTTTACGTCGCGTTGTAGGGCACGCATTCGAATACGATTTTCCGTGGTAGGATACCTGTCGTAGGCGCGTATCGAGGCGTTCTTAGCTCTAAGGAGTTCCCTAATATCGTCGGACAATTTGAAGCGGTGAAGGAAGTCCTCCGCTACAACTTGTTTCGATGACCTATCTAATGTCGAGGTGATGTGTGACGTTAAGATGTCTATGGCTTCAGCGGTATCCTGAGAAGACGGGATAGAGTCCGGGTTAAACGGGAGCGATGGTGGATCAGATTCAGCCAGGCTGATGCCCAGCGTGTGCCAATCCACCACAGTCCTCGTGACGGGAACGGAATCGGGAGCGCGACCGAGCTTCATAACGACGGGACGGTGGTCTGAATCTAACTCTGAAACTACTTCGATCGAGTGTAAGCGCAGAGTTACGTTTTTTAATAACGCTATGTCGAGTATATCCGGGCGATGCGCGATATTTAGCGGGTAGTGAGTCGGGGTTAGCGGAGCGACGATATCGAAGGCGAGATCATCGACTAACGCGTCAAGCCGCCTGCCATTCGGGGTTGTGGTGTGTGAGTTCCACCTGATGTGTTTACAATTTAGGTCGCCCGCCAGAATGACAGAGCTCCCCATACCGAGCAGCGCCTCGATATCACTGCTTAGAACGATCTTATCCGGTGGAAGATAAACGGACGCGATAACGATCGGCGCGTGTCCCGTCAGTGAGATTCGGCACACTGATGCTTCGATATTAGCGAGCGCGGGAGGATCGAGCGGGACGCAATGCAGGGCTCTTCTATAGTAAATGACGGTACCACCACCACGGGCAGAGAGCCTGTCGTTCCTGACCATGTTATAGTTCGCGATTTTAGGGTCACGGCGCGCGGGCTTAAGTAGGGTCTCCTGCACTAAAAAGATATCAATTTGGTGGTCACGCAAAAAGTCAGAAACCTGATCACGTTGATTTGCGAGACCGTAAGCGTTAAAAAATCCTATCGTTACGGATAGGGGCTTTATTCTACTTATATACGCCATTGATTACCGGCGGAGTGAGGGGAGGACGTACGTATTTAATGACGCGTATACGTCGGCGTATTCCTGCACAACGGCGATAAAGTGTTGTGCAGTGGAGGCAGCGCGAATGGCGTCGCCCAAAGCGTTAACGCGCTCAAAGTTGATCGACTGAAAGAAGTCGATCGCTAAAGCGAGATTGTCGGACGCGGTCGGAGGGCAAGTCGCGGGAGAGGGACGAGTCGCGGGGGCGGGACGAATCGCGGAGGAGGGAGTTGTAGCCGTGTTCGTGTACGGCAGCGGTTTTGCCCAGGCCGAGACACTGGGCACCGCCGCCGGAACGAACGCTGGCTTAGCCTGCGACGCAGAGGGTGCCGAGGCTTTGATGTCTGGGCCGGAAGCTCGGAGGCGGTTTTGGCGGGCGACGCGGCGATTTATTTTAGG
The DNA here is from genome assembly GCF_030269925.1 of Bombyx mori. NCBI lineage: Eukaryota > Metazoa > Arthropoda > Insecta > Lepidoptera > Bombycidae > Bombyx > Bombyx mori. The sequence goes on along the minus strand of NC_085108.1, from coordinate 4,925,705 downwards.
GGCTCGGGGGCAACCACGGTAATTCGCGGGGTGACCCTGTGTTCGACACAGGACGCAGCTAGGCGGTTCCGTCGCGGTTTTTTGGTCGCGAGCGCAGAGGGCCGTGGCGTGATCGCCCAAACACTTAACACATCGGGGGCGCGCGTGACAGTTACGGGAAGAGTGCCCGTACAATTGACAGTTATGGCACTGGCTAGGAGTGCCTTTTTTATGGGGGGCTTCGACAGCGATACCAGAGAGCCTACAGACGGTCTGTGTGTTAAAGATTTTCTTACCCTCGGGGGTAGGCTGGAGAGCGACTAGAACCATATTATATGGCTCCCTACCGCGACCGGTGTGCATACGGTGCACAGAATTCACTGGTAGGCATGGTGGTGTGTGTAAGATTTTTATTCATTAATTTAATGTATTTTTAAGCATAACAAAAAAAAATTAACATTCTGCTGTCCTTCTCTATATTCTGTACAAGTGTGGAAACTCCGTCCGCGCAATTTTCGTAAAAAGGGATACAAAGTTTTTGCTTCAAGTATTAATATATACATAATGTATATTATTATATAAGTAGGTATATTTTGTATAGAAAATTAATAGGCCCAATAAAACAATACTCGTAGGTCGAGATATAACAACATAGCCATAGTCATATAGCGCCACATCACCAGTGTGCTTAATGCGAGTATTTTAACGTTCTCGATAGCGTAAAAGTTAACTCAAATTTGTATGCAATTGGAACAGCGCCCCTAGCGGCATACGTAGGCAAACGTTGAGTCAACTTTTACGCTATCAAGAACTTCAGATAACGCGCGAACGTTAAATAATAATGGTAGGCAGCGGCTTGGCTCTGCCCCTGGCATTGCTGACGTCCATGAGCGACGGTAACCACTTACAATCAGGTGGGCCGTATGCTCGTATTCCTACAAAGCTAATAAAAAAAAAATCGCGCACTTAGCACACTGTGTAGTATTCGAAAAGTGATTGAATCGGTGGTGAAGTAGGTAGTTAGCGGCGTTGACTATTGTGCCGGGGATTGTGGGTTCGACTCCCGGATCGGGTATCCACTATCTATATAATATGTATATATTTAAACGAATTTAAGCATGTATGTCAGTCTCTCGTACCTTTAACGCAGGGAATTCTAATTTGATTGATTGTTCCCAGCTATTATTATTAAATTCATGAATAATTAATGCATAATTGAACCTTAAAAGTGTATTTAATTGCAAATACAAGTCGTGAAAACCGAAGAAAACTCTAAACGACTCTTTTTTCTTTTTCTTTTTTATTGCTTAGATGGGTGGACGAGCTCACACGTGGTGTTAAGTGGTTACTAGAGCCCATAGACATCTACAACGTAAATGCGCCACCCACCTTGAGATATAAGTTGTAAGGTCTCAAATATAGTTACAACGGCTGCCCCACCCTTCAAACCGAAACGCATTACTGCTTCACGGCAGAAATAGGCGGGGTGATGGTACCTACCCGCGCGGACTCACAAGAGGTCCTACCACCAGTTATTACGCAAATTATAATTTTGCGCGTTTGATTTTTATTACACGATGTTATTCCTTCACCGTGGAAGTCAATCGTGAATATTTGTCTTCAACTTCAACTCTAGTCACAATATCAAGCATTACACGAAATTCGCGTTAAAACAAAAACTAACTTCGTTCGAAGAACATTAAAACACACTTTCGAAATAGCCCAATCCTGTCTAACCTTGAAACGTACAGCGCGATGATACGGTTAGCGTCCCGCCGCCTGACCGTGGTTTTCGAATAATAATTCACACTCGACTCCTAAAAATTGGGCGTCAATAAATAAACAAGAACGGTCGCCATTTTTTAGGGTTCCCTCTCGAAATTTCAAAGACCTCTTTCTGATTCTCGAGTCGCAAACCAATATTACGGTATAATGCTTAACTTTACTGTTTTTCTATCTAGTGATTTTGAATGTTACTATCGCTATCTGTTACAGTTAGATTTTCCTTAATCGATAAGAAGAAATTATGATACCTAACAAGAATAAAGAAGATTAAGGTTGACCTGGTTGGATTTTCAACACACAATGCTGCTAGAAGTATTCAAAGAGGATTAAGAGGGCTAAGTGATAAGTATTTTAAAATTTCTGACCACGGTTTGATAAAGATGAAATTGGGTTCATCTTTTTTCTCATTCACATTGCCATATCTTTTGAAAATCGTCTGGTATAGACGAAAACAATTTTCGACCGTCATGAAGTGTGACATTACGAGTTCGGCTCGAAGAACCAAACATACATAACAGTACTGAACCCAGTCCAATAAAACCATTGTCTATTTTATTTTTTCGTATTTCGACTGTTCTCCGTAGCGAGTCGAGTCCGAAGAGTAAATTTTTTTTATTTATTATTGTCTTGATGCCCCTTTGTAGATTTCTGTCCGCTCTCCTAACTTTTTTGTCCGTGTGAACATTTGACACGACGGCTACAAGACAACTGCGCGTGACATTACATGGACGACCTTATTTTTAACTTGCTTTTATTAGCTCGGTATGTTTGTTTCTATGTAACGGAACCTTTGAGCGTCTTTTTCATTGATTTCAAAGCGTCTGATTATCGACTCCGGGTATGAAGGTAGACGGTATTGTATGGACGTCTCAAAAATGCTTGGATAAAAGTAAGAGAGTGATGTGATGTTGACATACATAGTTTGAATGTGAGGCTGGATGGATAGTGGATATTTTGCGACGATCTCACACAATATGAGCATGAAAAGCAAGAAGAAGAAAAATAATTAAAATTTAAATAAAATTAAAAAAAGACATGCCCGCTGAGTTTCTTGCCAGTTCTTCTCAGGACGGAGGCTAGTTTTGTGAATTGGCGGTAGTTCTTTTTGACGTTCAACAAGTATGTACTGTTATTTATGTTGAATAAAATATTTTTGATTTGATTTGATTAATAACAGTTAGTTAGTTTAAATCAATTACAAAGTTCGACATAAATTGAAATAGATACTTAAATATTATTATGGCAAAATAAATATCCATATCTTCTGAGGGACATAATGCGCGTTTGGGATGGTATGGACATGTGATGAGACGAAATGAAAATGAGGTTGTTAAGAGAGTGTTAACTATGAATGTGGAAGGATTTAGAGGAAGAGGTAGACCTAAGAAAAAATGGATGGATTATGTGAAAGACGATATGGGTAGGAGGGGAGTGAGCGAAGAAATGGTATATGATAGAAGAGTATGGAAGGAGCAAACATGTTGCGCCGACCCCAGGTGACTGGGAGAAGGGCAGGATAATGATCAAATAAATAAATAAATAAATATTTACTAACAATCACGCCACGTTAACTGGTCCCGTGATAAGTTCGTAAAGAACTTGTGTTACAGGTACCAGATAACGGATATAAATGTAAGATTTTTATTATACACATACATATATTTAATATACATCCATAACCCTGGAAAAGACATTTATATTTATCACACAAATATCTTCCCTTGGCGGGATTCGAACCCGCGACCCCCTTGTGTAGTGACCATGTCACTTACCACTACACCAGACGGCCGTTGTATGATGATCTTCTGAGAGACTGTAACTGTAATGATGATCTTCTGAGAGACTGTAACTGTAATGATGATCTTCTGAGAGACTTAGAAATAAATGTAATAATGGTTTTAATAAATGCATTGCATAATAGATGAGCAGCACATAACAGATTATTATTGTCCTTAACGTCTTCTTAAAAAAAAGTCTTAAAAGATCGTCCAGACCTACTAAATAAAAACGATACGAATGAAATATTTTTTTGGGGCGGTATTGACGGGCTTTCCATACCGGCTTCATGTTACGTTGTTATTTAGACTTTGACCAAACAGTGTCATGTTATACGCTGCTTAAATTTGGTCAAATAAAACTAAATTAAAGTTATACCTAACTAGTCGATGTAGTCACAAAGCGAAATTTGAACTAATGTTGTAATTATTATTTAAAAAGAAAAATTCGAAGGGATCCAAAAGGTGTCGACATCAAATTAGAAATTTAGATTAATCAAAATAGAAATAATAAATTTGGTCTAAAAACTGAAATAAGAAGAAAGCTTAAACAGCAAACCGAACTAAGAATTAGTTTCATATTCATATCGGTACATTAGATTGAGGCTATATTAATATACCTATATTTATAACCTCTATACGATTAATCTTAAAAGAGGTTTATATGATATAATAATAATGACATAAATAGAATTTCGAATATTGAAACGTAAAAAACATTAGAAAGAACATTAGACATATAAAAAGCATTTTTGCAATATTAAAATATAAAAATATATAAAAATAGTGGTGAAGCAATAGCTTTAAATGTTGTTTCTCTTTATAAGAGCAACCCAATTTGTGCTATAGTTTTACGAAGTTAAACTGTATTTTGATATAAATAAATAAATGCATTATATATTCTTAAAGGTCCTTGATGAAACCAAAAAGATATGTTGACATGAAGAAAAAAAAACACGAACTGAACGTGACATAATTGTTGCCTATTTAAATAAAGATATTTATATATAGGTATCGGTTATATACTATGGACCGACAAAATAAAGGCAGCTTTATAAGGTGCCGTCAACGAGTGCACAAGAAGGTCCGTGATACCTATTCTACCTATTCTAGTAACCTCAAAGGGTTATTCTAGATTCACCGAGCTAGTAGGTGAGCTCATGGGGCTCAAACCGGGACTGTTGCTAACACTGCCCCTAGCAAGAGCAATGCTTCCCAGAATCTACCACCGGATCGGAAACGTGACCCACTGAGAAGATCCGGCAAGAAACTCAGTGGGCTGTGTATATGGGTTAATTTACTCGTCGAGCCCTTCGTCGCAAACGACGGCAAGAACGGTGACCGGTGCTTGAGGTACCTAAAAGCACCGTTAGTGGATCGGGAGTCTCCGTAATGACGTGATGTCCACGACCGCTCTGCAAAGAGTGCAAACGATTGAGAAGATCTATTGGCGGGTCTCGGTATTTATTCAAAATTTTAATTCAAACAAATACACTCTTGAACTATTCATACTTATTGTTCGTGATGTTACTTTATGATCTTGTTTCTTAATAAAGTCCTATAAAGCAAAAGCAGGTGACAGCCCATCGCTGACGTCCCTACGAACCGTGATCCATGATCTCGGATAGTCCATGATCTCGCTTCAGAGATGGCAGACAGTAAGCCTGTAGCATCACTTCACTTTCGAGATAAGATCCAGGACTTTTGAGATGCAACGACAGAGGGTAGAGTTTCCACCAAGCTGGTGAAATTGCTCGGTAGACCGACGCCTCAAATGTTGTTCGGAACTTGTTCAAAGCTTATCTTGAAAATGTCGTTAACGAGGCATTCATGCGTCTATCAAAAATCTTGTGTTCTATGTCTAAGTATATACGTAAGTAAGTTCAAGTCTAAGTATATCACCGGACGTTTATTTTGTATTTGTATGTCCAATCTCGTAACTTAGGCCAATAGCATCCGTTCTCAATAACTTCTAAGCTAGCATTACGTGTGGTCTTTACGGATGTTCGTCAGGTATACTGCAAAGATTTTGACAAAAAGGTAATAATCTACGACATTACGAATCTTTAAGAGCACTGTTTTGATTCTAAGCATAAATTATAATTTACGTAATTACTGGTGGTAAGACCTCTTGTGAGTTCGCGCGGGTAGGTTCCACCGCCCTGCCTAGTTCTGCCGTGAAGCAGTAATGCGTTTCGGTCTGAAGGGTAGGGCAGCCGTTGTAACTATACTTAGATCTTAGAACTTATATCTCAAGGTGGGCGGCGCATTTACGTTGTAAATGTCTATGGGCTCCAGTAACCACTTAACACCAGGTGGGCTGTGAGCTCGTCCATCAATCTAAGCAATAAAAAAAAAGAAATGTTCACAAACAAAGCCTTGAATTGCAAATTCGTACGGCGATTTTCAAATTAATTCCGTTCAGAATACTTCGATGATATTGCAGATGCAAAGGCAATGATCACGAGTAGATAAAAGTCCATTTATGTCATGTCAATACCATGTCAAGATCATGGTAAAACCCCTTTAAATAGTAGTGGGTTTTTTTCCTACCTAAGCTTCCTCCTACCTTCCGTAGTCTTGGCTATGTTGCTAACCTAGTGCTAGCCAGAACAGTGCTTCACAGAATCTACCACCGGATCTGAAACGCGACCCTCTGAGAAGATCCGCCGAGAAATTCAGTGGGCTGTGTCTTTATGTTAGTTTACTCGCCGAACCATTTGTCGCCAGCGACGGGTTCGACGAGAATGGTGACCGGTGCTTGAGATACCTAAAAGCACCGTTAGTGGATCGGGAGGATCTGAAATGACGTGTTAATTGTTCAAGAGCTTTGAGTAGCTCGTCTGCATCGAATCATCACAGCTTCCCTTATCTATTATCGGAGCGTACCTACCCACGTCACGTGCCACGTTTGACATGCCACTGTGCCTAATGCGTGTTTATATTGGCCGCCTATTATGTCATGTCAGTTTGGTATATTGTTCTTGAAGCTTTGTATGGGAGTTTTTAATTTGAGGTTTATGTCTGTATTCAGCCCGCCTATTTCTGCCGTGAAGCAGTAATGCGTTTCGCTTTGAAGGGTGGCGCATTTACGTTGTAGATGTCGATGGTCTCCGGTAATCACTTAACACCAAGTGGGCTGTGAGCTCGTCCACCCATCTAGGCAATAAAAAGAAGAAGAAAAATCATCCTTGACCTACAAAGTTTCTGCTAAGAAGCATTTGTGTGCATCATTTTGAAGGATTTAACATCTGACCTGTAGACTAAGGATTGAATATCTGATGATACGTAGTATTCATGGCTTCGGTGACCTTTTCACACCAGACTGAAGTAGTTTATTAATGATTTACGTGACGTAATTGTCTTTGACAAATTCTTAGCAGTTTCCCATAACAGTAGGTTATAACAAAATCACATTCACAAACATTTTATACAATGAAATAATTCTCGTTAAAAAAAAAAACGTCAGAAACGGCAGCCGCCAAACTCAGATTCTTGAAACGAAGCTAATTGCTCTAAACAATTTTTATGGTGACAAAAATGACGTGAGGTTAATTGGGAGCATACGGGAGACGATTTTGTCAATGAACGCTGTATTGTATTGTGTCAAATCAGATATTATTTCAATTAGAAGCAAACACCTTTTGTCCGAAACATGCTTTTGTTCTACGTGTCTGGATGAGCCTACAACCTTGGTAAGCTGCAGATACGATAAAAGGAAATTTTACCATCTTTACCATCTATTTTTACCATAGCACCACCCCCCACCGGAACAGAGTTATTTTACTAATAATTGTACAAGGCGACCAGGTCTTCTCCTGCCACGCAGTTGCTACTCAAACGCGACTGATGCTGCGATGGAATGAGGACTGCTGGCTTGACCTGGAGTGATATCAAGAAGCAAGCGCAAGACAGGGTCAAGTGGAGACAATTAGTGTGAGCCCTATGGACCAGCGGGGTACCCTTAGAATAATAATTTATTTTTATTAATCAGTATTACATACTACTTAGACCACTGCGTTCATCGATTGTACCTTTTCAGAGATCTTTACCACATACCGTCCGCGCTATGACTTGTACTTAGGTGTAGACAGCATCTTGGCAGCGATTAGGTTGACCACAGCTCATCATCATGGTCGTATGACCGTCTTCCCTAAAACGGTAAAATAGGTCCTTTGTCTTGATCGAAATCTTAGATATTTATTTTACTGGTGGTAGGACGTCATGTGAGTCCAAGCGGGTGGGAACCACCAACCTGCCTATATCCGCCGTGAAGCAGTAATGCGTTTCGGTTTGAAGGGTGGAGCAGCCGTTGTAACTTACTTGAGACCTTAGAACTTATATCTCAAGGTGGGTGGGGCATTTACGTTGTGGATGTCTATGGGCTCCAGTAACCACTTAACACCAGGTGGGATGTGAGCTCGTCCACCCATCTAAGCAATAAAAAAAAATTTGAACTTCGAGAACGATGTACAGCTAAATTTTCTAGGGCGGAATGTGATTGAAGAGAGAAACTCGTTGTGGCATCCAAATTCGCAATACTGTGCCGTGTTTTTCTAAATATTTTTAGAGACCTCCACATGATATAATCAAAATCCTTCTGTATTTCTATCCCTCATTAAAATCCTAAAGGTAGCATTGCTGAATCTTGTCGAGTTTTTGTGGTGTTCGTATCAAAAGGCAGATAAACATCGGTCTTCGCAACACTGCGTCCATTTAAGTTATATTTAATTTTATATGTTTATTTTTTTTTGGAACAAAGTTCCTTATGGGACGATGCGGAGGGGTACCCTAACCAGAAAAAAGCGTCCGTAACGTAAGTAACGTAATTTTTTTTTTGATAGCTATTTTATTTTTGTAGAACTATGTGATTACCTCTTGATCTACTCTATGGCTACCACATTATCTTTACCGCAAAGTAATTATATCAGCTCCATATAAAACTGGGAAAGGTTAAGAATTACAAGAATAGAAAAATCTTTAGCTTTGGCGCTGTGGGTGTTGATGGATTGACATTTAATCGATTTGAAACCTTAAAGGTTACGACATTTTTAGTGTGCTATTATTGGGTAGAATAAGAAAGTTTTCTCCTCCCCTGTTTGACTCGGTGGTGGTTTCGTCCCTGACTGCTGTAATTACGCAAATTATAATTTTGCGAGTTTCATATTTACTACACGATGCTATTCTTTCACCGTGGAAGTCAATCGTGAACATTTGTTAAGTACTTATGTATTTCATTAGAAAAATTGGTACCCGCCTGCGGGATTCGAACACCGGTGCATCGCTCAACGCGAATGCACCGTCCGTCTTATCCTTTAGGCCATGAAGACTTCAAAGTAACAGAACTATTGTTAGCTCAGACGTCACGCGAGAAGAGAGATAAATGTCTCACAAGCCAACGTTTGGGCCGATCGTGCCTCTCTATCGCTTGTTCCGCGCTCTCACTTGCACGCTCAAACTCAGACGGAACGTGACACTTTTTCGGGCGCACAGCCGGTGTTCCTCGATTTATTATCATGTCAAAATTTGGCGTTTTAATTCGGATTACCGTTACAAAAACTGCTAATGACCATATCGTTCGGGAAGTATTTAAAAAAAATATATTCAGTAATTAGTTAACCCTTGAACGTTGAGCGGGTTTGTCCGACCGTACCGACGGACTACGTGGGAATGAACTGGATATAGCGTGAACTGCGATCTGTGTGGAGTGGCCAATGATATGATAAAAAGATGTGTGGTGTCGTGGGACACCGGATAGTAACGAAGTCACTTATTATAAAAATATTAATTTTAAGTTCTATTCGAGGTATAAAGAAAATAATTATTCGGGTATACATTTTTTATTATGATTTTTTTATTGATAAAAAAACTACCTTACAAAGTTATCAACTTTATGTTATTCACAATGATTTATTAAAAAGATATATAATAATAATATACAAAGAAACAGCTATTTATATGGATAATAATAATAATAACCGTCATCACGTAGACTATACATAAGACACTGTATAGCCACCATACTAAGACTATACATAAATAATAAAAATCTTACGTTACGGACGTTTTTTCCCTGTTCGAACTTCGTTTCAAAATAAAAAAGACGTCCGATCAAGGTTTTTTTTCTATTATATTTCATCATTCCAACATGTTGTTATTTTTGTAGTCCTAGGGCATCCCGCTGGTACATAGGAACCTCACAAGTTATCTGTTCACCTGAAGCGAAGCGGAAGAAGTGAACTACAAATTGTAAAGTGTTCTGTAAGTGTTTTAAGTGTTAAATAGAGTTTTTAATTTGTACTTCGGTCCAAGTTTTATTTATCCCGAACCCCAGCGCGTAACAATATTAATTATTTACTGTAGTATTTGAAAGACTCAATGTTAACCATTAATTTTATTTATTTTATATTGCATATACGGGCAAGCTAATGGTTCTTCTGATGTTAAGTTGTTACAGAGCCATTGGTATCGTGAACGTCGCTTCGCGTCTTGAGAAACGAGGACTGTCTCTATGGTATACACAATTGTTGGTACTACTCGCACGCCATCTATCGGAAATTCTTTTTTTTTATTGTAGTGTAGGCAGACGAGCATATGGCCCAGCTGATGGTGAGTGGTTACCGTCACTCATGGACGTCAGCAATGCCAGGAGCAGAGCCAAGCCGCTGCCTATCGTTAAGTACTCTCCACAAGCCTCGTTTGAAGAAGGACATGTCATAGCGCTCTTGAAACACCGTGGAGGGGGGAGCTCATTCCAAAGCCGGATGGTACGTGGCCGAAAAGATCTCTGGAAACGCACTGTGGATGAACGTAGTGGCTCCTGGTAGTATGGATGATCTCTAGGATGGAAGTATACCAGAAAGATAGTAATAGCGGCTTGGCTCTGCCCCTGGCATTGCTGAAGTCCATGGGCGACGGTAACCACTCACCATCAGTTGGGCCGTATGCTCGTCTGCCTTCAATGGAAATAAAAAAAAAACCTTCGAAATCGAGCATAGACAAATAGTTATAGTATGAAAAACGACTCCATTGGAATCTGTCTTCCATTATGCACCAAATACTCAGTGGGTGTACGCAGGGCGTCACAATTAAATATATATTAACATTTCGCCGCCCACACGACGGTAAGAACGATCTCTCCTACTTCGACAATAGTAGAGTTTATTATGGTGTTTGTGATCGTGAAGGCGTATCGTTAAGAGACTCCATTTTAATTTTGTCTTAGTCTTATTTTAATTGTCATGTTATTATTCTCTTGACAATAGTTATGCACAAAAACTCGAGTGGAAATGGGTCGGTCGCGTCGCTGGGCTTAAGGATGATAGACCATATATGTAAGATTTTGGTCCAGATCCACTATCGGTGCTTTTAGGTACGACAAGCACCGGTCACCGTTCTCGTCGAACCCGTCGCTTGCGACGAAGGGCTCGGCGAGTAATTTAAGCCACAGACACAGCCCACTGAGTTTCTTGTCGGATCTTCTCTAAGTGGGTCGCGTTTCCGATCCGGTGGTAGATTCTGGGAAGCACTACTCTTGCTAGGGCTAGTGTTGGCAACGTCCACAGGTTAGAGCCCCGTGAGCTCACCTACTTGTTCGGCGAATCTAGTATAACCCCTCGAGGTTACTAGAGTCACTTTGGAAAAACCCGTTATGTAAAATGAAAGTCGATGGGAAGATGAGATCACAAGGACAGCCGATCAAATTGGAAAGAGATTGCATAGAACAGCGAAAATTGGGCATATTTGTTCGTTTGAAGAGGTTACTGTAGATATCGCTTAGAAATAAAACTAATTTTTTTTTTAATTTTTTTTTTTATTGCTTAGATGGATGGACGAGCTCACAGCCCACCTGGTGTTAAGTGGTTACTGGAGCCCATAGACATCTACAACGTAAATGCGCCACCCACCTCGAGATATAAGTTCTAAGGTCTCAGTATAGTTACAACGGCTACCCCACCCTTCGAACCGAAACGCATTACTGCTTCACGGCGGAAATAGGCGGGGTGGTGGTACCTGCCCGTGCGGACTTCTAAGAGGTCCTACCACCAGTGATTACGCAAATTATAATTTTGCGGGTTTGGTTTTTATTACACGATGTTATTCCTTCACCGTGGAAGTCAATCGTGAACATTAAAATTTGTTGAGTACGTATTTCATTAGAAAAATTGGTACCCGCCTGCGGGATTCGAACACCGGTGCATCGCTTCAACACGAATACACCGGACGTCTTATCCTTTAGGCCACGACGACTTCATAATATATAACGACGACGACGACTAAATAAAAATAACTAAATAAATAAATTTTATTACTGGTGGTAGGACGCCTTGAGAGTCGACACGAGTTCAAATTTGAAGAGTGGGACAGCCGTTGCAACTATACTGAGACCTTAGAACTATATCTCAAGGTGTGTGGCGCATTTACGTTGTAGATGTCTATGGGCTCCAGTAACCACTTAATACCAGGTGGGCTGTGAGCTTGTCCACGCAACTAAGCAATAAAAATTAAAAAAAATTAAAAAAAATGATTTTCATTAAAAATATAAACCCACTGAAAACACCAATTAAAAGTATCCAAATTCAAATTAACGTATTTTTGTTGTATATTTTTTTACGTGACAAGGTCTTATAATCCGATGGAGCCGGCTGCACGCACGAAAAACTATGATTTGTGTGGCGTTACCTCGCTCTGAGGCGTTCCATTTAAGGCTTGAAGTGCAAGCGAGAGCGCGCAACGAGCGACAAAGAGGCACAATCGGCCTCCGCGTTCGGCAGCGTTCGACATCTGTCTCTCTCCTACTTGAGTGAGCGATGCATCCGCATGGACAGCTCCTATACATACATACATATATACAATTACATGTTTTCGTCAAGTATGAAGTTCAGTGAAAAGTGAATGTGGTGTCAATGGTTTATAACAACGATAATTGCAATAATTGAAAAATTAAACCATTCCATTAGTATTTTCTTACGACGTTGTCACGTTCAACTATCGTCAGTAAACCGACTTTACAGACAACCGAATTTTTTATATATATTTCGAACACAATTTTCAGATCCGAAGCCAGGGAGGATTTCGGGATCCAAGTTAAAAGGACACAGTATGATAATTTAATATGCTTCGATGATATATTTATAATAACGAATGAGATGATGCGTTCCGTTCTAACAACTAATTGTCTTGATTCATACTAATTAACATATTCTTCGTTCTAACGCATTGTGCATGTGATCGGTTTTTGTATGTGCGCGTTCATGTTTTATTTCTTTTTTTTTTTGCTTAAATAATCCCGCTAATAAATTAATTAAAAGAATCTCCGCCTGTACTCCGTAATGTCGGTCTGTCGTATTAAATTACGCGGAACGGCCGATGAGAATTCGCTGTGAATCAGCAAAATATCACAAGAAATAACCCACTGAAATATGCCCTCCGAAAACATTTCGGCGAGAGTTCTCGAAGCCTGTGTAATGCTCACAAAATTTAAGGTAAGACAATTTAACGGTTGTAATTTAAAATGGCGATCGGTAAAATTGAGCGCGGAAATTATGTCATTTGAAGCGTTTGGCAGGGGGGCTATTTATTGTCTTAATTTTACCAACTAATTTACTCGGTTTTGAACCTACCTATTTGCTGGTAGTATAAGGGACTATTCACACTACTTGCGGACGAGCAGGTGACGTCACGGGCTCAACCTATAAGTATCCGTCACTCTGCCTATTTCTGCCATGAAGCAATAATGCGTTTCGGTTTGAAGGGTGGGGCAGCCGTTGCAACTATACTGAGACCATAGAACTGAGATCTCAAGGTGGTTGGCGCATTTACGTTGTAGATGTCTATAGGCTCCAGTAACCACTGAACACTAGGTGGGTCGTGAGCGCATCCCCTCATCTTAGCAATAAATAATAATAAAAAATACAATATTGTCTAGTTTATCGTTCAAAGCGATGCTTTGTCGTAATATAACATAGAATTAAATGCTTTAACATGAATCAAACCCCAAAACACATGTTCTCGGCCCTTTCCAATAAAAATCATATAGAAAACGAAACGGTCAGACAAAAAAATTAAACGGTTCAAGGCCGAGAGCTGGATACTGTCATGATTACGTTAAATTTTATTTATTTACTAGCTGACCCGGCAGACTTCGTAATGCCTCAATCGATAATGTATAAAATAAACTTAAACCAAACAAAAGGAATCCGTCCGACGGTGGACACGTGAAAGGAAAAATAAAATTGTTATTTTTATTTAATTCCGAACATTTCCATATTTATCTAACCTTTTAAACCTTCTCTGGACCTCCACAAACAATTCAAGACCAAAATTAGCCAAATCGGTCCAGCCGTTCTCGAGTTTTAGCGAGACTAACGAACAGCAATACATTTTTATATAATATATAGATTAGGCACACAATACGCTTCTCAAGCTAAAAATATACATAAAAACACAATTAAAAAGAAACAAAATCTGGCTTGCATCATAATCCATGTGCGCACGACTAAGCAAGACAAAGTGCTGAATTTGTACACAATGGTCCCTATAACTATTCGACAAAGCAACACGAAAACTAATTTAACTTATAATGTAAGGAAATAATTTTACTCACAATATACATTAAACAATTACACTACTTAACCTATTACTATTTAAATACATAGATGTTGAGCATACTCACAAAATCCAGAGAGAGAGAGAGTACTAGAGTTCTCCTTCCGAGGCGCTCGGGCAGCTGTTAGCAAATCGCACCCCTCCTGGTTGAGCCTTTGCTCGTCCACCTGTCCTGCTGAAACTGGAAAGGCATTTGGGCCACCGGTAATCCTTCCTAAAAAAATATACCTCACACCTCATGAATACTTCACGGCAGAAATAGGCAGGGTAGTCGTACACACCTGTGCGGACTCACAAGAGGTACTACCACCAGTATGCCTGTAACCCTCCTCTTTTCTCATCCGGGCTTGGGACCGGCATTGGCAGAGTTGCCTCATTCACTATACAGTCGCAACTGTCAAGTATCAATTTGTTCGCTCGCCTGAAGAAGAAGCAATAGACCATATTTCTTATGTTTTTTTTCAATTTTGTTTTTTTAAATTGTCTCCTACAAATCTCTTCTGGCTCTTGGACTATAGTGACTTTGATCGTCTGTAAAACGCTTCGCGCTCAGGTCAACCCACAATTTGGCTGTCAAACACTCTTTAACGCGTGTCATTCTTTACTAAAAATATAAATATTATATATGTATACACAATTTTATTCGTTCCTCGCTCTGTAACCGTCAATTTTGAATACGGATTTCGAGTACGCATTTTTGGGGTTACGTGGCGAGTCTCTTAGCTTCATTAGATTCGTTTGTTCATCGTTGTTGCTATACTTTTAAAAATAATTGGGGCTACAGATAAAATATGAAAAACAGAACCGTAGATAAAGCCCACTGAGTTTCGCGCCGGATCTTCTCAGTGGGTCGCGATTCCGATCTGCTGGTAGATTCAGCGAAGTAATGCTCTTGCTAGGGTCGATGTTAACAAAGTCTCTATAGCTGAGCCTCCTGAGCTTGTCTGCACGTCCGGTGAAGACTAGCATAAGCCCTCGAGTTTACTAGCAAGGTGGGCAAAAAAATTATGTAATTTTATCTTGTTTCATTTAACTCCATCACGTGTGATTCAAGTCTCAAATTAATAAATTTCATCTCATAGCTCATTCTCTCATTAGCTTTTTTTTATAACTTCATATAAGAAGATAATATAAGAGCTGGCTAAAAAATCTCGATACCAGGCCATAATATTTTTAAAAAAAGTCTTGGCTTTTTATATGCATTTGGCATTCCCTTGAGGGACCATCAAAAGGAGTGAGGGAGAAAATACTGAAGCGAACAGAGAAGGGTGGGCCGATGACAGTAACTGGCACAATGCAAGGGGTTTGCTGATCGAAAATATCAGCATATTTCAGACATACCTTAGGTACTTTGTTTCTAAAAAAAAGGATAAATTCAAACGCAAATTTTTTTTTATTGCTTAGATGTGTGGACGAGCTCACAGCCCACCTGGTGTTAAGTGGTTACTGGAGCCCATAGACATCTAGAACGTAAATGCGCCACCCGCCTTGAGATACAGGTTCTAAGGTCTCAAGTATAGTTACAACGGCTGCCCCAACCTTCAAACCGAAGCGCATTACTGCTTCACGGCAGAAATAAGCAGGGCGGTGATACCTACTCGCGCGGACTCACAAGAGGTCCTACCACCAGTAATAAACCAGAATTGAGGTTATGCAAATGTCATTTAGCGTCACTTTGAATCTGACGTTTGATATTTGACAATGACGTATCTTTTTTAAAATTCGAAATTGAATTTGGAACGTTCCCGCTAAATTTTTTTTAAATACGGCTCTACGTAACAACGATCGAAATTACGAGAAAAACAATTCACGAATCGAACTAGCTCACTATTAAAAAACCGTGAACAAACAACTCGACCTGCTTTTTTTTGTTAGTTATCTTATCACAATCGGCGAAGTTACCAAACATCCCGTAACAAGACACGAACAGACAAAACGATTAGCAGTGAAATGTGTATGAGAAAAAAAATTAAGTCAAGTGATGCGACTTGAGTGCTTCACATGGGTCGGCGCGCGGATTCGCTTGCCTATTTTCATTACTATCGATATGCAGACGACTCGCGGCCGTTTCCTTGTGTTATAATCACTGTCACTACATTCTTTGACGAAAATAGGCAATATAATAATAATAATAATAATAAAGATCATTTATTGCCTTTCACATCATAAAATGAAATACAAAAAAAAGAAAAGCAAAAAAAAGAGAAAAAGGCAAAAGGAGGTGGCTCAGCTATTGCTGTTCAAGGTTGATAAATTGAACAGCGCTGATTTTCAGTCACCCCCGTTTCCCTTTGGTTCTTTGCGGGAATGAAGACTCCGTACGTGTGTACATACTCAGAATATGATATAAATTAGTAAAATTAGTGCACAAAAATATAGTGCACAATTTTTTTTTATTGCTTAGAGGTTGGACGAGCTCACAGCTCACCTGGTGTTAAGTGGTTACTGAAGCCCATAGACATCTACAACGTAAATGCGCCACCCACCTTGAGATATCAGTTCTAAGGTTGCAACGGCTGCCCCGCCCTTCAAACCGAAACGCATTACTGCTTCACGGCGGAAATAGGCGGGGTGGTGGTACCTACCCGTGCGGACTCCCAAGAGGTCCTACCACCATCATAATCAGTAAGCAAATTAGAGTTTTTCATACAGATGGTAGGACGTCTTGTGTTAGTAGGACGCTGTAAAAAAAAACATTTCCGACGCATTGTAGGTATTTTTACACAGAAGCCGCTAACCACCATACACCGACATAATCTGTGGTCGACACGAAAAGCCCGCCAATATGATAGAGGTATTTATTTTTTTGATGGTTTTCTGAATAATTTAAATGCAAAATTTATAGAAAAATATTGCTTGGATTTTTCGATATTATGTGATATCAATCTGTATGGGCTATGTCACCCCTAAACATTTTATCAACAAACAGAAAAACTAACAAAATTTTTAAAGCAGCAAAGCGAACTATTAACCTCTTACGTATCTAATCTATGCATTGACATTTGTGTCTATGACTCAAAACTCAACGAGGTACAGCCAGAAAAAAAAACTTAACCTTTATTTTTATATTTCTCATGTGAAATGTTCCGCAGTTGTCGTATTATGCGCCCATTTCGGTACAGTCGTCGACGAAATTAGATTTGGAAATTAAATTTTTTATTATTTTTACTGAGCAAGATATTTCTATGTTACATACGAGTTACGTATTTATACATAATACTAGTGGTCCCCCGGTAGTCGAAAGTCGACTATAATTAATTGAAATCATAAGTTTGTTACAGATTTTGCCAAGACTACACTTTAGAAAAATATTAATAAAGACAAACAATGTTTAATCTATTCTTAATTTGACCACAGACTATAAGCAATGAGAAAAGTTTGACAATAAACAAATAGTATGCATGCGTGCATGTGTGTCAATTACATGGTGGTGTGTAATTGTGTGTGTAATGTTTTTTAATTGATTTAATGTATTTTTTAAGCAAAATTAAAAAAAAAAAAAACATTTTGCATTCCTTCTCTATATTCATTACTAGCGATCCACTCTCGCTTCGCTTCGGAAACATTAAATTTTATTATTGATAGCTGAGTCCCGTGATGTTACCCACGTTTATTTTCGTACCGCGGGTGAAGCCACGGGGCGAAGCTAGTTTAAAAAAAGTGGCCTAAGTTACTCCTTATATCATCAGCTACCTATAAGTGAAAGTCTCGTTAAAATCGATCCAGCCATTCCATAGATTACCCGGAACAAACAGACAGACAGACAAAAATTGTAAAACATGTTATTTTGGTGTATGTACCGTATATATATTCATATGTATGTAGTAAAAATCGGTTATTTAGATATTACAAACAGACACTCCAATTTTATTTATATGCATAGATAAGTGTATCATAGGTACTCCACCGTCCGCGCGATTTTCGTAAAAAGGGGTACAAAGTTGAAAACTCAATAATCGTATAACCTTTTTACATAAAGTAGCATGTAGATGGCGGTTTCTAGGACATAAACTATATCAAGACATACCAAGATGACAATGAACTAATAAACAAACTTAAATAATGTCATTCCGAATTTTGCTATCGATTTTCATGTAAAAACCAGGATTTGCTGTTGAGCGTTTATTTCGAAGCGACAAAAACCTCAAAGCGAAAGTGATTGACCTTGAAACAAAAGATCAAAGGCATAACGTATTCGAAGCGCCGTAATCGAAAACATGTTATCGTCTTTTCGCATTAAAACTGTATAATCTGAAAACTTACAAAATTTTACAGGAGAGTGTTTCAAAGGTTTAACATATGATATTTTAATATTAATCATCTTTGCAACATTAATTTTTTAGTTTTTACCAGTTACATTATCTGTCTTTTAAAGTAAGATCTGATGGTCACTGGAAAAGTAGAAGGAAAACGTCCTAGAGGCCGGAGCCCCAAACGTTGGTCCGACCAGATCTCCGAGCAAACCAGCAGACCACTTAGCGCTGCACTACACCAGGCAAATGACCGGAACCGATGGAGACTGGCAGTCGACAAGCTCAAACGGAGTCTCAGCAATGAGGGAGCGATGAAGAAGAAGAAGAAGAAGAAGTAGAAAGTAAGATAAAATTATATATTAATTTTGTTAATAGTAGTCAAAATATAGGTAAACTAATAAAAAAAAAAACTAAAACTAAACTACGCTCTTTTGAAGTATTTATGATAAAATTACTGGTGATACCAAATGATTTCGCATATTAACTCAATTTCGAATTTTTTTGGAAATTGTACACTTTTAATGCGAACTTTTTATCCGGCCAGATTAAACTCTGATCGTATTTCTCGTGGACACTTTTGTCGCTGACGTTACAGGTACAAAAAAGTAAACTAGCTGGTGTCATCTGTCGACCGTGCATCCACTGCAGCCACTGCAGTCTGGTTTTACACGTAACCAAATCGGATAGATCGCGAATGTCTGCTTCCCCGACACGATCTACTTGAAGTCATCCATGCCAACGTGCATCATGACAGATTTCCGCTTCGTAAAACCTTTATAGCAATAGACGCATGCGAAACGGACTTATCTCCTTTTTAATACGCTTTTATCAGATTCATACGTATGTTAGTATGTAACGGAATCTTTGAACATGATTTTTATTCCCTTCAAAACGTCGAATTAACTTGAAATACTTATAAATAATATAATCTATATATATATAAATGAATTGCTGTTCGTTAGTCTCGCTAAAACTCGAGAACGGCTGGACCAATTTGGCTAATTTTGGTCTTGAATTATTTGTGGAAGTCCAGAGAAGGTTTAAAAGGTAGATAAATATGAAAATGCTCGGAATTAAATAAAAATAACAATTTTGTTTTCTCTTTGATGTGTCCCCCGTCGAACGGATTCCTTTTGTTTGTTTTAAGTTTATTTTATACAAAAGTTTAGGTCTTTTATTTATCGATTGAGGCACTACGAAGTCTGCCGGGTTAGCTATAAATAATATAATTATAGTAAAATTAAGAATTAAAAAAAAGATCTATTGGAGAGGCCTCAGGAGTGGACAGGCTGAGATGATGATGATGTTATACTTGTGCTTGTAAATGTTAACTGACAATGAATGTCCTGGTATAATACTCAAAGAACAATGGGGTCTTTGCAGTGATTTAGGTAGCTATTGCTAGCTTTTTTAATGCCAACCGGAATTAGTAGTGGTAGGAAGTATTCATAACCTATCCAGAGTATTTCTAAGCTCTGTTTGTTTCATTTTCAGATATATTTTTATTGCTTAGATGGGTGGATGAGCTCACAGCCCACCTGGTGTTAAGTGGTTACTGGAGCCCATAGACATCTACAACGTAAATTCGCCACACACCTTGAGATATAGTTCTAAGGTCTCAGTATAGTCACAACGGCTGCCCCACCCTTCAAACCGAAACGCATTACTGCTTCACGGCAGAAAATAGGCGGGGCGGTGGTACCTACCCGTGCGGACTCACAAGAGGTCCTACCACTAGTAAAAAATTAAATCAATTTATTTTGTTCAATTGAAACAAAACAAATTATGTACTTACGTCCATATGCGTGTTATGGCGAGTAATACATGCTTGTTGTGTGTCAATGCTTATTTTTCGAATAAAGTGTAATATAAAAAACATTATATTCCCAATGATATTCTTCTGGGTGGTTATTGCTCTCACAGGGTAGAGACGGCTGATATCAATTCGATCAGTTTTCGAAACTCTTCAACAATGGAAGGCTCATAAATCATTAGCACATTGAATTATAAGATAAACCGAATGAATATTTCGGTAAATAAACAAGGGATATGATCTTCGTAATGGCGGGCTTAAGTTGTTTTTTTTTCTGTTTCCCATAATGAAACATGCTGTATTTTACGTTGGCCACACTATCAGCGCCATCTTTTCAACGGCTTAGGGCGACCACGCTTACGGCTTAAATTGTGAAGAATTTTTGTGATCGCACATACCTGTCTTCTGAATTAAGCCCGGGTTGATTACTAGTATGCTAGATGCTGTAGATTGATCTAATTGAACCGAGTCTAATCAACATATCAATCTACTATTGTTTTTTTTAAGAAAACCCGCTTTACAGGTCATCGTGGTATTACTTTAAGAGGTGTAAGTATTAATATTTCAATTTAATGATAAAATTTTGACCTCGTGCTTCTGATTAGTTCGCAATTTCCAGGTTGGAGTGTTTTAGAAACGTTGGTAAGGGTATGATAGTCAAACTTTTTATTTTTGACAAAATAAAATCACTTTAATTTTAAATGCTCCTGAAATATATCTACTTTTTTTTTATTAATTTAAGAATACTAAGAATCACATGCTGATTGTAATTAAGCGTGCGTAGCCACCGTCTTGCCTATTTCAAGTTTGGAGTGTTTTAGAAACATTGGCAAACCTATGATAGTCAAAGTTTTTATTTAAAAAAAATGTCACTTTGATTTCAAATGTTCTTCAAATACATCTAAATTTTTTTTATGAATTTAAAGATGCTTAGAACCACATGCTGATTATGATTAAGCGTGCGTAGTCAAAGTCTTGCCTATTTCAAGATTGGAGTGTTTTAGAAACATTGGCAAACCTATGATAGTCAAACTTTTTATTTTAGACAAAATGTCACCTTGATTTTAAATGTTCTTCAAATACATTTAAATTTTTGGAACGAAGTTCCTTATGGGACGATGCGGCAGGGTACCCTAACCGGGAAAAAAATCCGTAACGTAAGTTTTTTATTAGTAATGCACACCTTGTACGACTTAATTTTGTAATATCGTACAAAAAATACTATATTTTTTTATTATTCATTGACCACGATCTCAAAGCGTTCGTTTGCGCAATACACTAACTCTTATGCAAACAACCGTGAATGAAGTGTACCACAATAAGTTCGCACGTTACCGATTGACCGCGAGTTGTTACGAAATCTCCAGTTTTATTTTCTCTATACCTCGAATAGAACTTAAAATTAATATTTTTATATTAAGGAACTTCGTTTCTATCCGGTGTCCCACGACACCACACATCTTTTTTTTATGAATTTAAAGATATTAAAAACCACCTGCTGATTTGGATCAAGCGCGTGTATCCATCGTCTGGCCTATTTCAAACCACCTGCTGATTTGGATTAAGCGTGTGTACCCATCGTCTGGCCTATTTCAAACCACCTGCTGATTTGGATTAAGCGTGTGTACCCATCGTCTGGCCTATTTCAAACCACCTGCTGATTTGGATTAAGCGTGTGTACCCATCGTCTGGCCTATTTCAAACCACCTGCTGATTTGGATTAAGCATGAGTACCCATCGTCTGGCCTATTTCAGGCGCAGACTATTCAACGGCTCAATGCAATCGAATCTTCGAGCTCATATCCTAAGAGCGCGGCTAGTTTATGGGTTCCCCTAAGCATTTAATGACCAGTCGTAAAACAATTTCCCATCCACAGCAATTAAACACCGATTGGTTCAGGAGTTGTAAATACAACAATATAACTTTATTTTTAATTACATCGCTTCTCCTGCTTCTTGTTCTGGTGTTGTCATTGTCTCAATGTTCCAATTGATTATGTTACCATTGTAGGAATTTGAGAGCGGTCAACTGAATTTTAGGGCTGGTTTTTTAATAAAATCTCAGTGTACGCATTTGATACGTATGAATTTTTCATGATATTTCAGGGGGATGAGAGGTGTGGAACAATTGTGTTTTTGTATTATCATATTAAAAATTAATAAGTTTTCATACAAAACGTGTTGGATATAAATCCCAATTATCCCTATTACTCTGAATTGACAGCATAGAAAAGTCTCAAATTTAAAAAAAAACCATGGTCACATCAGAAAACCGAATGATTTGTTACAGCTCCGAACGGATTAATACGAAACCGACCAATATGTAATACCTTAAGAAGTTTAATTTTTGCACAAAAATATTGACGCACAATATCCATGTGTACACTCAACAACAAAAGTGTTATTGGTTGTTTGTGCGCTTTTATTTATTTATTTTTTATTGCCCTTGTAGGCAGACGAGCTTACGGCCCACCTGATGTTGAGTGGTTACCGTCGCCCATGGACTTCAGCAATGCCAGGGGCAGAGCCAAGCCGCTGCCTACCGCTTAATACTTTTTTGTTTTAGTAATAAAATTTGTTGTTCTTGTAGCCTCTTGGTATATGTTCTAGATTCGTACATTAAACTCCCTCAGACATAAGCCACTGAGTTTCTCGCCGGATCTTCTCAGTGGGTCGCGTTTGCAATCCAGTGGTAGATTCAGCGAAGCACTGCTCTTGCTAGGGCTAGTGTTAGCAACGTCCTCAGGTTTGAGCCCTGTGAGCTCACCTACTCGCCCGATTACGCAGGAATAGTTCCCTAGGTTGTACAAAAAAAAAGAAACATTAATCAATTTCCAAGACAACGAATTTGAATTAAAACAACAAGACAGATAGATAAACCTTACTCTACTGTTTGTTTACCGATTTACATAATTATTTTTGTTACTAGTTATAGACGAACTTTGTTATCATGAAGATCACGAAGTATAAGGTTATTAAGGTCACGGTTTTTTTTCAGCCTCTACAAGAAGAGATTATAATTTGCGAAAGGATTATCAATCTTCAGGTGCCAGCAGCATGATATGGTCGAATTTCGTCTGTGTAGGGATTTTGCATTGAAGTCTAAAGGCAGAAATAATCGGAAAATATTCTAGATTAATCACGGGAAAGATAGCACTGGTCGGTAGCACCATTCTACATATTTTGCCACTAGGCAGCTGTGCGTTCTGGTTAGCACAACCCTTAGATGACTGAATTACGACTATGCCCCTATGAGTCAAGGTGGGCGGTTGCCTTCCCGTCGTGATGTCTATGAGCACCGGAAACCACTTCACACCAGATCCACCGTAAGTTAGTTCGTCTAACTATGCAATAAAAATAAAACTGAATGTGTTTTCGCTGGAGTACTTTTTATATGTCATGTACCTGCAAAATAGCACAAAACCACCCCCGCGTTTGTTAGAGGACATTGACCTCACATTGCGTTTATAGAATATTTGTAAAATCGACTTTGAATTTTTTGCTATTTTGATAATATCACTAATACTAGTTACAAAAAATCTATGGTATTTTACAGTAATAAATTGTTCACGTTGGACTTCCACGGTGAAGGAATAACATCGTATAATAAAAATCAAACCCGCAAAATTATAATTTGCGTAATCACTGGTGGTAGGACCTCTTGTGAGTACGCGCGAGTAGGAATCACCGCCCTGCTTATTTCTGCCGTGAAGCAGTAATGCGTTTCGGTTTGAAGGGTGGGGCAGCCGTTGTAACTATACTTGAGACCTTAGAACTTATATCTCAAGGTGGGTGGCGCATTTACGTTGTAGATGTCTATGGGCTATAGTAACCACTTGACACCAGGCGGGCTGTGAGCTCATCCACCCAAGCAATAAAAAAAATTAATAATAAATGAATATTTTAAAACAAACACATCCGAGAACAAAGTCGCTTCAGAAGGAGTCGTTTTCTTTTTAAATTTCTCATCCTTTATTGCAGATTTCAGATAGGAACGCAAGTAATTGAATGCCGTAGAGATGAATTCGTGTGATAATTTTTATATTTGCTTATGTTATTTAATATTTTTGTGGAATATTTTGTTATTTTTTTTTTTTTTTTTTTAACTCACGATTTATTACTAATCACTACATAGTATAAAACAAAGTCGCTTTCTCTGTCCCTATATCTGTCTGTCCCTATGTATGCTTAAATCTTTAAAGCTACGCAACGGATTTTGATGCGGTTTTTTTTTAAAAGATAGAGTGATTAAAGAGGAAGGTTTTTATGTATAATAACATTCATTAAATAATAGAAAAATCAATAATAAATTACAGTTTCCGAAGCGAAGCCAGGGCGGGTTGCTAGTTATTTATAATTGAAAAGTCGATTCGTAATTTGACGCTTTGTTTAAATCGAGTAATGGTTGAAATACGAAAAATCTTAAAAAAAAAGTTTATATTTTTTTTTTTAATAACTAGCCGTACTTACCCGCTTGGCTGGGCATTTGAAATTAACATTATTATTTATTGTCATTATTATTAAGTCCAACACTCATATAAATATTAGCCTATCCATTAAGTACATGTATTTTCTACATGGATACCAAGTTTCAAGTCAATCGGATGCATGGTTCAGTAGTTATAACGGAACATCCGTAAAAACCACTGTAGATTTATTTATTTGTATAGATTAGTATAACCTATATAATTAACATTAGTTTTACGGATCAATCTTTCTGTTTTTATTTTCTCTGTCATTAAATTATTTGCGACGTTTTGGATACTTTTTTTATTTTACCATCCGTTAATGACTACAAGTTTAATCAAATGTCGACGGATTATTATTATTTATTTTTGAAGAGAAAACTTCTTTAGAATCGTTGTGATTTCAAACCGGATGCAACGGAAAAAACGACAGGTAAGAGACACAAATACAAAAATGTGTAGGATGATGCCAGAAAAGAATGAGACAGAAATATACATACTATTTAATACAGCGCCATCTGTGAGATTTTTTAATACTAACGTGTGTATGAAAGCTCTTGTAGTGAATTTTAATTTAGGATTATACGTGAAATTAAAATATCAATTCACAGAGGGCGCTACCTTACAATTATTTACTAATGACAAAATTTTACATATACTTAAGACGTTTAGGATAATTGTATTTTAATTTTGGATGGTTTCACTTCTACCTCGTGTGAATTGCACACATTTTGTTTTTTTTTTTAAACAATCACGCCACGTTACCTGGTCCCGTGCTAAGTTCGTAAAGAACTTGTGTTACAGCTACCAGATAACGGAAATAAATTATTTTTATTATACACATACATTTATATTTAATATACATCCGTAACCCTGGAAAAGACATTTATATTTATCATACAAATATCTTCCCTTGGCGGGATTCGAACCCGCGACCCCCTTGTGTAGTGACTATCTCACTTACCACTACACCAGACGGCCGTTAATAATACCTTAGTAATAATATAGAACGACATCAAACGTTAAATTAAATCGTAAAATTATTTTTAATTACTTCTACGACTCGCGAAATCCGAAAATAAACTCTAATCGCAAAGACATTATCATCAAAACTCGATCGCAACTTCACTGGATACGGTCAAACAATAATAATAAGATTTAACTCGTTAAGATTCTGACGAAGATTACAATCCCAACATGATATTATGTTACATCAATACTTCTCAAATGTTTATTGTTCTTATCAATACTGTTTGCAAGTTATATGTTGTCTTAAGCTATATGACAAGCGGGTAAGGTAACAGACCAAACAATAAAAAACATTATCAATTCTATTTTTGATTTTTTTTATACCTATTCTAGTAACTTCAAGGGGTTATTCTAGATTCACCGAGCTTGTAGGTGAGCTCACGGGGCTCAAACCGGGCGTGTTACTAACACTGACTCTAGCAAGAGCAGTGCTTCGCAGATTCTACCACCGGATCGGAAACGCGACCCACTGAGAAGATCCGGCGAGAAACTCAGTGGGTTGTGTCTATGAGTTAATTCACTCGTCGAGCCCTTCGTCGCAAGCGACGGGTTCGACGACAACGGTGACCGGTGCTTGAGGTACAAAAAAGCACCGTTAACGGATCGGGAGAATCCGTAATGACGTGTTTAGGGCATTGATTTCTCATGGGCTTTTTTTTTTAATATATGGAGGGGTGAAAGGCAACTTGTTTTAAGCGGCATTTTTGCAATTTTGCAGAAGAGCGAGCTATTTAAAGTTTAAAATTTGGAAACAAATATCATAAGATAAAAACTTTTTCATCTATTCGAATGGGATAAACATAATTGAAGTTCAATTAAAAACATCTAATTGTTGTCGATGCTAATACCAAATAAAATGCACCTTTAATTACAAAGATAAATGTCGCTTATTAAACGAAATGTCGCTTAAACTAAATAGCCTTAATAAACTAAACTAGAGGTCCCGCAGTAGTCGAAATTCGACCATAATTAATTGGAATTGTAAGTCTGTACACTATTATGATTGTATTTTATACTTCTATAATCACAAATTTCGCCAAGACTACACTATAAAAAATATTAACAAAGACAAACAATATTTAATCTATTCTCAATTTGACAACAGACGTCAAGAACAAAAGTTTGACAATAAATAGTATGCATGCGTGTGTGCGTCAAATACATGGTATGTAGTGTGTGTAATGTTTTCTTTATTGATTTAATGTATCTTTTATGCATTACTTTAAAAAAATATTAGCATTGTGCACTTCTTCTCTGTATTCTCTATAAGTGTGGAAAATTTCATACTCCTTCGTCAGCGCAATTTTCGTAAAAAGGGATACAAAGTTTTTGCTTCACGTATTATAAACTAAATACCCCTCGATATGTCTCAATTGTATAGGACAACGGTTCCGCGGCAGACTTAGACTGGATTGTGGTACCAGTACCCGTGGGGCTTAACAATACGCCCTCACAATAAAGTATTATCTAAATCGCTACCAAACCAGCTTTCAAAGCGGCTTATTTAAAGTCTACTAAGTTTACTGGTGGTAGGACCTCTTGTCAGTCCGCGCAGGTAGGTACCACCACCCTGCCTATTTCTGCCGTGAAGCAGTAAAGCGTTTCGGTTTGAAGGGTGGGGCAGCCGTTGTAACTACCTAGTCAGGTCATAAATTCTGTCACATGTTTAATGTAAAATAATTGAAACAAGTTTATTCATTATGTAACCATTCATATACCAAAATGAATTTAACAAAACATAGATTCTTATGACACTAAAGTTTATTCAAAATGACTTCCGTGATTTTGAATACAGGCCTTCAATCTGCGCGGCCAGTCGTCTATCGCAGCACGAACGAGGTCCATGTCAATATCGGCGGCTGCCTTAATCAAGGATGTCTTGAGTGACTCCAAATTGGGATGAGGCTTTGAGCACGCCTTTTCCTCCAAGTGTTGCCATATCTTATAATCTAGCGGATTCAAATCTGGACTAGAGGAGGGCCAGTCTTCGTGCCGGATGAAGTCGATTTCACGCGCCGCCAGCCAGTCTTGTGTGCTCTTCGCTCTTTGAGCTGGCGCCGAATCTTGTTGGAATACCCAGTGCCTGTTATTGAACATGGTATGAGAAACAGGTTCCACAAGGTTCGTCATGACTGTATTTTGATACACAACTGCATTCGTTTTTACACCTTTCTCACAAAAATGTACCTCTGTTAAGCCCCAATAAGAAACTCCCAACCATACCATGAGCGAGGATGGAAAATGACCTCGTTGGACACGCGGAATACGGTTGCTCGCTTCTTCACTACTGTGTGCGTACACCTTATCATTTTGTTTATTGTAGCTCTCTTCTAAGGTAAAAAATTTTTCATCCGAAAAAAGAATTTCCCGATATATTTTTTCCGCGTACCGCTTCAACAAAGCGCGGCATCTCTTCAGTCTCAGGTCCATTAGACGAGCATTCAAACGATGTCCTGTTTTTCTTCGATATGCCCGAAGCCCTAAGTCGTCATTTAACACCCTTTTCACCGTGGTTCTGCTTAACCCCATCTGAAGGGCCAACAGTTTCTGCCTACGTTTGGGATTTCTTTGAATTCGCGCCTTCACAGCTTTTATCACTGCTGGAGTCCTAACAGACCTTGGGCGACCACTTCTTGACCTGTCATCTACACTAGAGTCTTCATTGTATCGTTTGATGGTACGATAAACGAATCTTTTGGTTGTATTCAAATTTTTCAGTATGTTAAAAATTTGAATTGGCGCGTAACCGCAACGATGCAACGCAATAACTGCAACACGGTCTTCTTTAAGCGTCCACTCCATATTTAAAAATGAGTAAAATTTTAAAAGTATACATTTTTATTTTCATGAACAATTCGAAATTCGAATTCAATAAACTTTTTTGTGGCCAGCATTCTAAAAGAAAAGTTTTTACTGTGTGACAATACTTATGACCTGACTAGTTATATTTGAGACCTTAAATCTTATATCTCAAGGTGAGTGGCGCATTTATGTTGTAGATGTCTATGGGCTCCAGTAACCACTTAACACCAGGTGGACTGTGAGCTCG
This sequence comes from Bombyx mori, assembly GCF_030269925.1. Classification (NCBI taxonomy): domain Eukaryota; kingdom Metazoa; phylum Arthropoda; class Insecta; order Lepidoptera; family Bombycidae; genus Bombyx; species Bombyx mori. The sequence goes on along the minus strand of NC_085108.1, from coordinate 4,896,948 downwards.
TCCAATCATCTAAACAATAAAAAAGTCTTTACTCCGAAGAGAGTATTGTAGTGACATCTATTAGCGGCAATCGGAAGCTTATTCTGTGTCAGTATCTTCAAATTTGAAGAACATGTCACCTACTGAGTCTCTCGCAGGATCTTTTCAGTGGGTCGCGATTCCGATGGTAGATTCAGCCATGCACTGCTCTTGCTAGGACTAGTATTAGCATATTCTCTCAGGTTGAACCCGTGATCACGCCTATCTAGTAGAAGCTGGAATAGACCCTTTAGACAGGAGACAAACAATATAAATGCCGCTTTCCACCTTGAAACTAAGCCATATTTCAATACCTTTAAAGTTCCACCCAAGCTATCTTGCTTCGCTGCTGTCTTTAGTCCACATTTCATCAGATCCAGTATAAAAAATCACTCATATATTAAAAATACCCTTACCTCCATAAATTTGTCTTTAATCTATATTATGAATATTCTTAAATAAAATTTGTTTAAAATTTAAATAAGTATCATTTAATACATAATATATAGATTAATTAGGTATGAATCATATCAAACAAACAAAAAACTTAAATTACATTCCTCATTAATAATTTATTTCATTTATAAATTAGCTACAGCTAGTAAATCTGAGTATTTACACAATCGGCAATTTATTTTCAACATTCGAATTTCAATATCTATTAAATGTTGTCATTATTCTATTTTTTTCTATTGTTTCTTTATCTATCCTGAGATTGCCTTTTTATGAGTTAGAGTCATAGTGTTTGATGACGTAAGAATTATGTCGATTATTTAAAAAACGTAATTATTAAAACAATTGTATTTAAAATGATGGAACAATGGCTTAAGAAAAAAAAATTAAAATTTTTTATTCTTTAATTTTAGTTTTGGCGCGCTTTCTATCTCTTCCACAGACTATGTCACTGTGGTAGTTAATTCTGCCATTGCCATTAAGTATATACCTACAATTTATTACATGATTTAATAATGTGTTTTCCTACTTTATGTTTTATTGTAAATTCTATTTGAAATCCGAATACAAATAAATACATATACGAAGACGGCACGATTCTTTTAACTTGAACAACAGCGTGCGAAAAAAGTTAAGGTAGGTATCACAAATTTAAAAAAAAAACGCTGTACCCTAAAATTGTAATGTCGCTACGACCACATTAATAGGGACACTTCATTCGATGTCAATTACAATGTAGTGCAGTCCTTAACTTCGCCCTTTGCAACACAATACAATATATTTGTTCGCATCTGCTCAAGATTTTTTTTAATTTTTTCTTTTTTATTGTCAAAATACGACAAAAGGAATCCTTGGTCCGTAAAATTTAGAACTTATGTCAACGCGACAATGGCTACTGATCATGTTGTGAATAAAATCTTCAAACAATTTTGGACTTTGGCAAGACTTTATTATGATAAAGATCTATTTGGCATTTAAAGGATTTTGTTTGTTGAAATAAATGTGGTTTGTGTATGGTAAAAGTTTTGGAATAAAAGAATTTTATCAATACGACCGGATACTTGAATTCTTAATAAAAAAAAATTTTTTTTTTAAAGTCCAGTGACGCGAATTTTTTTTAGAATTTTGTTGTTAACTTCACGAAGTTATTCGGTTCTTTAGATAATAATTGCGAAAACTTTCTTGATTTATTATTATCGATATATATTTTAAAGTACATATTATGTTCAATTTCTGAACGTCAAAGTGTCAGCGAGCGACGTCAGCCATGACACCAACTCTCTTTCAAATACAGCCTCTAAGAGCAACGCATCAATTTTTTTTTCCTACCGATACTGATAGCCTTGAGAGGCTATTTCAGCTTGACGTGTGTGACTTGGCTCAAACCGGAGTGTTGTTAACACTGGCCTTAGCAAGAGCAGTGCTTCGCAGAATCTACCACCGGATCGGAAATGCGACCCACTGAGAAGATCCGGCGAGAAGCTCAGTGGGCTGTGTCTATGGGTTAATTGACTCGTCGAGCCCGTCGGCAAGGATGGTGAACGGTCAATTTTATATTTCTCTTATATCAAGTCTTTAAATTATATTAAGAAGGTTCAATAAATATCTCAAATCAATTATTACAGTCCACGCTTTGCCAATTGTCCGTATTTTAAAGTCCGACAGTTTTTAGAATGGTTTAAAAGCGCAGTGCTCATACAATTGGGATTTGGGTATATTATCTCGCCCCTTACCACCACTATTCCAAGCTAACTGGCTAGACGAAATTAACGATACTCAATATGCACTAAGTCTATGAGCAATCACCTTATCACTTCTAGCTATCAGTAGCATAAACATTACATAATTTGTATAGTCTAGTCGTTAATAGCTCTTTCCTTTTTTTTTTTTCCTACCTAAGCTGAGAGCCTTGAGAGGCTATAAACCTGACGACGATGCTAACACGAACCCTAGCAAGAGCCGTGCTTCGCAGAATCTACCACCGGATCGGAAACGCGACCCACTGAGAAGATCCGGCGAGAAACTCAGTGGGCTGTGTCTGGGAGTTAATTTACTCGTCGAGCCCTTCGTCGCAAGCGACGGGTTCGACGAGAACGGTGACCGGTGCTTGAAGTACCTAGAAGCACCGTTAGTGGATCGGGAGGATCCGAGATGACGTGTTTTGGGCGACGTCGACTGCTTTCCATTCTGTCCGCAGGATCGGGAATGTAGTTACCGGCGGCCACGATGAGAAGGTTCTCGTGTCGTGCCGCTTTATCGAAGTGGGGCTCTTTGTATTCGTGCCTAGTTTCAAACTCCTTATTAACGAATATTATTAAAAATGAATAATTATTTCAATTTAAATTAAATGTTACAATTATGTGCTAAGCTTAATATTCAATTGATCGCGCTTTCTCAAATGCCGTATATTAATTAAGCTGTACTACTAGGAGCAGGCTTAGGGACCCCGGTAACCATACTCGTCGAACTCCACAAAGAGTTCGATGTGCAACCTAACCCATGCATCAGTCCGCTGAGTTTCTCGCCGGATCTTCTCAGCGGGTTGCTATTCCGATCCGGCAGTAGATTCATTCGCGAAGCAGCTGCTTTTGAGTTATTAGGTGTCCTTAGAAGAGCTCGAGCAGTTCCCACCTCCTGGCTGAGCCTTTGCTCGCTCACCTGTCTTTGTGAAACCGGAAAGGCCTCCGGGCCACCAATCCCTCAATCCTAAAAAAAAGACAATAACTAGGATCGGACACGAGATATTCACTTTCAATCGTGTGGGACGCTAATATCTTAACCGATTCATACCAATAAAAAGTGGTCTTTCGTTATAAAACTTAGTTCACACGCGAGCGTCGTGATAAGGCAGCGTCCGTACAACATTACGGGTGTAATAATTCGTCTTATCTACCAGCGAGAGTAATTTCTGTCACTGGCCGCCTAATTTATTGGATCCGTGTGTGGTCACAATGAGAAAATAAGTTTGTTTTATCATATTTTTTTTAAAGTACCTACATTTTTATATAAAACTTTCTTAGTAGTTTAAAACAGGTGAAAATTTTAATTCGGGTCTTACTTTGAAACTGGTCAATGCGGTCTAGTTACTAATTGGACACTGGTTATCGCACATTGGTCTTACTATATATACATTTGGCAAGTATTTTCCAGATTCGTGTCTGCTAGTATCTTTATTTAATTTTAATTTGTCTTTGTGTTTGCTTTGCCATCTCCTAGACACTAATTAATAGGCTGCAACTCACTCAAAGATCACGCAGCAGATGACATGACCATTTTTACTGGTCGCATCGTGGGTTGATGCTGTTTGAGGTCAGAGTTCGATTGTTAATGGTCAAAAACGATTGAAATTCAAACCGTTTTGATTACACTCTTTGTTCAAATTTAAGTGTTTTGATATCGAAAAGTCACGTATTTATAAACTAGTTTCTAATCGAATGTCCGGTTCGTTAATCACTAGGCCATCGAGACCTAATGAATTAGTCTACCGATAGTCTCTCTGTGGTAGTTCTTCTCTTTGCGATGCGGCCAACGATGATCAAATACCATCTTGGACCACATGACTAAAGGATTGGTGGTCCGTTTCCCTGCGTTCTTCTGAGTCACACACGGGGTCTTTAGAATTGTTGACGATGATCTCTTGATCTCCTTTTTACCATCGTCCTATCTGCCCTGAAATAGACTTTACCCACACTATCTGTACCGATGCGTTCACGCACAGTGCGTTTCTAGAGATCTTGACTACCACGTTCCTGTCCTGGAATGACCTCCCATTACGAGGTTTAGGAATAGAGTCCGCAGTAGTAGGCAGCAACTTGGCTGTAACCCTGGTTGTTGATGTCTATGAGCCACTGTGACCACTCATGTAGACCCTATGCTCGTCTACCCACAGGGCTCGTAGCTTAGCTTATAAGCTTAATAGCTTAACCAATTTTGGACCTAAAATAACCAAGTTCTTCAAACGAGGCTTGGGGAGAGTATTAAGCGGTAGGCAGCGGCTTGGCTCTGCCCCTGGCATTGCTGAAGTCTATGGGCGACGGTAACCACTCACCATCAGGTGGGCCGTATGCTCGTCTGCCTACAAGGGCAACAAAAAAAACAAAAAGTTTTCCAGTTTGAAGAGTGATACAGCCGTAACGAAACACAATTAAGTGAGAAATCAAAATATATATTTTACTTTATTGCTTAGATGGGTGGACGAGCTCGCAGCGCACCTTGTGTTAAGTGGTTACTGGAGCCCATAGACATCTAAAACGCAAATGCGCCACCCACCTTGAGATATAATTTCTAAAGTCACAAGTATAGTTACAACGGCTGCTCCACCCTTCAAACCGAAACGCATTACTGCTTCACGGCAGAAATAGGCGGGGCTGTGGTACCTACCCGCGCGGACTCACAAGAGGTCCTACCACCAGTAAAAATTTAATTTAATTTAATTAAGCTTCTCAATAGCAAAGAGACATATTATTATATCTGATGTAAGTTTAACCGATCATCCTATACTACCTACTATAGACATAGTCTTACTCCACTTGTGAGCACGCACTGGTGAATACCACCATCCTGAGTAGTCTATCTTGAAGCACGAAAGCATTCAAATTTAAAGGGTGTCTTCGCTCAAATATTGACTTAACCTCACCTCTTATGGTGACATCGGCATTCACATTGTGACCTCTATTGGCTCTGATATTTAACATTAGATAGGCTATGAGATCGTTCTTCTGTCTATGCAAACAAAAATTCCATAAACATTACATCTACAGTTACTGGTGGTAGGACCTCTTGTGAGTCCGCGCGAGTAGGTACCGCCACCCTGCCTATTTCTGCCGTGAAGCAGTAATGCGTTTCGGCTTGAAGGGTAGGGTAGCCGTTGTAACTATACATGAGACCTTAGAACTTATATCTCAAGGTGGGTGGCGCATTTACGTCGTAGATGTCTATGGGCTCCAGTAACCACTTAACACCAGGTGGCCTGTGAGCTCGTCCAGACAACTAAGCAATAAAAAAAATAGCCTAGGATTTTTTTTAAGTGAACAAAGTTAGGCCTATAGTTGGAGTATGTTCGAGAAGCTTTTCTTCGAAATACGCCAAAGCACCAGGTGTTCTCCGAGATAAAGCGACGTAAAGTGGTAAATAACATGATAAAGCTATCCTTAGCTTAACGTTCATAATGTATTAGGCAATTTTCGTGCGTACACTGTGTCACATTCAATTACCAAATGAAATCTATAATGGGATTATTCGAAAGTTTAGACCTTAAATAGATTATATTTCGAAGGTCGCCAATTATTCCTTTGCATAGACGCCGAAATCTATCTATATATGTATATATATATAAAAATGAATTCCTGTTCGTTAGTCTCGCTAGAACTAGAGAAAGGCCCGACCGACTTGGCTAATTTTGGTCTGGAATTATTCGTAGAATTCCAGAGAAGGTTTGAAAGGTAGATATATATGAAAATGCTCGGAATTAAATAAAAATAACAATTTTGTTTTTCCTGTGCTGTGTCCCCCCCATCGGACGGATTCCTTTTGTTTGTTTTAAGTTACAAAAGTTTAGTTAGGTCTTTTATTTATCGATTGAGGCACTACAAAGTCTGCCGGGTCAACTAGTGATATATGTATTTTTTGGTAATTTTGACCTTATTACAAAAATGAAAATGTGATGATATCTTTTTGGTGTTTGAATATCTAAGTATTTGTTTAAATGTTTACAATAATAATGTAATTAATAGAACAGAAAAGGAATGAAGTAACAGAAACACCAAATCCCTCCCAATGGCACGTTGGATGTACTACTGGAGATATACCCAAGGAGGGTAGATGTCAAGCAGGTGGCTGGTCAAACTCATGTCAAATTCCTATGTTATGAGTTGATGTGCTGTAACTACGTGGATGCTCCCTTATACCCACTTCTGCATCATTTATCCCGGGGCAGGTGGGGAGTAACATCATAACCAGGAAGAGGGGTTCATTCTGAGGCCCACTCCGTGCCCGTAAGAGGGTACGTTGCCCCATAGAAATGCTTAAGCACCACTATAATGGGACATGCCGTGCTGATCCCATATAATGTGGGACAAAGACAAGAAGAAGAAAGAAGACAGTGCTATATCAGCGCTCGCCACGGGATAAGAAACTGTATTACGGAGACGGATTGTCTGCGACATGAAATTGTCTTATAAACGCACTGCTGTTCCCAGCAACGTGAATTCTAGAAGACCTAACTCTGCTTTGCTACTGTTCTTAATGGTTGTGGCCATAATTAAACATAACTTTACTATTTATTCTCGTATTTATTATTTTCCTATCACTATCACGGATGAGCTCACGGCCCACCTGGTTTTAAGTAGCTACCGGACCCCATGTCGTCATAACGTAAATGCTGCCAATTGCCTCGAGACATGAGTCCTAAGACCCAGTTTTTACAGTATAAGGCTGCCACACCCTTCAAACCGAAACTGCTTTACGGCCGAAATAGTTAGGGTGGGGGTAACTACCCGTGCCCAAAAGCATACACCATACCACCAAATACCATTTTACTCGATTTTATGACCTCATTGACCTAAATCCCGCGAAGATCTACACCACATTTGAAAGTTTTAGTAATAGAACAATCTACTCCGATACAGACCAAAAAATAGTTTCGGACATCGACCAATTAAATTTGCAGACTAATTGTGTCTTAATATTAAAACCGGTTTGCGTTATAATTGGGTGTGAAATTAATGTCACCTCGGGCGCACCATGAAATATGACAAGCTATTCTCGACTTTACGTTAAGGCCATGCATGACTAATTAAGGTTACCGCCCTCTGAGCTGGTACGTATGATGGGCTTGCAACAGAAACGGGATAAGGACAACCCACTACCGTTTGCATACCAAGATCCAATCAAATGGGTACAGAATTTAACACAACATTCGGCTTATGGGCTAACGTATAAAGTTCATCCCCCGCGAAAGCGAACGTCATTAACGCAACCCAACTTTTTAAATTAAAACTTTCACGGTGGCTCTGATGTATCGCGGATCGGTTCATCACGCTGTATTTTAATGCGAGGCAGACAGAGGTACGTCATAAATAATTTAGTTAATACCTCTAATGGTTCAATTGTTTAACATGGATTACTTCGAGGATATGGTACAGATGATAGCACAGTTCACCTGACGCTATGCTGTAACCAGCAATCGGACCCATGATAGACCGTTCTTACTGGTGGTAGGACCTTTTGTGAGTCCGCACAGGCAGGTAACACCGCCTTGCACATTTCTGCCGTGAAGCAGTAATGCATTTCGGTTTGAAGGGTGTCCACTCACCTAAGCAATAAAAAATAAAAATAAAACACATTTCCATATGGAATTGAAAAGACTGAGTAACGCGATGGAAGAAATAAAAAACCATGATCTTAGGTTTGGATAAGTCTTTTTGTGTACTTATTTGGTCTGGAAGATATTTTTTCTCTCTCTCCCGCTACTTGGGGATGGTAGACGGGGTATATTGGAGTCAAATTGATTAAAGCCGCTATTACTCCACAAGTGGACCTGAATTATAGATTAGGGAGATTGGTCCAGGAAAACCGAAGCAAGAGTTTCGCTTGAAGGGTTTCTTCTCTCACCACCCTACCCTGACGTGAACCCGGAACAGCGTTTCCTGAACAAGCAGGGCGCACTGCGGATGAAACTAGCCAACTATTAATTAATAATAATTAACTTTAATTTAATTTGTCTACATCATTATTATTCTGATATTAGAAAGATGTAATAACATAGTGAGCCCTGGCTATTCTAATAAATACATCTTTTTTTGATTGCATAGATGGGTGGACGAGCTCACAGCCCATCTCGTGCTAAGTGGATAACTGGAGCTCATAGACATCTACAACGTAAATGCGCCACCAACCTTGAGATATAAGTTCTAAGGTCTCAGTATAGTTACAACGGCTGCCCCCCGCTCTTCAAACCTAAACGCATTACTGCTTAGCGACAGAAATAGGCAGGATGTTGGTACCTACCCGTGCGGACTCACAAGAGGTCCTACCGCCAGTGAAAACATCTACGTGAAGCAAAAACTTTGTACCCCTTTTTACGAAAATTGCGCGGGGGAGTATGAAATTTCCCACATTTATAGTTTATATAGGCAAGGAATGCAGAATGCAACTTTTTATTTTATTTTGTGTAATAAATATATTAAATCAATTTAAAAAAAGCATGACACACATACACGCGATAATTACGACTAAAAAAGTGTATACAGTATTTAACAACAGAACCAAATCATAATCAAACTTATAATTTAAATTAATTATGGTCGAATTTTGACTGCTGCGACCACTATTTATTGTTTTTTATGTTATTAACACCGAATTCAGAATAAGCCATGTTTCCGATGAATATCGGCGACTATTATTATTTTAATCGAAAGTTCTTAATAACGAAAACATTCGACAGTTTATGCTTCGGATTATATTAAGATTGAACAAGAATAAGTTGATCTGTTTTCTTTGAATTACTCTCATAATTTCGTAGGCAAATTTCGTGGAAGCCTCTATCTAAAGCGTTGCGTCACAGTGCTTTTTCAGAAACAACTTTTACCACACGCTATCCGTTTCCGATGCGAATTACTGTGTGCTTTCAAAGTGCTTTAACATATTCTTTAAACTAGTGTTCCCGCAGTAGTCGAAATTCGACTATAATTAATTAAAATTATAAGTTTGGACATTATTAAGGTTCTATTGTCAAAGTCTAATTATATTTCTATAGTCACAGATTTCGCCAAGACTTCACGATAGATAAATACTCGTAATATTAAAGATAAAGAATATTAACATATTCTCAATTTCACTACAGACTTTAAGCAATAACAAAAGTTTGACAATAAACAAAGAGTATATGTGTGTGTGTCAAATACATGGTAGTGTGTGTAATGTTTTCTTTATTGATTTAATGTATTTTTAATGTATAATTTTAAAAAAATATTAGCATTCTGCACTTCTTCTCTATATTCTCTATAAGTATGGTAAATTTCATACTCCTCCGTCCGCGCAATTTTCGTAAAAAGGGTTACAAAGTTTTTGCTTCACGTATTAATATATAGATGAGCCTAAATCACCAGTAGAGAGCAAGCAACCTGGTGGTACACGTAATATTACTTATCATCCTTGATAACCACATTTCATCTTGTGGACTGTATTTTTGTCTATATCAAAGCACTGACATTGTTCCACAGTGCGTTTCCAGAGGTCTTTTTTGCCACGTACCATCCGGCTATGGAATGAGCTCCCCCCCACGGTGTTTCCCGAGCGCTATGACATGTCCTTCTTCAAACGAAGTTTGTGGAGAGTATTAAGCAGTAGGCAGCGGCTTGGCTCTGCTCCTAGCATTGCTGAAGTCCATGGGCGACGGTAACCACTTACCATCAGGTGGGCCGTACGCTCGTCTGCGTACAAAGGCAACAAAAAAAACAAAAAAAAATTGTTAATGACAGAGACAACGATTACTAAGCTTTTTGCCTTTTTGACAATCAAGCAACCTATTTTTTATTGCTTAGATGGGTGGACGAGCTCACAGACCATCTGGTGTTAAGTGGTTACTGGAGCCCGTAGAAATCTACGACGTAAATGCGCTACCCACCTTGAGATATCAGTTCTAAGGTCTCAGTATAGTTACAATGATGATGACATGACTTGAAATGACTGCTTGAAGGTTCCAGTTCAGTCTAGACTTCTGAATGACGCGCTTTGTGCCTGGTTCCGTGCCACTATCTAGATAAAATCTTGAGCTTTTACTACCGCGATAATGCTATTTTGTAAAACTTTACCTAAACTAGGCTAGCAGAAATATTCTAAGTCTGACTTAATATGAATCAGATGTCTTTGTTTGGAACCTGGTCCTCTCGGCTCACTTTTATTGCTTAGCTCAAACCAGCTCGGTGTTCACGGATGCGAAGCAGCTACTAGGACCCTTAAATATCATATTTTTTTCACTGGTGGTAGGACCTCTTGTGAGGCCGCACGGGTAGGTACCACCACCCCGCCTATTTCCGCCGTGAAGCAGTAATGCGTTTCGGTTCGAAGGGTGGGGTAGCCGTTGTAACTATACTGAGACCTTAGAACTTATATCTCAAGGTGGGTGGCGCATTTACGTTGTAGATTTCTATGGGCTCCAGTAACCACTTAACACCAGGTGGGCTGTGAACTCGTCCAACTACATAAGCAATAAAAAAATATATATATATATATCAACTTAACGCAAACATCGCCACCTACCTAGAGTCATTTTCTGTAGCGGTTTGACTCTGCCCCTGGCATTGCTGAAGTCCATGGGCGATGGTATCCACTCACTATCAGGTGGGCTGTATGCTCGTCTGCCTAAAAGGGCAAAAGTCATGTAGTCTAAGTTTGAACGTCACGCAACGGCTACCCCACTCTTCACACTGGAAAGCATTTATGCTTTACGGCAGAATTAATGAGGATAGTGATACCCGAGTGAGCTCGTCGGCATCGGCAAATGCACATGCGAGCTTTATTTTATTCTACCATGATATTCTTTCACCGTGGAAACCGTTCAGGGAAATCGGTATTGGGGTCATAGCGGCATTATATCGTATATCATGGTATTCTTATTATGATTTCGCATTCATCAGCTCACAGCAGTAAGTTCTTCTTCCATTGACTAAAACTTTTTTTCCTTTATTACATCGTTTCAAATTTTTTCGTCTGTGTGTTGCATGTCGCGTGACGGTCGAATCGCGGAGTAGGGATAAAGTGAAAGGCGCTCGGCAGAGCAGCCAAGGCCAATATGGCGGCGCCTGTAGTTCGCAGCAGCTGACCGTGTAGTGTATAGATTATTACTTATTTGTGCCAGTGCTCCACGCTATTTTGTTTTTGTTTTTGTCAGTGTTTAATGTAAATGTTGTTTGTCAGAGTTAAATGTTTATAATGTGAAAAAAAGTTTTACTTTTACCGTGGTTTCATAAAACCACACAATCCTTTTTTTTTGCTAAAAGCTAGTCCACATTATCCTAAAACCGGAGAAGTAAGTATAGAGGGATAGGGAACCGCTGTCAAAAGTCCATGCAGATACTCAGCCGCTTAAAAAATGACTCTATGTCAGCTAAAAGGCGGTAGGACCTCTTGTGAGGTGGTAGGACCTCTTGTAATGGTGGAAGGACCTCTTGTGAGTCCGCGCGTGTGGGTACCGCCACCCTGCCTATTTCTGCCGTGAAGCAGTAATGCGTTTCGGTTTGAAGGGTGGGGCAGCCGTTGTAACTATGCTTGATACCTTAGAACTTATATCTCAAGGTGGGTGGCGCATTTACGTTGTGGATGGCTATGGGCTCCAGTAACCACTTAAAACCAGGTGGGCTGTGAGCTCGTCCACCCATCTAAGCAATAAAAAAACAAAAAAAAAAAACTCTCACCATAAAAACTGATGGTAGAGAATATTCCAGATCACTTTGGATGGGTATTCTTATTGCAAAGCTATTCCGTACTCTGATTTTAACAATACAATACAGCATTGTGTCTTTAACGTTTTGTTTGAATGAGCATAAGTGATGATGGTTTTAATTCATTTGAGTAATGTTCTAACATCAAGTATTTTATGAATTCAACTGTCGCTTCCAGCCAAATACTAACAAAACGAGAACCTGTATACTTTTTAATTACAATACTTCTTATATATTTTTCAATAGATATACTTAGTCCTAAGCCTAATTGGATTGTTTTTCTAATACTCATGTAGGTTCGTGGTTTTAACGTATAGAAAGTTATGTTTTTTTGGATATGAACTGTTTTAATAATTTATCTGAATTTTTTTAAGGCGGTTTTCGAAATTTCGTATATTTCAAAAACAACAAAGGAACTTCATTATATCATTAGATCTTTATCTTTTTTAACCGACTACATAAAAGGAGGAGGTTCTCAATTCGACTGTATTTTTATTTATGTTTGTTACATCATAACTTTTGACTTTGGGTGAATCGATTTTGATGATTCTTTTTCATTAGAAAGCTGACGCTTCCCGTGTGGTTTTAATGGAATTTAGTGCAGTTCTGATAATGATATCCATGAGAAAACCATATAATATGTCTTAAATTTGCATTAAGTACGTGCGCGACAAATAGATGAATAACTCAATAGCTCAATATCACGCCAACCGATTTCGATGATTATTGTTTTTAGTGTATTATTTTGTTTTGGAATATCTTTTTTTTTTCTATTTGAAGTCGGTTTTTATTAAAGCATATCTATTTACAATTATCTAGATTTGTTGTCGCCGTATGCTTCTGACTACATACCTCTTAATAGGGCGCATTATGCATTTGCGTGCAAAACTTGGGAAAATCTTTTTGGGTACTGGCTTATTCAAAACAATCTCTGAAATAAATAAAATTTGTCTACCTTCGTCGTTGTGGCTTATAAGCTAAAAATAACTCGATTGGACGATTAATCCTTTACAAGCAACGTGCTACCTCGGACTTGCAGACGCCAAATGTAGCGTGCCGAACAAAAATATGTGTCTTAATATTTTCACGGAAAATTTTAGGATCTTATTTAGCAAGTTTAGTTTTTTACTGGTGGTAGGACCTTTTGTGAGTCCGCGCGGGTAGGTACCACCACCCCGCCTATTTCTGTTGTGAAGCAGTAATTCATTTCGGTTTGAAGGGTGGGGCAGCCGTTGTTACTCTACTGAGACCTTAGATCATAATATGTCTCTAGGCGGGTGGCGCATTTACTTTGTACATGTCTATGGGCTCCAGTAATCACTTAACACCAGATGGGCTGTGAGTTCGTCCACCCATCTAAACAATAAAAAAAAATAAAAAAAGTTTTTCTGAGAGAGGAGTCTATGATCCAAGCTGCTTCACACCCCCATGTCACTACTTACTCATTATTCCACCGTCGTTATAATCGCGGTAGGTGTGATTGGTTAGCCTCCATGAATTGTTATTACCGTCTTTGTTATTTGTGGCCCGACACAAACACGCACTGCTGTCTTCAGAAACCCTGAAGAGGAAACAGCTCTTCAGGGTTTCTGTGGCCTAATAGGTCAGACGCCTGGTGTAATTGTAAGTTGATGACACTATGCCGAAATTCAAATTTGGAGGTAGGTAAAATTCCTTAAAACAAATACAGAAGACAATGTTACGTGTACCTTTACCTATTGACAATGTTCATAATATGCACCGTTATAGTCTATAGTAGAGAAGGAAAGCCCGCCACAGGTCATCGTTCTCGTCGAACCCGTCGCTTGCGGCGAAGTGCTCGGCGAGTAAATTAGCCCACAGACACAGCCCACTGAGTATCTCGCCGGATCTTCTCAGTGGGTCGTGTTTCCGATCCGGTTGTAGATTCAGCGAAGCACTTCTCTTGTTAGGATTAGTGTTAGAAACGTCGGCAGGTTTAAGCCCCGTGAGCTCACTTACTTGTTAGGGTTACGCTGAAATGACCTCTCAAGGCCATCAGCATAGGTAGGAAAACAAAAATCAGCTGCCCCACCCTTCAAACCGAAACGCATTACTGCTTCAGGGCAGACATAGTTAGGATGGTGGTACCTACCCGTGCGGACTCACAAGAAGTCCTACCACCAATGATTACGCAAATTATAATTTAGCGGTTTTGGCATCTATGCTGTAATATAAAAAAAAAAAAAACTTAAAGGAACCAGTAGATGTCGGTTTAGCTCTTAGCGTCATTTCAATAGTTCGAAACGCTACACTAATCCTGTCATACTCCATACGTAGGTAAGTTTGGTTTTGGCCCTGTTTTGGGTAGGATCCTAATTACGTTCACGTCAACCAGGTGAAGTGGGTATAATGCGTAATTACCTACGAAAATACCTTACTACCTGAACTCACTCGTATTGAACTCGAATATTTTCCGAAGCCTCCGCAGCTCTGGAGTACTTAGTCGGCTTTTCCAGCACCTATCGCAAATAAACCTCTCCTCCTAAATCGTACCCAAAGTTTCTAATCAAAACCCTACTGTGGCAGTGGGTCATAAAAAAATAACCACGGTTGCAATTCATCACACTTCTTTTTTATTCTACCTATTTACCAGGAGCCTCAAAGGTTTATTTGGGTTAGATTAGACTTGCACGCGAGCTCGTGGGCCTAGTTTTAGAGATTTATATTTGTCATAGCAAAAGTAGTGTCTTACTGAATCTACCACCGGATCAGAATCGCGACTCACTGAAAAGATCCGACGAGTAACTCAGTGGATTGTATCTGTGGGTTAACTTTTACGAATTGGCCCTTTAACGGCCGTTTTCAATAACGTATCTGAGTTTTCGGATAGATAGCTATCTCCGAATATCAGCAAGAGCGTATCCATCCTTAGTTTGCGTTTCACAATCACGGATAAGTGCTATCTCTCTTTAACCAACAGTAGATAGCTTCTTCCCTCCGATTTATCCGAGCCTCTTGATACGTTTCGTTCTACTACAAATACGAAACAACATCAGGATCAAGACTTATTTTATTTTATTCTAAATTATAACTATAATTTAACCAGCATATTGTAGACTATCATAAACACATTTGTTTATAACAAAAAGTAATAAAAACATATGTAGATTTTTTTAAATTGGACGTATTGCTATTTTTATCCTAGTCGAAATTATGAAACGAAACGTTTTGACAGTCCGTTTGCCAATAAGCAGTGATCAGTTTCTTTTGTTTGTTTTTCTATTGTTTACCTACTATATTAGATGATGACTTACCTCCAAAACGCTTTAAAACTTTCGTTTATAATTCTAAGTGTGTTTATAATTAAAGAGCTACAGTGAAATAAAATGAATTCTGTAAGTATCTATGAACTACATTGATAATAATAATTTTACTTTGAAAACTTTGAGTTAAGTTTAGAAAATATATCTTTTTCAGTCAAGAAAGGCAGCACCCATGACAAAAGATGAGACGATGATTCTAGCAGAACTTGTGGCGGCGAAAAAACAACAACTGCCACAAACAATAAATTGAAGGAGCAGGCTTGGCAAACCCTTGTAAATGATTTTAATTCGTCGATTCGTCGTTTCCCACGAACTCCATCGCAGCTTCGACTAAAATGGGAAAACTTAAAGAACGCTACGGCAACATAAGAAACAACCTTAGTAAGGTTAGTATAATTAGTTGATTGTTTGTCTCTAATAACACATTGATAAACATGATTTTTTCTTCAGGTTGCTGTAGTATTTGAAATAATTATGCTCTTTGTTACAGGCTGGAGGTGGTAAGGATTGCAGATGAAATTTTGGATAAAGCATGCACATTGTTGTAGGTCACATATAATATTTTTAACACTTTTACAGCCAAGCGGAAACAAGTTGGAAGAAAAGAAATGCAAGGCTAGCATAGGGACAATGCATTAGCAGAATATTTAATAGCAAAAAAGAGACTTGACTTGGAAAATAAAGAAAAGGAGATTGTTGTAGCAAAAGTTAAGTTAGATTTAGATAATTTAAAAAATTAAAAATTAAATTTCATTAATTAAGTAGGCAATAATATTAATTAATAATATTAAATTTCATTAATTAAGTAGGCAATAATAATTTTATGTTAGATAGTTTTTTAAGTATATGTACAAATTCTAAATTAAATATCTTGCATGTACTAACTACCATGTAATTATCATTTTGGAAAATAAAAAATAGTCAAATTATCTTTGGAGTTTATTTTATAAATTATCTTTGGAAGCAATTATTTATAAGTACATAGTTGTATTTCAGATGTAAGTTTTGAAAAATTGTTACGAACAATTATATTATTTTCCTGTAATGTATCTGCGACTGAAATTTCTGATTCTAATTCTTCTAAATTCATACTTCTGACGATATTATGCAGCATGGCAGCTATAATAACAGCTTGCATATTTTCTAGTTTTAATCTACTTTTCAATGATATACAGGGAGTCTTCTTTTACAAACACCAATGCATCTGAAAATTATACATTATTCGCTTAAATTATTTTACAATACAGTATAACAAGCTCTTAACTAAAAAAAAATATTACCTCTCTATAGTATTTCTTGTTTTAATATGTGATTCATTTTAAATCGTTCCGATTGAGTATGTGGGTTAATTAATCACGTTAAAAGATAGGGTTGTGGGGATAGCCTCTATCGGCAAGCAAATAGCAATTTCCAAGTCCACCTTGTTATCAATGTTCTCTTGATATGTAGATAATTTATTATAATAGTGTCATATTAAATTCATATAAACACCTAAATATATAATATAAATAAGAAATACCTTTTCAATCGGAATGGTTAATTATAGTTGTATCATGAGTAGACCCAGGCCATCAAGCAACAACATTTTGAAACATCAATGATGCATTGCACACAAATTACACATTCAAAATACTCTTTTTCTATTTCTAAATTCCTCTCCTATATTTGAATCTGTAACAAATATAAAATGTAGAGGTATCAGTGTGTAATAAGAATGAAGGTAAATAGCCTACCAGGTTATTGTATTAGTATATGAATGTCATTTAGGGCACCATGGGAATCCAGCAGTATTATAGAATTCCTGTTGAGTGTGATTTTGTAACACAACAAAAATTAGGTATAATTTTGCTATTGCTATAAACAAATATAAGTTGTAATAACGAGTACTTTTATGGTTAAAATTTATCTTACCTTTTTGACGTTACACTCAAATATGGTCTCATTAAATTAATCAATTCATTCACAACACCTTTGCTCAGAAATCTATAGTCAAATTCGTAATTATTGATCTTCGCCATGTAATTCAGACGATCTTTATTTTCCTAACCATATGATATCGGCCTCACTATCACTATCTGCATCACAATCCATTATCATTTGAAATAATTCCATATCACTATCATCACTGCTACAATAGGCCAATATGAAGAGAAACAATTATTAAATTATGGCGATTTACTTTCGAAAGATAAACATGTAACCGGCCGATTTTGACAGATAAGCGAATGCCCATACTAGAGATAGCGCCGCCTACCGGAGAGTTACTTAAAACTCATATTGAAACGGAAGTAAGCACGATTTGTATGAGCGTTCTATCTTTAGCAGGCTATCCGTCCTCCCGACGATGGATAGATAAGTCCGATAGGAACTGCTGCCCGTCGATAGGTTATTGGAACGTAAGTAAGGACAAAAATATAGATTTGTCTATCTTTAATAACCGAAACTAGGGATAGATAGGTTATTGAAAACGGCCGTTAGTCGCATTCCACTAGAACGGCGACATCATCACTTTAATATTCAGTCTAAGATCTAAGTACAATCGACAACAAAAGGTACTAAGGTAGTAATCAGGGGTGCCGCCATATTCGCCGATCACTCAGGAAGAAACCTAAGATACGGTTGCCATGGCGACCCTCCCTCGCATGTGTCGACAAACGAGCGTCTCACTCATTAGGGAATGTTTACGGCTCGTGATCACTTTAGGGGCAGACAGAGATAACACTGTTCGAGAAAATATTTTGTTTTCTTAATTTTTTCGTAAACTACTTCGGCTACTGTCGGCGCAGCCCTATTTAGTTAACTAAGATTGGTTATAGTTAACTGTTTCCTTAATATTACAGTTGTTGGTTAGCTGTTATAAGTCCAACGCAAGCGTACAATTGTTTAAGACAGTATTCAAGAAAATTAATGAACAAATTACCCCCTTTGCTCTACTACAAATACGTGCAATTTTTGTCATACAACTCCCATAGACACAGCCCACTGAGTTTCTCACCGGATCTTCTTAGTGGGTCGCGTTTCCGATCCAGTGGTAGATTCTGCGAAGCACTGCTCTTGCTAGGGTCAGTGTTAGCAACACTCCGGTTTGAGCCCCGTGAGCTCACTTACACGTCAAGGAGAAGCTGAAATAGCCTATCAAGGCTATCAGCATAGGTAGGAAAATAAAACACATACACACAAGATATTCCAACTCGAGCAGCCGAACGGAGTGGACCTTTCTGGAGTAACTCCGTCATCTATAATAATAACAATAGCCGGGAACAGATCACACACGGTCATCTAGCCTCAATTTAGGATTCCCTGTGTTACGGTGTGTACTAGAGACTGACAAACATACTTATATATGTTTTAAATATATAGTAAATATATAGCAGTGGGGTCCTCACATATGCAAGTTAGCGAGTAGGCTTAGTTCTGCAGCGTTTGCGGTAAAAAAAATACGAATGTATATTAATGAAGATACGGCACGCCTGGTTTATTTTAGTTATTTTCATAGTGTTATGTCCTATGGCATTTTGCTATGGGGCAATGCTGCCGATGTCGAAACGATTTTCATCCTGCAGAAGAGGGCTATTCGTGCTATTTATAATATGCACCCGAGGGAATCCTTGAGGGACAAGTTTAAGGAAATCAAAATTCTAACTTTAGCGTCCCAATACATTTTTGAAAATTTATTGTACGTGCGTAAAAACATTGAAGAATTCCCCAGAGTCTGCGATTTGCACAATGTGAACACTAGGAACAAACATAGGCTTGCGTTGCCGGCGGCTCGAATTAAGAAAATAAGCAACTCTTTTAGGGGGCTGGGTGTACAGCTTTTCAACAAGATCCCACTAAACGTTCAACTACTACCTGTTCATAGATTTAAGAAAACTGTTAAGGAACGTTTGTGCAACAAGGCATATTATAAAGTTAAGGATTATTTACTAGATGGCACTACGTGGGAATGAGGCGCTCGCTCCTGGCCTTTTCATTTCTCATTATTATTATTATTTTTTTTAATTGTATTTTTTTGACTTGTTTTTTCTTTTATTGTGAATATTTCTATTTATTTAAAAAAAAGAAAATATTTGAGAAAAAACAAAAAAAAAAGAGCCCGCTGAGTTTGTTTCGCCGGTTCTTCTCAGGACTGTGGCTTTTTTTGGAACCGGTGGTAGAGTTAACATTGTTATTTGTATTTTGACATTCAACAAGTGTGTCATACTGGCATCTAAGTTGAAATAAATGATTTTGAATTTGAATTTGAATAGGTGTATAAATAATAAATACTCAAATAGAGAACAAACAAACCTGTTCATCACACAATGTCTGCCCGATGTGGGGATCGAACCCGCGACCCTCGGCGCAACGGTCATGGTTGCTAGCTACTGAACCAAAGATTTAGTCAAAAATATATAACTATACATATATATTATCATTGTTTATTGTCACATAGGTCTTATCGATTGTTCTAAGATATTTATGTAGTCGACAGTGTGTAAGGAAATAGCTTCGTCGCTAAGAACCAAGCTGGTCTTTAGTAGAGTTCGCCCTTGCTAATTGGATTATTAAAATCCACAATACGTTACTAGAGATTTTTGTCTAGTACCATAAGACTTAGGCCTCATTCTTACCATACTTCTTGAACAATTCGAGTTCTTTTTCAAACAAAGCTTAAAGAGAGTCCTAAACTTTGCAGTGCCCCTGGGCTGTAAGCATTGATTTGCCGTCTGGTTCTAAGACATTAAAAGATATTACAACAAATCTTTCCTTCCACCATTAAAACTGGCAAATTCTTTTGATAATACCCTACAGTATCTCTGATATATGAAGAAAAAAACTAAAATCTGCTTAAGTTTCCCAGAGTAATATTTTAGGTAGCCTAGACACAAACTAAGCAAAATTTTCACATGAAATTTATAATAGATTTATGAATGCATTTTAAAGTTAATTTACTTAAAACGCTCCGGGTCTATGTAAATATTTGTATAAGTTCTGTCTGTTGGTTCATACAAATCACTCATCTACTACCTAGTCTTTTGTTATGAGATTGTTTAAGGATTCAAAATCAAGTTTAATTCATCGCTTCTTCTAATTAAATACAACTACGCAGAAATAGGACCTAATGTAAACTATAAAGATAAATATAGCCTTTATTAACAATCGAAAATTTTAAGCTACATTTTTTTTCCAACTTGTTTTGATAACTAAGTCACTAGCCCATAGTATTGTTACGCCGGTAAGAGTAACGCCATCTATCCCCGAATAGCCGACAGGAATATCAAAGGAACTCGTAATGCAGAGAAAGATCGAAAAGTACAAAGCCATCTATTGACAGATAGCGGAAACACACAAAACTCGACTTGTGTGGAATATTCTCTATAATTCTAGGGATGTCGTATCGACTATAAAAGCATTGCAAAGATGGCATGAATCAGTCAGTACTCGGAACTAATCGAAGCGAAACAACGAACGGATCTCCGAAAGCGAAACGGAAGAAGCGAAATGAGAATTTTAAAGTGTTCTGCGTGTGTTCTAAGTGATAAATATACTTTTGAGTTGTCGTGTTTGGTGGAACATTTATTTATCCCGAAACCCAGCGCGCAACAGTATTAAAAAGTAAAATATGTAAAAATACATTTTTCTACTTGTATTATTCGACACCGGTTTTTTTATCGTTTTACTGTACAGCATAGGCCTTCCCAGAGGCTCTATCTTGCCTTTTTGTCAACAAGGTGAATATAAAGTATGGTAAATAAATAATAAAAGGCTTCCAAATCACTCAAAGTTTTATCCGGTATTGGCCACGACATTTCCCATCTTTCTGGCAGAGGAA
This sequence comes from Bombyx mori, assembly GCF_030269925.1. Lineage (NCBI taxonomy): Eukaryota > Metazoa > Arthropoda > Insecta > Lepidoptera > Bombycidae > Bombyx > Bombyx mori. The sequence goes on along the minus strand of NC_085108.1, from coordinate 4,875,937 downwards.
ACCAATGAGTTAAGACATTTTTTGATGTCTGTATGACTGCGAAATATCCGGGAGATATGGTGGGTATTCGTGCATCCAATTTGGGTGTAGGTCCCGCGTACAAACAAACAACAAATTAAAGAGCGGACGGTTAGTGTGGTATGGACATGTGATGCGCAGAGAGAAGATGCATGTGACTAGGAGATGTATGGAAATGGTAGTGCAAGGTAGAGGGGAAAGAGGTCGACCGAAGAAGTGTGTGAATGACGATATGAGAGAGAGAGAGAGAGAGGAGTGAGTGCTGAGATGACAGCTTATAGAAGAGAATGGAAGAGAAAAAATAGCTGTGCCGACCCCACCTAGTGGGATAAGGTGGAGAAAAAGAAGAAGAAGAAGAAGAATTTGGTTACGTCCCATTTGAGTGTTTCCAAGTAGAATTTAATAGATTTGGCAATGTGAGACCGAGAATTGCTCTGAAGAAGAATCACTTTATCGTCACGACATTACGGGTACACCCGATCCACTAACACTTTTTAGACATCTGCAACTCCAACGCTAGGAGCAGGCAGACTCTGGTAACCGTACTCGTCGAATTCGACAAAGAGTTTGATGTGAAACCTAGCTCATAGCATCAACCCATTGGTTTTATCGCTGGATCTTTTCAGCTGGTCGCGGATCTGATCCGGTAGTAGATGCATTCGCGAAGCAGCTGCCCTTGAGCTGTTAGGTCTCTTTCTGAGGCGCTCCATCAGAAGCGTAACTACCCGCAAATCCCATTCCTCACTAAGCCCGAGCTCGCCCAGCTGTCCTGGTGAAACTGTAAATGCCTTCGGGCCAACAGTAATCCTTAGTAATTCATCAGAAATACTGTCGCTGCGCCTCTCTGAATAGAAAGACTCAAAATACTGCCACTCCTTTATAAGTAAATCAGGGTCAGTCAGATCTGCAGAAGAGCCGATAACCGTTGGGGTAGATGAGTTCTGGAGAGGAGACTGCGGACACGTAAACGTAGTATAGGACTCTTATTAACAGGGTGGAGAGACGATATACACAGAATAGCGGACAGTGGATGCAGACGAGAGGCCCAATGTTGCGTGACCTGGAGATAAGCCTATATCCCAACACAGGACTAAAATGGGTTAATGTTGATTATGACGATTAGAACCGTATCCTGATGCCATATGAAAGAAATAAATCCAACATTGATGCTCATTAAGATAATGGATTCAATGAACAGAGCATTTACGGTTCAATTTCGCGTTTATTATTTTAAGTTTCAAATACTTTACGTGGTTCTCGTAATCTGTAAAATTAGCTTAAATAAATCTCGTGAAAATCTAAGAATATATTATTATGATAATAAACAGCCTGTCCTGATATATTAAAAATGTCATTTACTAACGCTCTATCTACCTTCAAGGTAATAAAAAAACTAATTCTACTAATATACCAACCAACTTTATATGGGATTGGAAAATCAAAATTATTAATGTTTGTCAAAGAACTTAAAGTTTTAATGGTAGAAAGTTAGGTATCATATACAGTCATCTGTTTTCATATTAACTGTATGTGTCTACAAACCAGCCATGTGTTACTGTGTAAGGGTAGGTACAAAAATGCCTTATCCACCCCATAGACATTAGAGCTTCTCAGTGGGTTGCGATTCCGATCCGGTAGTAGATTCTGAAAAGCACTGCTCTTGCTTGCTGGCTGGCTGGCTTAGTGTTAGCAAATTCTCTCAGGATGAGCCTGTGAGCTCGCCTAACCGTCTGCGAGAAACTGAAACACTCCTTAGGCTACCGGTGAATAGGTGGAGAAAATAAAAGCATTCTAAAATACTACCTATGCTACCAACATAAGTTTCAGATACAAAAATACCTTTATTCCTCTCTATACGTAAAGTGTCCAATTAAGTAAATAAATAATTTAATTAAAAGTTGTAACACAAAAGTCGGGACTCCTACCTCCATACATAAATAAATCTTGAGCAGCCGAAATCGATATCAGCTAGACGCGAGGGCTGCGAGGAGGTCGATTCTCTTTGGGGCCCTCTATATTTGACGCATTTTTTTGTTACTGAAGTAATTGTTTTTGAAATCGAATGAACATTTTTAAATCTTGGTGAATCTACTACCAGAAAGTAGCTAAACGAATAACCAAACTCAAAAAGAGAGTGCTCAAATGACATTAATAATGATAATTTAGTTTTTAATAAATTACTTACTTTCACTGGTGGTGAGTCGTTTTCTGGTCCCGAGCGGGGATGTATCACCATCTTGTCAGCTTAGCAGCCATTGTAGTGGAAAACTGGGACCTTACAGTCATGTCTCAAGGTAGGTGGCAGTGACTACATTGTCAATGTCTATGGGCTTCGGTAATCACTTTTTTTATTGCCCTTGGCAGACGAGCGTACGATCACCCTTATGGTGAGTGGTTACTGTCGCCCATGGACTTCAGCAATGCCACGGGCAGAGCCAAGCCGCTTAAAACCAGGACACCGAATTTACTATTTATTAACTGAGCTGAACGTATTGGGTGACGGCAGCTATCCGACTAAAGGTATGAGGATCCTGGCGACCAACAGAATAGTAAAATTAAGTTTAAAAGGAAGTTAAAGTAGGAATTGAGTTAAAAAGAAGAAAGATGGGTCTGACGATAATGATTCTTGAAGGTCAAAGTGACCCAGCTCTCGGCACGTTTGGGGCCGCGGAATGGATGCTATTATGCTCTGCATCAACCCTGTCCCACCGTCTCAATAGCCCAGGCTGGGCTCTGGCCCAGTTCGAGGTCGGAGCCGCCTGTGAGCGGCAGAAGTTTTTGAGGTTCAACTCCCACATACCACCGCGCACGGTTGAGAATACTGTGTATTTCTCCTGTCAAAAAAAAGCTCTCGGTACGTTTACCAAATAAGGTTAATACTATGATTAAAACGCTGCAATACTACAAGTACAAAACGGAACAAATCAAAATGGCGTTCGTTCTTACCTGTCCTCATTTAGATACTTTCCCGTGTATATAAGTAATTATAATTATATCTCAGAATCGGGGGACATCAGGAGGTCAACGACTTATGTAGCTCGTGCTCCAAATATTATATTGGGACATTTCGTTTTGATAATTGAAAACAAATAAGTCTTTCAAAGGCTCTGGGATTTTTGTTTCCAATTATTTTTCTCTATTCAATCGGATAGTTTTTTTTGTTGTTGGAGGACCGTACATTAATAGTCTGCCTCAATGAATACAAGTAAATTTCCTATAACACGGTAGATACATGCCATATAAAGTCCCGTGTTATGGTAAACCGTGGTATATGAGACTAGAAGCCAGTAGAAAAAGGAGAGTGATTTTCTGAATGAAACATCTCAACTATGCCTGTATATAGGTATATTTTTTACCTATTATATAATACATAAAAAATAATCAGTGAAATTTCGGTTATTTCTATAATATTCTTACGCGCTGGGGTCGAGATAAATAAATGTTCCACCAAAGTACAACTTAAAATTGTATTTAGAACACTTTAAAATTCTCAATTCGCTTCTTCCGCTTCGCTTCAGGTGTTCCGTTCGTTGTTTCGCGTCGAGTATTTCCGATTACTAACTGACTGCGCGCCATCTCTCCAACGCTTTTTAGCCGATACCTCATCCTTAAAATTATCGAGAATATTCCACACATCTCTAGTAGTAGTTTCCGCTATCTGTCAATAGATGGCGTTGTAATTCTCGAGCGTTCTAGATACTACTAGATCCTTCGATATTCGTTCGACTATTCGACGTTAGACGACGTTACTCTTACCGGCGTAACAATATATTGCTTGTTCATAGTGCTTAATGTAATTTTCTAAATAATTTGTAACAAAAATCTCGTTATTATGTCGTCGATCGAAGAAGGTTTTGGGGAATTTTTCTTTTCGTGTTAGAGTGAAATCGTGTTGTAAAATAGCGTGTTACAGAAGAGCTACCTGCTCATCGGGTGGTACTGATTTAGCTGTTTGTTGTATCATAGCATGACCACATTTCTTGCCCCGATTGTAAGATGATAAGAGATTCACCCATGAACTGGCTGCAACCATTTCGATATTGTACCAATAAACTACACTCGCCAATCCGTATCCGTTTTTTTTATTGATTATTGCTTAGGTGGGTGGGCGAGCTCACGGCCCACCTGATGTTAAGTGGTTACTGGAGCCCATAGACATCTACAACGTAAATGCACCACCCACCTCAAGATATAAGTTCTAAGATCTCAAGTATAGTTACAACGGCTGCCTTCAAACCGAAACGCATTACTGTTTATGCATACTTTTCAAATAGCCGACCAAGATTGTCACATGCCATGCCCAATCGAAATCAAATACTTATCAATTTAAAACTAGACCATTCAACAACGTATATCCGCTTAAGTAATTTAGGACCCTCCGAAAGGGAATGTTTAAAAAAGCGACTTATATACAGGCATTTAAAACATCAAATTGCTTGTAAAAGTATATTATAAGAAATCTGAGATAATTTTTGAAGTATTCTTCTAAATTAGCTGTGTGTTTTATTGGTTTCCACCAACGTACTCACGCGTGTTGACTTAAGTTCGAAGTCTCCATGCGTATAACAAACGCCAATCTAAAATCTATGAATAAAATCACCAGTAGTTTTAAATTATTTTTCATCACAGTCAAACTAAGCCAATCGTATGCATGATGGCGTATGTGGCACGTCGCTATTGCTGTTAACAATTTTTTTTCTATTGTAGGCAGACGAGCATACGGCCCACCTAATGGTGAGTGGTTACTGTCGCCCATGGACCTCAGCAATGCTAGGGGCAGAGCCAGGCCGCTGCCTACCGCTTAATACTCTCCACAAGCCTCTTTTAAAGAAGGACATGTCATAGCGCTCGGGAAACACTGTGGAGGGGAGCTCATTCCATAGCCGGATGGTGCGTGGCAAAAAAGACCTCTGGAAACGCACTGTCGATGAACGCAGCGGTTCCAAATCTATACTAATATTATAAAGAGGAAAGATTTGTTTGTTTGTTTGTTTCGAATAGGCTCCGAAACTACTGGACCGATTTGAAAAATTATTTTTCCATTAGAAGCCGACATTGTCCCTGATGAACATAGGCTACTTTTTTTTATTTATTTTTATTTTATTTTTTTGGTTTTATGTGTGTTTTAATGTTTCCGAAGCGAAGCGAGGGCGGGTCGCTAGTATTATTATATATACTAATATTATAAAGAGGAAAGATTTGTTTGTTTGTTTGTTTTGAATAGGCTCCGAAACTACTGGACCGATTTGAAAAATTATTTTTCCATTAGAAGCCGACATTGTCCCTGATGAACATAGGCTACTTTTTTTTATTTTTCTTAATTTTTTTTTTTGGTTTCATGTGTGTTTTAATGTTTCCGAAGCGAAGCGAGGGCGGGTCGCTAGTAATTAATATAACTAGACGTTCCCCGTCGATTAACACTCATTTCTTTTTTAATTCTGAAATAATTACATACGTTGCATTTTCCCGGGACAACGAGTTGCTTGTCTCTGGTCTGGCCTATTTGTAGGTCGTTGATACGTACGAATAAGCGGATGTACTGCCTATTTACGTCTTCAGGTATATCCGGCTTTATCCTTGGGCCAGCGGTCAGCTCCCAACATCTGCAGACCATCAAGTCCCATATACTGCGCGTGTCCCTTAGGCGTAGACACCTCGTAGGAGCTCCGGTTTTGCCTTGGTAGGCAGCAGCTTGGCTCTGTCCCTGGCATCGCTGAAGTCCAAGGGCGACGGCAACCACTCACCATCAGGTGGGTCGTATGCTCGTCTGCCTACAAGAGTAATAAAAAAAACTGCCAATTACCAAAGCAATAAGTATTTCAGGTCTCAATATTGGTTATAAGCTATTCATTTGTGGAGTTTTATCGAAATCCGTCACGTAATTTTTGCGTGAAAACATCACGAACATCTATTTTTATCAAACGACGCTTTAAAAATATTAGTAGTTGCTAGCAACAGCTCCTGTCTTCGTATGGGCAGCAGAACATTTTCCGCAAAACACAGCACACCGGAAACATATCTGAAACATAGGTATATATGTGATTTAAAATAAAAAAGCGTGTAATTAGCAAACCGAAGTAACAATTTGTTTCTTTTTTTTTATTCTATTGATACTACTCAAGTTGTTAGAGTCAAATTAAGCGACGTATTGAAGACGACGAATAATAAGTTCAAGCATTTTGCTACATGCAAACAAACATGAAGTCGTCGTGGCCTAACGGATAAGATGTCCGATGCATTCGCGTTGAGCGATGCACCGGTGCTCGGATCCCGCAGGCGGGTACCAATTTTTCTAATGAAATACGTACTCAACAATTGCTCTCGATTGACTTCCACGGTGAAGGAATAACATCGTGTAATAAAAATGAAACCCGCAAAATTATAATTTGCATAATTACTGGTGGTAGGACCTCTTGTGAGTCCGCGCGGGTGGGTACCACCACCCTGCCTATTTCTGCCGTGAAGCAGTTTCGGTTTGAAGGGTGGGGCAGCCGTTGTAACTATACTTGAGGCCTTAGAACTTATATCTCAAGGTGGGTGGCGCATTTACGTTGTGGATGTCTATGGGCTCCAGTGACCACTTGACACCAGGTAGGCTGTGAGCTCGTCCACCCATATAAGCAATAAAAAAAATTTACATATTAAATTTACATATGTATACAAAAATACTTAATTACAAACAATTTGAACATACATTCATGGTTTTTTTTTTTTTAATACGTACTGGTGCGTAATGCGTTTTGGTTTGGAGGGTGGAGCAGCCGTTGTAACTATACTGAGAACTTAGAACTTATTTCTCAAGGTGAGTGGCGCATACATTGTAGATGTCTATGGGCTCCAGTAACCAGTTAACACCAGGTGGGCTGTGAGCTCGTCAACCCATATAAGCAATAAAAAAAAATTACATATTAAAGTAATAATAGTAGTAATAGTAGTAGTAATTAAAGCGCGTTAGTAAAGGGCTGATTTGTTTATTGTACAGACATTTTTGATGTAGCTTTTCAATGCCACTAATTGTTAGGCACTACACACATTTAGCCCATACTTTGTTGAGTTGCTTGTCGGATCTTCGCAACGGCTCGCAATTTTGATCCAGTAGAGGGACTTGTCAAGCAGCCAAGCTTCAGCTTTTAGGGCTCCATCGAAGGCATACTGAGAGCCTTTAGCGAATTCAGCTGAATAGCTCAGCAACTCGACGAAACTGGAAAGAGTATCTCAAAAAATAAGACAATTTGCGGACTTTGTTAAGAAGGATTGCAAAGAATGTGGACTTAAACTTTTTGGGAGATCGTTTTGGCTTCGATTCCCATAACAACGGAAACGTTTTCAGGGAAGCACGTGTAATGAGGATCAATACCGGAAAGTCTTAAGTGACGGCTTAAAACCCACTTGACATATTTCAGTAAGTTGCGGACACAACGGAGGCAGACGATAGCGATAATGTTTGTTAGGAAATTATATGGAAAAGAAAGGGTCGTACGCGTGTATTATTAAAAATATATAATTAATGCTCCCTATCTTTTATAGAAAATCCAACTAAAAAATTGAAAATAAATTTAAAAAATTTAAAACCAATGCCAAATGCATACCAAATAAATACCAAATTTCAAGTTAATCCGACGTTTTGAAGGGGTCAAAATCAAGTTAAAAGATTCCGTTACAAGCATACATACGTCTGTAGTTAATAAAAGCGTATTAAAAATAATGAGTATTACCGCAGTTTTTCGTTGTTGCAGTTCTTATATTGAGACACACGTAGCTTTGTTTTTGGTGCGCCAACAGATAATTATGGAAACCTAACTACTATTTTGCTACGAAAAGCAAGTTTCTAAAACTTAACGTTTATTGGTCATTACGTGAATTAACGCACAGCTTCGAGCTTCAACTAATCGACTGGACGACTAGTCCGGTTGGCTAATAAATAAATCGATGCCTCCAATGAACAACACTACTCTAACTCATAATTTTGAAATTTTCGTTTTTCACGCAAATCGCTTCACTATTTTAAAAGTATTACAAATCATTATTGATGGGGTTCGAAGCAAGGGTAAATCAGCTAGTTACACAATAAAAAAAACCATAAATATATCTACAATAATAAAGATTTTATCAACTTTTTTCGTTTAAAAGCTCCTCCTGTAAATCTACAAATTTGGAGTTAGCATAGTACTGGTGGTACAAATTACAGACGTAATGCATTCTTTAAAAGAGATGCTAACAGTTTCAATGCTCTAGCTGACTTCCATGAAAAAAAAAAAAAAAAAAAAAACTTTCCTGAACTGGACATTTTCAACACTTCTATCTACTAAGAGTATTAGGAGATCATTAGTCAGTCGATGGTTGAATGCAAATATTTAATTAATTATTTTCTATTTACTACGTTTTTCTGTTTTTTTATTTTCTCAAACTGTTTTATTTTTGTTTTTGTTTTACGTTTTACTTTAATTATTTAATTCTAGGCGATGCGACGCCCCAATCGTTTGTAGTTATTTAAATGCGGAGACATTTAAATGGTGTTTAGTTGTAAGATTAGAATTTATATAGTTTAAGTTCACTGTTTGTCTTCCTAATAAAATAAAATAGTGTTTATTGGAGGCATCAAAATTGTCTTAGGCCTTAAGCAAAGTTGATGTTAAACGAAAACCCCCCAGGTATAACACCGCCTTAAATATTTCGATGACTCTTGCAACACTCAACGAGGCTTGGATTCGTGAATTTGAAATCCGATACTTGAAACGTAAATTTCTGCGTTCGTAAAAACGAATACCATTTTACGAATAAAATAACTCGATCACATCGACTGTTCTTGATAATCTACTGTTTCTTCTTTATCTGAGTTCCTCGACGGGCTTTCTCAGTGGGTCGCGTTTCCGATCCGATGGTAGATTCTGCGAAGCACTGCTCTTACTAGGGTTAGTGTTAGCAACGTCGTCAGGTTTGGGCTCCGTCACTCACCTACATGTTAAGTTACGCTGACATAGCCTCTCAAGGCTCAGCTTGGGTAGGAAAAAAACAAAATAAGGTACCACCGCCCCGCCTATTTCTGCCGTGAAGCAGTAATGCGTTTCGGTTTGAAGGGTGGGGCAGCCGTTGTAACTATACTGAGGCCTTAGAACTTATATCTCAAGGTGTGTGGCGCATTTACGTTGTAGATGTCTATGGGCTGCAGTAACCACTTAACACCAGGTGGGTTGTGAGATCGTCCACACATCTAAGCAATAAATAAAATAAAAGTTAAGTTGAATTGTTGTCCCGCTCGGGTTGGTACCACGATTTGGCTTATTTCAATTGTCGGTAATCGTGTTTGAAGTTGAAGGTAGTCGTTGACATTACAATTGATTTTACCACGTCATTCAAGGTGATGTCTATGGACCACGATTACCACTTAAGACCAGCTGAAGCTCATCTCACCTTGCGAGTATAAATACGTAGGTACATTACGTCTGCTTTCAGCGAAAATTGATGTAACAAGGTAATGAATACGAAATTACAGCTTTTAAGTCGTTAAGCTCTGCCCGTATGAGCTTTTACGATATTTTATGTAATTATGTAGAGCTTTGAGTTACTAATACGACAATTTCTAACATACATTATTGATTTGTATTGTATGCCAGAGATATAAAATTATTATGTGATTATTTTTTTATTCGTCGTGGCCTAAACGATAAGACGCCCGGTGCATTAGTATCGAGTGATTCGACTGTGCCGGTGTTCGAATCTCGCCAGCAGACGCATTTTTTTTCTAATTAAATATGCACGTACTTATAATAACTTGCACAAATAACACGTTGCAAAAATATCTTATAATAAAAATTAAAGCCCTCAGAACCAATTGTTTTTTTTTTATTGCTTAGATGGGTGGACGAGCTCACAGCCCACCTGATGTAAAGTGGTTACTGAAGCCCATAGATATCTACAACGTAAATGCGCCACCCACCTTGAGATATAAGTTCTAAGGTCTCAAAGTACTATAGTTACAGCGGCTGCCCCACCCTTCAAACCGAAACGCATTACTGCTTCGCGGAAATCAATCGTGAACATTTGTTAAGTACGTATTTCACATAGACCTATATACATAGTAGTATTTCCACAGATCATAGAAACGGTAGAACTTTCTAGGATCTGTGAGTATTTCATTAGAAAAATTCATGGTGAATTGAAAGCAGATGGCGTTACTTGGTTAGGTATCAAGGTGCGACAAAATAATAGTATCATATTTAGTTCAGCATCATATACATACGTATAACGATTTACTGCTTCCGATAACCAGGAAAAAAATACAACTTCATCTTTTAATACGCTTTTATTAGCTTCCGACGTATGTATGTTAGTACATGACGGAATCTCTGAACATGATTTTGATCCCCTTCAAAACGTCGGATTAACTCGAAATTTGGTATACTTATTAAGGACCGATGACAATTTATTTTTAAAAAAAGATGTGTGGTGTCGTGGGTCATCGGATAGGAACAAAGTTCCTTATTATAAAAATATTAATTTTAAGTTCTATTCGAGGTATAAAGAAAATAGGAGGTTTCGCAACAACTCGCGGTCATTCGGTAACGTGCGAACTTATTGTGGTACACTTCATTCACGGTTGTTTGCATAAGAGTTAGTGTATTGCGCAAACGAACGCTCTGAGATCGTAGTCAATGAATGATAAAAAAATATTTTATTTTTTGTACGTTGTTACAAAGTTGGGTCGTCGTACACTGTGTGCATTACTAATAAAAATCTTACGTTATGGACGTTTTTTCCCGGTTAGGGTACCGGTCGCATTGTCCCATAAGAAACATCGTTCCAAAAAAAAAATGAAAAAAATTAAATTCAATTAAAAAATTAAAAATAAATAATAAAGTAGAAGGGTTATTTTGATAATATCCTGAAAAGCACCCCACACTTTTTTTACAATAAATTATTTTTTCTTACACTATTTTTAATTCAAATTTATTAAAATTTATTTTCTATTTTTTAGTTGGATTTTTTATAAAAGCGTATTTTGTTAGTTTTTTTCAACTTTATTAATATTTTAAGTACATTTTATTATTAGCTTGATTCCGTAACAGTTTATTTACGGGCTACTTCAGAAATTATCCTCTTACAAGTTTATTCGTAATTCGTCGGGAGTTTAATTGTGTAAGCAGTCTAGATCGGCTGCGAAGGAAAGCCATTAGTCTATCTAACTAGCTCGGTACACACGGCGCCGAGTAAACCTAAAGGCCTCTGTAGATGATGAGCATCAGAAACGCTGCGATATATTTAAGCTTGCTTGTTTACTGGTGGCTTACTGATCTATTCCCGCCTCCCTCATCTTGGATAAGCTGAAAAAGCCAAGGAGGCACCAGATCATTCTTCCATAAAAATAGTTTTTCTATTTAATTAAAGTCATCAGAGCTGTCGCAACCGCCATGTTCGCGGCTAAACTGCGAGTAGGATGTTTTACACAGACAAATCTGTCTACTCATTTGGTAACTGAAACTCAGTGATTCTCACCCCGATAACGTGTACTCACGCTGTCGACGTAATGAAGATGAAGAGATGAAGATAATCTGGCATATCTAGCGATACACCGGTGTTCAAATCCCGCAGGCGGGTAACAATTTTTCTAACCGTCTAGCCGTGTTGGTCATAGTTCTCGTCGAACCCGTCGCTTGCGACGAAAGGCTCGGTGAGTAAATGAACACAAAAACACATCCCACTGTGTTTCTCGCAGGATCTTCTTAGTAAGTCGTCGCGATTCCGATCCGGTGGTAGATTCTGCGAAGCTCTGCTCTTGCTAGGGCTAGTGTTAGCAACGTCGTCAGGTTTGGGCTCCATCACTCACCTACTTGTTAAGTTACGCTGACATAGCCTCTCAAGGTTCAGCTTGGGTAGGAAAAAAACAAAATAAGGTACCACCGCCCCGCCTATTTCTGTCGTGAAGCAGTAATGCGTTTCGGTTTGAAGGGTGGGGCAGCCGTTGTAACTATACTGAGACCTTAGAACTTATATCTAAAGATGGGTGGCGCATTTACGTTGTAGATGTCCATGGGCTCCAGTAACCACTTAACACCAGATGGGCTGTGAGATCGAGCACACATCTAAGCAAATAAAAAAAAAAAGTTAAGTTCAATTGTTGTCCCGCTCGGGTTGGTACCACCCTTAGGCTATCACTGATAACCTAAGGGCGGTATAGGTAAGGAAAAAAATCAGCGTTTTCGCTCTCCATACGTGCGAGCCACAAGAACCGGTCGGGACGCTAAAACGGTGCGCACACGTTTGTCCGTCGACGGCCATTTAACGCATCGTTACACGCACGTCTCAATCCACGCCCGCACGTTGTTGTCACAAATCATTTAATGAGCTTCCACACTCGAAAACGGTGGAATTTTTGAACTGATATCGAGGTAATAGTGTCTAAGGTTTTTCGACTTTTTAGCATGTAGTACAGTAGCATTTACAAATCATACGGCTTTAAGTGGCTACCGCACTTTATATCTATATATTAATACGTGAAGCAAAAACTTTGTATCCGTTTTTATGAAAATTGCGCGGACGGAGGAGTCTGAAAATTTCCACACTTATAGAGAATATAGAGAAGAAGTGCATAATGTTAATTTTTTTTTTTAAATAATGCATAAAAGATACATTTAATCTATAAAGAAAACATTACACACACTACATACCGTGTATTTGACGCACACACGCATGCATACTATTTATTGTCAAACTTTTGTTCTTGACGTCTGTGGTCAAATTGAGAATAGATTAAATATTGTTTGTCTTTATTAAATTTTTTTATAGTGTAGCCTTGGCGAAATTTGTGATTATAGAAGTATAAAATACAATCATAATAGTGTACAAACTTACAATTACAATTATAGTCGAATTTCGACTACTGCGGGACCTCTAGTCATCAGAAATGGATGGGGGTTTTCGCCTACCTAAACCAGTGACCTGGAAGGTTATACTAGCTTCTCAAAGTCTGCCTGGCGAAGTTACTAACACTAGCCCTAGCATAGGCCGTGCTTGGCTGAATCTACCACCGGATCGGAATCTACTGACACGATCAGGCGAGAAACTCAGTTGGCTAATGGACATATATAATTCTGTCGCGATCTATACGAACCGGTTTGAAGGTTAGAGATTGTTAGCTATCTAATAAAAACTCTATTCGGGATATTGCACTCACGCTAGATTTCAATGTTAATACATCCCTATTGGAATGGTCTCTTAATGTTTTTCTTCAATACAAGTCAAGCCCGGTATATCAGAGGAAGTGTGAAAGTAGCCCCAGTGATTGATAAATTAAGGAGCGGACGGTTGATGCGTAGAGAGGAGATTCGTGTGACTAGGAGATTTGTGGAAATGGTAGTAGAAGGTAGAGGGAGAAGTGGTCGACCGAAAAAGACACGGATGGAGTGTGTGAATGATGATATGAGAGAGAGAGAGAAGAATAAGCGTTGACATGACGGCAGATAGAAGAGAAATGGAATAGAAAAATTCACTGTGCCCACCCCGCCTAGTGGATAAGGTGGAGACAAAGAAGAAGAAGTGAAACCCGGCCCATTTGGCTGGCGGATCTTTGATTTGATTTTAATACTGTCTTTATCATAGGAACAACCGCTCGGCTAATCTCAAAATACATTATCGATTTTTTTCTGGTCTTTTCTTTTTTGGGACGGGGACTAAGGGGCGCGCGGTATATGTGTAACTGGACGGTTCGTAGATGTTCGGAGCGGATCACGGTCCCAAGGAATAGAAAGGATATAAGCCTTTCCTAAGCCCAGCCACAACAAATGGTCCCGTGCAGACCCACTGTTCTACAAGCAATCTATTCTGCCCACCGCCACTTAAAATCCTTCGGGCTATGTTACCTTGGTTCTCATGCGAATCTCCTCATTCCTGATTCGATTTGGCACTGAAAGTTTGAGCCTTCTGATTAGGCCCATTGTCGGCGACAACGTCTCACTACCGACTCTACTTTAGGCGTTAATTTAATACTTAGTTTACTACTTAATTTACTACTTAATTTAAATAGTAGACCTAGAATTCTCTACTTATTCCACAGCAATCACTGACATCTAGAAACAGTTAGCGGATTTCAATAATAAATAAAAAAACATTAATTTTCTTTTGCAGTACCTACCAATTGCAAGCGATTTATTAAGATTTTCGGAAGGCTCAGCCTGGCTGGAGGCTGGGAGTAGCTAACAGCTGCCTGAGCGCCTCTGAAAGAGACCTAAAACTCAAGAGCAGCTGCTTCGCGAATGAATCTACTAACGGATCGGAATAACGACTCGCTAAGAAGATCCGGCGAGAAACTCAGCGGGCCGATGCATGGGTTAAGTTGCACATCAAACTCTTTGCGGAATTCGACGAATACGGTTACCGGGGTCCCTAAGCCTGCTCCTAGTGTTAGAGCTGAAGGCGTCTAATGCAAGAGTTATTGGATCTGATGGATCCGTAATACTTGTGAATACTTGTGTACATAGAACTCAAACTTGAACTGCAGATTTCGATGCAATATGAACGCGAAATACTCAACTAATGCGACATGATTTTGTGATGGCCATACGAGATTGTGGCGGAACGGACTTCATGGTTAGGGTGACCAAGTTTTTCGTTATCCATATTTGAGCCGTCTATTATCAAAGGTGGCAATCTGTATATTTGGACAAAAAAATTTACGGATATGTCAATACATATTGATTTGAATTTATTCGTCTCCTTCAAAGAATACGGTTCAAAACCTGCATTAAATAAAGGTTAATAGTTAACCTGTTATTTATCTAAGATGTCGTTCCGAAGAGTTTTGTGACTGCCAATGGAATACAAAGTCAATAATTCGTTTTTCTGATTTACCAATAATTGTCCAAAAGTCAGATTGCCGGCTTTGATAATAGTCGACTCATTTATAATAGACTTTGAAACGACGTCGTCTAAGGATGTTAGTTTAAAACTTGACATATATCAATCAATAATTGTGCTCTGAAACACGTAGATATAAAACATAGTGCTAAAGAAGCTATTCTATGCTCATTATAGCGGAATAAGTCCTCTTAAATTTAATATCCGCGATTCCATTAAACTTCTCTTCGACAGCGTAATGCCTTAAAAATATATAAAGAATAAAAAAGGTTGTCTTACCTGATCTTTAAAATGAGAAGTTCAAAGTTTATTCTGTGCATTGGTCACCCCAGCTATTCACCATTCAATGCGCCGGCGCTGGCAACGCGCGTTCGAAATTCAAAAATTCAAATCAGTCTCCGTCCGTCTTTCGAACGCACGAGTCCGTCAGCTATTTACATACCCGCTCCGTGTGCGACTACCTTTATTTCGATTTTTATTTCCGTGCATCACACCGAATACATACGTTAACTAAATCATATATAATTCGACGCTTGAAAGGCAAACGCGACTAAGCGACAATACGTGAACGTTACAGTAGACTAATTTAAAGTTGAAATACCTGAAAAGAAAATTTATTTTAACGAATCTAGCTGTAGTAGAATCTAGCTAGTAGCTGTAGGATTGAAATGATTTTAATAGACCTAGAAATATATTTTTTTTGCGCATCGAATATGGTTATTGCCTATAATTTATGTACAAAGCAGTAATTGTCGCTTAGTCACGTTTGCCTTTCAAGCGTCGATATATATCTTTTTTTTATTGCTTAGATGGTTTAGCCATAGTACTAACACAAGCTCAATAGTAGGGAGCATTTTGCTTCTATAACTGTCATTTTTATTTATTTATAAAATACTAGCTGACCCGGCAGACTTCGTAGTGCCTCAATCGATAAATAAAAGACCTAAACTTTTGTATAAAATAAACTTAAAACAAACCAAAGAAATCCGTCAGACGGGAGCCACGTCAAAGGGAAAACAAAATTGTTATTTTTATTGAATTCCGAGATTTTTCATATTTATGTACCTTTTAAACCTTCTCTGGACTTCCACAAATAATTCAAGACCAAAATTTGCCGAATCGGTCCAGTCGTTCTCGAGTTTTAGCGAGACTAACGAACAGCAATTAATTTATATATTGTCGCTTGAAAGGCAAAAGTGAATAAGCGACAATAACTGCTTTGTACATAAATGATAGGCAATAACCATATTCAATGTGCAAAAAAGATATATTTCTAGGTCTATTAAAATCATTTCAATCCTACAGCTACTAGCTATATTCTACTACAGCTAGATTCGTTACAATAAATTTTGTTTTCAGGTTTTTCAGCTTTAAATTAGTCTACTGTAAAGTTCACGCATTGTCGCTTAGTCACGTTTGCCTTTCAAGCGTCGATATATAGATATAGATAGATAGATTATATTCGTGTATACGGTGTGAGGGAACGTCGCGTGTTACTTGAATAAAACGTACATTTTCTGCCCTAACGATGTAGTTTTACCATTTAAGTGTGCACCGGCCTTTAGCCGGTCATTGACCGTGATTTATTTTCAAGGGATTTTTCAAAAGGCGCGAAAATTTTTACTTTTTTTATCACGTCAAATGGTAAAGGTTGGCCGATTTCGGATGCGACCCTAAGATCTCACAATTGGTCGTTACGTTTACGCAAACCAGTGCTTATTACTTTTACGGGCTGTTTTTTATTTTTATTGTGTAGATGGTTGGACGAGCTCACAGCCCACCTGGTGTTAAGTGGTTACTGGAGCCCATGGACATCTACAACGTAAATGCGCCACCCACCTTGAGATATAAGTTCTAAGATCTCAGTATAGTTACAACGGCTGCCCCGCCCTTCAAACCGAAACGTTTTACTGCTTCACGGCAGAAATAGGCGGGGTGGTGGTACCTACCCGTGCGGACTAACAAGAGGTCCTACCACCAGATTTTATAATTTAATCGGTGTTAACACGTGGTGAACAGTTACCACGAAAAATGGTCAGTATTTAAGTATTCGAAATATCAGAAGGAATATAATGACAGTAAATTCGCGGTGTTGGCGGGGCTGAGGGACCCGTAGAGCTAGGTTTTTTTTTAATTTTTTTTATTGTTTAGATGGGTGGAAGAGCTCACAGCCCACCTGGTGTTAAGTGGTTACTGGAGCCCATAGACATCCACAACGTAAATGCGCCACCGACTTTGAGACATAAGTTCTAAGGTCTCAAGTATAGTTTGCTGAGTTTCTCGCCGGATCTTCTCAGCGGGTCGCGATTCCGATCCGGTAGTAGATTCATTCGCGAAGCAGCTGCTGTTGAGCCGTTAGGTCTCCTTCGGAGGCGCTCGGGCGGCTGTTATCAAATCCCACCTCCTGGCTGAACCTTTGCTCGCCCACCTGTCTTGGTGAAACTGGAAAGGCCTCCGAGCCACCAGTAATCCTTCAATGGTAAAGAAATCTAGGATGCTGACGTATTTGCCGATAGTTGGGGAATATTTTTGTCTAAAATAATGTTATTTTTAGCATCATAATAACACTTAATAATTTTAATAACGTTTTTTGTGTTAACGAGTTAGGCGTTTTGGTGAAAACTGTAAGCCTGAGTTTGTTTTGAATTAAATAAATAAAATAAAAATAAAAATAAAGCGTGAAATTAAACCGAATTAAAATTAGTTTTCATCTTCGCTACAATTTGCTGTTGGTAGGACATCTTAAGTCCGCACGGGTAGGCACCACCGCGCTGCCCATTTCTACCGTGAAGCAGTAGGTAATGCGTTTCGATTTGAAGGGTGGGACTGCCGTTGTACTGTTAAAACTGAGACTTATAACTTAGGTCGCGAGGTAAGTGGCGGCATTTTCGTCGTAGGTAGGTGTCTATGAGCCCCGGTAACCGCTTAAAACCAGGTGGGCTGTGAGCTCGCACATACCCCAAAAACAATAAAAAAACTTACCTTGCCAAACTTGCCGAAACCAAAAAGATAAATAATAAGTGTTTACATTTTTATAAATCATGTGTTTTATTATCTTATAACGACAGTTAAACAGCATATCAGAGTATATCAGAGGAAGTGTGAAAGTAACCCCGGTAAGCAACAAATTAAAGAGCGGACGTTTAGCGTGGTATGGACATGAGATGCGTAGAGAGAAGATGCATGTGACTAGGAGATGTATGGAAATGGTAGTGCAAGGTAGAGGGGGAAGAGGTCGACCGAAGAAGACATGGATGGAGTGTGTGAATGACGATATGAGAGAAAGAGGAGTGAGTGTTGAGATGACGGCTGATAGAAGAGAAAAATTACCTATGCCGACCCATCTAGTGGGATAAGATGGAGAAAAATAAGAAAATAGTTAAACAGCAAAAATTTAAATTAAATAGAAAAATTATTTCTAGAACAAACACGAAAAAAAAAGACATACAAGTATAGATAGTGGCGTTCCATTTGAAATTCAGTGTGAATTTTAGCGTCATGAAGACATCACGCTCCCACGGACGAAGGCATCACGCCGCGCGCTTTCAAACGATCGCAGAATTACGATACGACTTAATGCATTATGCATACGGCGACGATCTCGCGGGCTGCTTCTGTCCACGGTCGTCAATCACTCGCTTCTCAATGTGCACCCGGACTGATTTATTGGATAATGTTTTATCAAAGAAAAAATTTGCTCGGATTTACACTGACGATTTTGTACTTAGACAAAGTTGGAGGTTTTTTTTTCCTGCCTATTCTAGTAAGGTCGAGGGGTTATTCTAGATTCAACGAGCTTGTAGGTGAGCTCACGGAGCTCAAACCTGATAACGTTGCTAACACGAACCCTAGCAAGAGCCGTGCTTCGCAGAATCTACCACCGGATCGGAAACGCGACCCACTGAGAAGATCCGGCGAGAAATTCAGTGGGCTGTGTGTATGGGTTAGTTCGCTCACCGAACTCTTCGTAATCGACGAGTTCGACGAGGACGGTGACCGGTGCTTGAGAGGCCTAAAAACACCGGAAGTGAATCCGGGGGATCCCCGGTCATCGTTCTCGTCGAACCCGGCGATTGAAGGGCTCGACGATTAAACACCCACAGACACAGCCCACTGAGTTTCTCGCCGGATCTTCTCAGTGGGTCGCGCTTCCGATCCGGTGGTAGATTCTGCGAGGCACGGCTCTTGCTGGGGCTCGTGTTAGCAAGGTCGTCAAGTTTGAGCCCCGTGAGCTCACCTACTAGCTCGTCGAATCTAGAATAACCCATCGAGGTTACTAGAATAGGTAGGAAACAAAAAAGGGGGGTCTAACAAGACATGATTTGGGCGACAGCGGCTTTACGTTGCTCCTTCGCGGTTGGATATGACTCAAGCCCCTGCTTTAATATCCACAATTGAAAATTCATAGTCCCCCTAAGAAAAACAAATACCCGCTTATTTTAAAGTCGGCTACGATAAATAACGACATTATTATCAAAACATCTCATAATAACATCATTTATTTACTTTCATAACAGGCTTCGAAGTCGAATGTGTTGCCAGCTCATCAAATTTGCCCGAAATTTGGGGCCAACCTCAAAGTTGAAAGCTGCGGGGCAGGCTAAAAAGTTGCTTACTCAAATTTGTCTTCGTAATTGGAATTGGTTTGTTAATTGTGTTCAAGTTTTTCGATGCAAATATGAATAGGGTTTTCGGTTCGAGACGGGGTAGATGGATCCGATTTAACTGTAAAACGTCTCATTAATATTTTTTTTTTATTGCTTCGATTGGTGGACGAGCTCACAGCCCACCTGGTGTTAAGTGGTTACTGGAGCCCATAGACATCCACAACGTAAATGCGCCACCCTCCTCGAGATATAAGTTCTTAGGTCTCAAGTAAGTTACAACGGCTGCCCCACCCGTCTAACCGAAACGCATTACTGCTTCACGGCAGAAATAGGCGGGGCGGTGGTGCCTACCCGTGCGCACTCACAAGAGGTCCTACCACCAGTAATTCGATTAATAGAAAAAATTATGGGTACCATGAGATTATTTATATGTAATAACGATACCCCCTAAATTTTTGCTCCTTCCAAGTACTGATTTGCTTCTACAAAACTAAGCGATCTATTAAAACATATAATTAATATTGAAGTGAAAACTTCTTTAGAATCGTTGTGATTTCAAACCGGATGCAACGGAAAAAACGACAGGTAAGAGACACAAATACAAAAATGTGTAGGATGAAGCCAGCAAAGAATGAGACAGAAATATACATACTATTTAATACAGCGCCATCTGTGAGATTTTTTAATACTAACGTGTGTATGAAAGCTCTTGTAGTGAATTTTAATTTAGGATTATACGTGAAATTAAAATATCAATTCACAGAGGGCGCTACCTTACAATTATTTACTAATGACAAAATTTTACATATACTTAAGACGTTTAGGATAATTGTATTTTAATTTTGGAAGGTTTCACTTCTACCACGTGTGAATTGCACACATTTTGTTTTTTTTTTACACGGCAACCCCGACTAAAAGCACTCCATATCCAAAACGTTTAGCCTACAAAGTGCAATCAAAGTGAACAGCCGACATTGAGGGGCTCACTCTGCGAAAATACTCGGAATTTCTCAAACTACCCTCCATAAAATACATATTTCACGAAATTAATCATATTGCAGTAGACCTAGATATATTAGTATGTATTGTATGTAAGTATGTATATTGGTATATAAATCAGTTAGCTATATACTTCATATTATATGTAAACGGTATACTCATATATCTGTTTATTGTATGTATATATTTCCTATAATAATGTATTATTGTCTTTAGTACACCGCAACATACCTGCCATATTTTTATATTTTCCAGAATTTCTATAAATTAAACGGTTGTCTGGAAGAAATCGCTTTTAGCTATAAGACCGCCTATTGTACACATGTATCTGCTTTTTGACTGTTTTTGGAATGTAAATTGCTCTCTCTCTCTCTCTCTCTTTCATCGCTAGCGAAGTGCGGCCTGGGTCTTAATCTCGATCTTTTGACTGTCATTATGCTATTTCGGACTTTTCCAATACTCCACAGTTTTCGTGATGGTTGGCGACAGACAAACTTATATCGTAAAAGTATTTTTCAATGCGTCTATTTTAATATAGTAAAACTTAGTAAAAGGTCTACGTGTTTGCACATACGTGAAACATTCAAACATAATCAATGTACTCTCATTCAATTACAATGTAATTGTCATTCATTGTCGGGTTAATTGCGACCAAAAGTCTAGAAGTTGAACTTTTTCAATCGAACGCCGTACTTAAAGCTCAATTACGTGTAATTAAATAAATAATAACGGAGCAATCTGTGTAATTACTGAAACTTTCCCTTTTCAACGATAAAAATATGTTAGTGGTTGTATAGTGATGGGAAACAGTAAAGAATTTTGTTCGATAGAAAAATATCGACAAAACCATGTCATGGTCGTCACAAATGCCGTTACCATCTTCAGAGCTGTGCGTCTTTGTGGTACAGTAATACGACCTTTTTTATTGTCCTTGTAGGCAGACGAGCATACGGCCCACCTGATGGTAAGTGGTTTCCGCCGCTCATGGACGTCAGCAATGCCAGGGGCAGAGCCAAGCCGCTGCCTACCGTTTAAATCTCTCCACAAGCCTCGTTTGAAGAAGGACATGTCATAGCGCTCGGTACGTGGCAAAAAAGATCTCTGGAAACGCATTGTGGATGACCGCAGTGACTCCAGGTAGAATGGATGAATTCTACTCCGGTGGCGGGCGGTGCCATGGTAAAAACGAGATCGTCATCTCAAACAATTCCTCAGAGCACTCCCCATGGAACATACGGTACAAAATACAGAGGGAAATGAAGTCCCCCCGCAGAGCCAGACCGGACCTGTTATCCTGGAAGAGATCCACGATCGATACCTCTGACGAGAACACCCCGAGCCCAGACAAGACATTCCCCAACCGACCCACCTGACCGTTCGCCCCGCCAGAGATCGATACCGTAATTGGAGAGTAAGCCTACCTTGGACTCTCCAGGGGCTTTCCACTTTGCAATCGGGTACCTAGTAACGCTTCGCGCACAAATATATAGCAGAACTAACAATGTTACCGGCAAATAGAGAAGAAACTGAGCAGGAAGAATTTGGAGATTGCCATTAAAGAGGTAACACTGCAACTTATTTCAATTTTAACCCAAATATTTTGTTTATCAAATCCGCCGCCATATGCCTTCGCAGAGGACTGGAATTTTTTCGACATATTGCTTGAAAAGAGGGTCACAATCTCGGACAGATGATGGTGACAGGCAAGATTAAGGGTAAACCTACCAGAGGACGCAGTGCCATGAGATGGTCGAACCAAATACGATCTTCTCTGACCCACAATTCCCACCATGCCCTTCACAAAGCTAACGATCGCAGCAGATGGAAGGAAATCTTACGTAAGAGAATGACGTAGCGGGAAAGTCACGACCCTCAATAATGAGGAACACGACGCGAGCAAAAGGAAATCTTCCACGATTTTAAATTCTAGAGTCTTCAGATGAGTCGGCATCGTAATATTTAACTAGCTTTTATAAAGCAGTTACATTAAACATTAAAATAAATTAGTATTATTATATTTTGACTTTCGCATCTCTAGCGATCAATGCGATAAGTCGCATTAGGGCTGCCAAACGATTCCTTTTGAAAATATTAATACAAACTTGCTCAGTACATTATTAATAAGAAAGTTTTATTAGTTTTCATTTACTAGAAAAAATGTATATTCATGGAATATTTGTGACGACTTTAGGTGACTTTAGGACAAAGAGTGTGGAACGGAGCGCTTAGGTGTGAGTGAGAGAAACTGGTAAAATAGAGAAAAGAGAATGACAGAGAAAAGGAAGATGGCGAGGACGATTGAATGAGAAGCGTAAAATAGGTGTCGGATTTTTTTATTGCTTAGATAGGTGGACGAGCTCACAGCCCACTTGGTGTTAAATGGCTACTGGAGCCCATAGACATCTACAACGTAAATGCGCCACCCACCTTGAGATATAAGTTCTAAGATCTCGAATATAGTTAGAACGGCTGCCCCACCCTTCAAACCGAAACGCATTACTGCTTCAGAAATAGGCAGGGTGAACAGTATCTACCCGCGCGGACTCACAAGAGGTCCTATCACCAGTAAAAATTTTTATAATAAGATATATTTGAGAAAATAACAATAAAAGTGCAAAAAAAGAGTAGTTTTATTTCATGTGACCACGGCCCCAATTCCACATACAGATATCATTGCTTAGATGGATGAGCTCACCGACTACCTGATGTTAAAAGGTTATTGGAGCCCGTAGACATCAAGGGACATCTCGTCATCATCTTGAGATGTGAGTTCTAAATCTCTGTTTAACAATACAACGGCTGCCTCACCTGTCGTATCTTACCTATGCGGACTCAAAAGATTCACACCGGTGATTTTTAAAATTGTATATACAGATTGAGGTTAGGTTAGGAAAACTATAGAACAACAAATCTTAGCATAGTTCTATTGTAACGAATGCTGTGTTTTAAAACCAAAGGAATAATACCTACATGATATTGTTTTTGAATTGAAACTTCTTTAGGCGCGTTGGGAGTAAAATTTAACTTGCGTCAGATTCGTTACGGCTAGAGATAAAAGATAAAACGTAGTAAGAGCGAGAATGAGAAAATAGATAGAGCGTCTCGCGAACCACTCGACCGTGGAGAGAGGGAAAGGACAAAATGAGCTAGGTCGTTTCTCTTATACACATCATTGCCTATTACAAAAGAAATTTGATTTAAGGATGAATGAAGAAAACCACAATACTACACACCGCAAAAAAGTTTTACTTCTTTCAACATTTTTTCAAATCCATTTTATTACATCAGTATATTTATTACTTGAACGATATATAGAAACTGGTCAACATTTGCAGCATACGAGTTTGTCTATTATCTGCCTTATCATATTTTTTTTATTGCTTAGGTGCGTGGACGAGATCACAGCCCACCTGGTGTTAAATGGTTACTGGAGCCTATAGACATTTACGACGTAAATGCGCCACCCACCTTGAGATATCAGTTCTAAGGTCTCAAGTATAGTTACAACGGCTGCCCCGGCAACGGCTACAACAACTACCAATAAACTAGTGAAAGTTGCTGGGTTACGTTGGATGCAATTGGCAACGGACCGGCCGCACTGGATTGGAGAGGCCTATGTACAGCAGTGGACGGTTATAAGCTGAGATGATGATGATGGTACCACCACCCTGCCTATTTCTGCCGTAAAGCAGTAATGCGTTTCGGTTTGAAGGGCGGGGTAGCGAGGCAGCCGTTATAATTATACTGGAGACCTTAGAACTTATATCTCAAGGTATTACATCAAGGCGCATTTACGTCGTAGATGTCTATGGGCTCCAGTAACTACTTAACATCATGTGGACCGTGAGCTCGACCACCCACCTAAGCAATAAAAAATAAATGAAAATTCCCAAAAAATGTTTTGGAACATCGTTTTATTGCACAAGTCAAAACTTTAGTTCGGGGGTCGAAATTTCCGTCTAGACATGTCTCAGTCTAGCGTTTAAAACGTAACCAGGAGTTAAATTTAGCTGTTCATAAATTATTCAAAATGCTACCACGGACGAGTGCGAAATAGACTCGGTCGGGACTGATTCGGTATTCCTGGGAAAGTTACGTGGATGCATAAAAAATTAAACGTGGATGTGGTATTTTACCGATTCGACTTCATGTTTTGAATTTACGCGACCGATCACCTAGCCGCTGATGTGACCAATGTAAATGAATGTAATTATCGTATCTATATGTATAATTGAGGCGTCAATTAAATAAATTAAATAGATACATTACGAATTAAAATATTCGGACGGGAAGTCGTCGTGGGCTAAAGGATAAGACGTCCGATGCATTCGTATTGAGCGATGCACCGCTGTCTAATTAAATACGTACTCAACAAATGTTCTCGATTGACTTCCACGGTGAAGGAATAACATCGTGTAATAAAAATCAAACCCGCAAATTTTTATTTGCGTAATTACTGGTGGTAGGACCTCTTATGAGTCCGCGCGGGTAGGTACCACCACGCCGCCTATTTCTGCGGTGAAGCAGTAATGTGTTTCGGTTTGAAGGGTGGGGCAGCCGTTGTAACTATACTTGAGACCTTAGAACTTATATCTCAAGGTGAATGGCGCATTTACGTCGTAGCTGTCTATGGGCTTCAGTAATCACTTAACTCCAGGTGGGCTGTGAGCTCGTCCACTCATCTAAGCAATAAAAAAAGAGAGAAAAGTGCGTATTGCTTTGCTATTATAAACTTTATTCTTATGTCGGAATAATGATAATTGCTTAATTACGAATAATAAGCTGATACTATAAGCATTAGATAACTCGTTTTCTGTTATCATTTACCACATCCTTTGATCGGAAGAACGATTTTTTTATTAATCAATGGCGCGACCATTAATCGCTTTAACTTGAAAACTGCATTATCGTGTAAAACCAAACACTTTTAATATTTGTTTTATACAGAGGGCAAAGGTGACAGTTTTCATAATGCCAAGATACTCTATTAAAAACTTAAAAATAGCTCTTAATACCCAAAGCTACAGTTTATTTTGATTGTTCTAGAAATTCGCTGAGTAGCTTTCACTGTCTATTGCACCATGAGACGAGTGTGAAGTTTTTTTAATACTTAAATCGATGGGTGAGCATACAACCCACCTGGTGTTAAGTGGTTACCGGAGTCCATCGGCATTAACCGCGTTTCCTTACGGATCCATCAGATCCAATAACCTTTGCGCTAGACGTGCTAACACTAGGAGTAGGCTTAGGAACCCCGGTAACCGTACTCGTCGAACTCGACAAAGAGGTCGACGTGCAACCTAACCCATGCATCAGCCCGCTGAGTTTCTCGTCGGATCTTCTCAGCGGGTCGCGATTCCGATCCGGTAGTAGATTCATTCGCGAAGCAATTGCTCTTGAGTTGTTAGGTCTCCTTCGGAGGCGCTCGGGCAGTTGTTAGCAAATCCCACCCCTCCTGGCTGAGCCTTTGCTCGCCCACATGTCCTGGTGAAACTGGAAAGGCCTCCGGAACACCAGTAATCTTTCAATCATAAAAAAAAAAATACCGCGTAAACTTTTGGTACGTGGTAGTCACACGGATTCTTTTTTTCATCACAGCTAAATTTTTTACTTGTTGGTATTTATTGTGTATATTTTCTTGTTTTTTGGCTGTAATGTATATTGTGTGCTTAATAAATAAATAAATTACTCGTACCCATCTAAGTACGTAATAAAAAAAATGCATAGTACATAAAAAATGTATATATAAAAATCTGCTAATAACACTTTCGATTTTGATTATCATCCAAAAAAGCTATGTACGTTTTCATCTCGGCCGGATCCTTATCCTTATCTAATGAATCAAAGAACAAGATGGTCGAGATTAATTATCGTTTCATACGATCGCAAATCGGTCACTGTACTCATCGGAATCACAATTTAAAAGATATTGTAATTTCTAAACCTAAATAGACATTAATTCGGGTTTTGCAATTAGGTATATATTAATACGTGAAGCAAAAACTTTGTATCCCTTTTTACGAAAATTGCGCGGACGGAGGAGTATGAAATTTTCCACGCTTATACAGAATATAGAGAAGAAGTGCACAATGCTAATATTTTTTTAAAATAATGCATAAAAGATACATTAAATCAATAAAGAAAACGTTACACACACGACATACCATGTATTTGACGCACACACGCATGCATACTATTTATTGTCAAACTTTTGTTCTTGACGTCAGTTGTCAAATTGAGAATAGATTAAATATTGTTTGTCTTTGTTAATATTTTTTATAGTGTAGTCTTGGGGAAATTTGTAATTATAGAAATATAAAATACAATCATAATAGTGTACAAACTTACAATTCCAATTAATTATAGTCGAATTTCGACTACTGCGGGACCTCTAGTTTCAATTACAACATAAATGGGGCGGAAAATATTTATTCGTCACATTTCACCATGGAACTCTACAAGCTTGTCCGGTGGTATGATCGACCCTTATTTCTTTGAAGATTCGCAAAGGGCCGCGCTCACTGTCAATAGTGACCGATATAGGACGATTATAACAAACTGGTTTTTACTGGTGGTAGAACCTCTTGTGAGTCCGCGCGGGTAGGTGTGTGAAGTCGTCGTGGCCTAAAGGATAAGACGTCCGGTGCATTCGTATGTAGCGATGCACCGGTGTTCGAGTCCGCAGGCGGGTACCAATTTTTCTAATGAAATACGTACTCAACAAATGTTCACGATTGACTTCCACGGTGAAGGAATAACATCGTGTAATAAAAACCAAACCCGCAAAATTATAATTTGCGTAATCACTGATGGTAGAACCTTTTGGGAGTTCCTCCAGTAACCACTTAACACCAGGTGGGCTGTGAGCTCGTCCATCCATCTAAGCAATAAGAAAATAATAAAAAAATGTCGTATCCACTAGCGTTGCAGAGACGATATGGAGGCAGTTAGTAATCGAATTTACTCGAACCGAAAGAACGAACGGATCACCTGAAGCGAAGCGAAAGAAGTGAATTACGAATTGTAAAGTGTTCTGTAAGTATTTTAAGTGTTATTAGAGTTTTAATATGTACTTCAATATACTTTTATTTATCTCGAACCCCAGCGCGTAACAATCTAACAATA
This sequence comes from Bombyx mori, assembly GCF_030269925.1. Lineage (NCBI taxonomy): Eukaryota > Metazoa > Arthropoda > Insecta > Lepidoptera > Bombycidae > Bombyx > Bombyx mori. Next base: position 4,848,338 of record NC_085108.1, on the reverse strand, counting down.
TCATGCCAATAACCCGTGCCATGCTATATGTTCCTAAACCATCCAATTTTCATGAACCTTAATAAAGTTACATTTTAGGAATGATTTTCTCATAGTACCATCAAGGTACGCGAGATAACGCGCGTGTAGTTCCAATTTATTTCATACAATTAGCACTAGTGTATATTAATAATAAAACACCTCAAACATTGTTATCCTCCCGATCCATTAACGGTGCTTCTAGGTACTTCAAGCACCGGTCACCGTTCTCGTCGAACCCGTCGCTTGGGACGAAGGGCTCGACGAGTAAATTCACTCTCAGACCAGGCCCACTGAGTTTCTCGCCGAATCTTCTCAGTGGTCGCGTTTCCGATCCGGTGATAGGTAGATTCTGCGAAGCACGGCTCTTGCTAGGGTTCGTGTTAGCAACGTCGTCAGGTTTGAGCCCCGTGAGCTCACCTACTAGTTACAGTTACGCTGGAATAGCCTCTCAAGTCTACCAGCTTAGGTAGGATTTTTTTTTTTTTATCTTAAATGACGTCATTAATTAACATATTTCTTTCGTAATCTCACTAATAAGTTCTTTAAACAAATTCATAAAATTATACACTATAATATCAGCTAAGATAGATCAATTTGAAACATAATTCAAACGTATTAAACATTATTTATATCTGATTTTAAAAACTCTTTTTAGCCATAAAATAATGGTGTGCTTCGTATTAGCGGAGACAGCTAGAAAAATAGACACCGGCTTGCGATCATTTGTAGAATGTGTTTCCATTGTATAAAAGATTTATTAAGATTTTAAATTTCCGAATTCGATCTAATTCATTTTTGACGTCCTCTGCGCAATCACGCAGAATTATTAAATGGTGAGATAGCCTTCATACAATGGATTATTTTATTGAGATCTCAAATATTCTATGTATTTATGTAAATTTATACGTTATGTACATATTTAGTAAACATTATCATCATTATTTAACATATTTTTTGTGTCGATTAATTCACCCACTAAGTCATTTTCGGCTTCCCCCTTGGCTGACCGGTGATACTTTGGGTGTTCTGTCCGGTAATGTACATCAATGTGCATGAAATGTAATTAATAAATCGGAGACTTCGTTCTCATGGCCTCCAAATGGGTGGGGTTGTATTCAAATCAGCAAATGTACCTTGTGTTCGACTGCTTATTAGTACAATATGAAAAATCTCAGCGATTCCAGATAACAGATAGCGACCTCTGCTCTGATGGGTTGGCGAGATCACAGCCCACCTGGTTTTAAGTGGTTACTAGAGCCCATGGACATCTGCAACGTAAATGCGCCACCCACCTTGAGATAAGATCTAAGGTCTCAGCATAGTTACAACGTCTGCCCCACCCTTCAAACCGAAACGCATTACTGCTTCACGGCAGAAATAGGCAGGGTGGTGGTACCTACCCGCGCGGACTCACAAGAGGTCCTACCACCAGTAAAGATACCAGCAGTGATACATACGAAATAAGGGTGCAATATCAAACCACAATTTTGATAAGTCCAAACTCGGTCAACTTACTAACAGTCATTCGGGAGTACGGCAAGAAAATCTCGGACGACATTGGAAACGCACAAAAACCGGTTAATGCCAGTTAATCGTTAGTGTGGTATATTAGCGTGAATAATAAGAACACATTAGCATAACTTATGCGCTCTGTCAGTTTTACGCCGATGTCTCAATTCGTTCGACCACAAAAAAAATATTGGTTGCGTTTTACGATTATAAGTCACCTAAGCTATTTAAATGCGATAAATTCTGTTTGTAATTAACGAGTTTAGGAGTGCGTTGATGTAGTAATATTGACGGGCGGGAATGCGGGACAACAATTATATATAAGTTGTCTTTTTAAATTGTCACTAAGATTTATTATTTGGGATTAAGTGGTCCTTTTTTTTTTAATTTTTTTATTGATAGATTGGTGGACGAGTTCACAGCCCACCTGGTGTTAAGTGGTTACTGGAGCCCATAGACATCTACAACGTAAATGCGCCACCCACCTAAAATGATTTTTTAAAATGTTTGTTTTTTTTCTTGCCTTTGTACGGCCCACCTGATGGTAAGTGGTTACCGTCGCCCATAGACTTCAGCAATGCCAGGAGCAGAGCCAAGCCGCTGCCTACTTTTTTTTCCTGTCTATGCTGATAGCCTTGAGAGGCTATTTCAGCTTCACCCTAACGTATAGGTGAACTCTCGGGGCTCAAATTGGAGGTGTTACTAACACTGGCCCTAGCAAGAGCAGTGCTTCGCAGAATCTACCACCGGATCGGAAACGCGACCCACTCAGAAGATACGGCGAGAAACTCAGTGGGCTGTGTCTATAGGAATGTGACAATAATGATTGAGAATAGGGTAAGTAATAGGTACAAGCATACAGGGTGGTAAACATCCTATCGCTTTACACCAATCCACGTAAGTATTAAGGTCACAAATAAATTCTAACTGTAAATGCTTCTTTTTTTATTGCTTAGATGGGACGAGCTCACAGCCCACCTGGTGTTAAGTGGTTACTGGATCCCATAGACATCTACAACGCAAATGCGCCACCCACCTTGAGATATAAAGTGCTAAAGTTTCTAGTTACAACAGCTGCCCCGCCCTTCAAACCGAAACGCATTACCTACTGCTTCACGACAGAAATAGGCAGGGTTGTGATACCTACCCGCGCGAACTCACAAGAGGTCCTACCACCAGTAAACATACATATAAATAACGACCAACTGTTAAACAAAGAAACTGTTTCTTTCTCTTTTGCTTCTTTTCTTCTCAGCGTTTTCAAAATTGTTTAAATTCTTACTTGTTGTAAAAGAATTTTTTTTTTAATTGACAATTTTATCAGATTTAGTCTAGTATTTATAAAGGATTAGATTAAGCCATTTTTATATTTAGGTCTATATACGAACTACACCCTGTATGTATTTTGGCCTTTTTTTTTTCTAAAGGACTTCTAGTAGGGTCCTGACACTACCTCATCTCCTCCTCATAGCGGACATCACAAAAGACAATTAAGGAATCAATCAGCAGATGAGCAGCAAAGTTCTCCGATCATTATAGCATTGTAGCATATAGAAAAGCTATTTTGGAATATTTATAAGGTGATTTAGTACGATGAGTAGTATAGTTTTATAGTGTAAGTTGATGTACATAATAATATGTGCGTATTGTGTTGCTTTTGTGTTTTTGTGTAAACTTAAATTTCTAAATTTCTCTTCTCTGTTCACTTTCTACTTATAGGTGATACTTATAGGTTGATGGTGGAAACATGCTTGGTTATTGTTTTAGTAATTTTTTTATTATATTATATGTTTGTATTGTACTGTTGGTTTCCCAAATAAATAAATTATACCCGTAGGTAGGTACACTGTGATCGCCAACCTATATTTACAGACTTTGATCAAACACGACCGATATTTAAATTCGATATTTAAATTTTTATCTATACTAATATTATAAAGAGGAAATATTTGTTTGTTTGTTTGTATTGAATAGGCTCTGAAACTACTGAACCGATTTGAAAAATTCTTTCACTGTTTGGAAGCTACACTATTCTCGAGTGATATAGGATATAATTTTTTTGAAAAAATTAGGGTTCCTTACTAAAACTCGAATATATGTAACCCAAGGTGTAAAAAAATTACGTAAAATATTCTTTACATCGCGTGCCCTGCGAAAACTATTGATGATAGAATAAAATAATGTACTACGACTTTGTAGAACACATTATTATTTAAAAAAAGTTACGCGACAGCATATGTCTTACTATTATAGTTATGCCGCAATAAGTGCTCTTTTATTTAAAAAAAATAAAACAACGTCAAATATCGTTGAAAGTTTTGTTAAGGACCCGAGCGGAGTCGGAGCAGGCCGCTTGTATAAAAATAAAAAGGAATCAGTGTTACGTCACCCATTTGACTAACAAACAATCTTTTTACAATCCAGACGCAATAATAATTATCTAACAAAAATTACTATTACTAAAATTAACAAAATATATTATCTCGAACACATACCCGTTATAACATAATGATACACACTACAATACGTGCTGATTGATTGTTACGTTGAGGTCGTGTGAATGTTAGGGTCAAGGAAAACAGTGTTATGTAAGATCCACCTGTTCACGGACGGATAAACTTAGAATTGGGACTGCAGCGAAAAATTAAGAATGATGAACTGGATTGTAAGATGAACTGGACTGTAATTTTATCTTTTTTTTAATACGCTTTTATTAGTTTCAGACGTATGTATGTTAGTAACGGAATCTTTGAACATGATTTTGACCCCCTTCAAAACGTCGGATTAACTCGAAATTTGATATACTTATTAAGGACCGATGACAATTAAATATTTAAAAAAAATTTAATAAGTTGAAATTCAACTAAAAAATTAAACATAAATTTTAATTAACAATAGTGTAAGAAAAATATATTTTATTGTGAAAAAGCGTGGGGTGCTTTTCAGGATATTATCAAAATAATCCTTCTACTCATCAAATATTTAATTTTATAACGACTGATACCATGCACCCCGCGCTTTTTTACAATAAAATTATTTTTTCTTACCCTATTTTTAAATCAATTTTTTTACAATATGGTAATAATCTGTTAAACTTAGTTGTGCAATTGACATCTAGTAAACAGTTGTGTGCTAAATCTATAAATCTACCCCAATGACACAATTCTCGTAAGTCACTTGAAATAAATAAAAATCGTATTTGTAAAAATCGCGACACACTCAAAAAGAGATTTGTGGCAAACCAAACTGTTGGGACACAGGTTGAGAGCCACTGATATCGACGAGCCTATACAAACATAGAGTCTCAAAAAAGTGCTTGAGACTGTGGTTGAGAGCCACTGGTCTCGACGAGCGTATATCGATAGGCCCAACCCATACAATCAGCGCAAAGCTATCAGGCATTCCAGTTTTAAACACGACAACTGAACTTCGATCTTATCTAATAAGAATTTTAACCCTATTGTACCCTGTCTAGTTATCGCACCAAAGACTCTTACAAATATTCCATTAAATGGTCTCATAACCACATGTCTATGCAGATATCATCATCATCATTATCCTGCCCTTCTCCCAGTTACCTGGGGTCGGCGCAACACGTTTTCTTCTTCCATACTCTTCTATCATATACCATTTCTTCGCTCTCTCCCCTCTTACCCATATCGTCTTTCACGCAATTCATCCATTTCTTCTTAGGTCTACCTCTTCCTCTATATCTTTCCACATTCATTCATGCCTATGCAGATAATGTCAATGAATTGCTAATAAAAAGGTCTGTAAATTTTAGATGGTGAATTATTTAATTAATATCTGTCGGAATACACACAAAACACCGGTCGTGCAATGAATATCCCGCTTTCTACCTATCAATAAGCGAGACCAACAAAAGGACGGTGTTATACAAAAGCGAAGGAGTGTTAAAAGATGGAGCGCATTATGCGGCTGAATGAAACGACTGATTGCGTGTTTTGATCGTTACACCTTAATGCTGTGTGGTCATGTAACAAGTAGTCAAGAATCACAATAATAATAAAACATTTATTTCAGAAAAAATCCATAAAATAATAATAATACAATAGTCAGCACACAAACAGTTCAACAATACAAATAGAAAATGAACAATATACTAATTCAATTAATTAAATATACAAAGGAAATGAATTAGAAACACATAATTATATGAATACAGTAGTAACCACTCTATGTCAATATTAGCTATCATTATGTCAATCAGTCAATTAATTTGGAGAAAAAATAAAATAAAAAGAAAATCATACACATTTCATAATGAAGAGTAAAATAATAATAAGGATATGTCAGTCTTGTCCGGTAATTATACACATCCATTTATGTTGGATCGGACAATCAGCGCGAGAAGCAATCATCCCGAGGATGCCATTACTACTGTCTCTCATTCGTAATAATGTAATGTTTTATTTTTATTCGTCTAGTTTACTTTAGTAGAAGTATAGTTTACTTTTTTTCCTACTGCAATCTACTATTCGCTTGTAACCTAAGAGGTTATTCCAACAACGGGCTGACGAGTAGCCGATGGTAGGAACTCTTGTGAGTCCGCACGGGTAGGCACCCTGCGTATTCCTGCCGTGAAGCAGTAATGCGTTTCGGTTTGAAAGCTTGAAGCGTGGGGAAGCCGTTGTAACTATACTGAGACCTTAGAACTCATATCTCAAGGTGGGAGGTTTTTTTACGTTGTACATGTCTATGGGCTCCAGTAACCACTTAACACCAGGTGGGCTGAGAGCTCGTCCGTCCATCTATGCAATAAAAATAAAAAAGCTAAGCTCACGGAGCTCAACCTTGGAGAACTTCTCAATACTAGCCGTAGCAAGATACTAGTCGTACTGCATACTACCTCAAATAGCGCAGCCCTATTGCCGTACATGTCATAAAAGGCAATGAAAAGACTCCCAGTAGCAAAATTATCTGAGTATTTCATCAAAGTATTGCAATGGCCAAGCGACATTTACAGGTATGCCCACTGAGTTTCTCGTCGGATCTTCTCAGTTGGTCGCGTTTCCGATCCGGTGGCAGATTCTGTGAAGCACTGCTCTTGCTAGGGCCAGTGTTAGCAGCACTCCCTGTTTGAGCCCCGTGAACGCACCTACACGTCATGGCGAAGCTGAATTAGCCTCTCAAGGCTATCAGCATAGGTAGGAAAAATACTGGTATTATGACGTTTTATAAGCTCTCTTGGAAAGTACCTTTATGCTGTGTTTTTCTTCCACGAACCAGTCGTGTCCGTTAGAATTTGGAAGGGTAATAAATAAAAGGATTTTTTCGTTTTTTTTTTTTAAACCAACGCGATTACTTCCAAGCAAAGCACTTCATAACCAGAGATTTTGGAAAAAATGCATTTTATCATGGCAACACCGAAAACATTTCAACTCTTATCAGCTGCGCGAAATGTGGCCTGAATATATTGTTATTGATAAGAAAGGTTTTAAGTGATAATTAATTTTATCCTTACGTCCAATATGCAATTTAAGATTTTATAAAGGATGTACATACGTATTCATCATTCATTTGAATCAAAGTGTGTTCAATAATAAATTATGTGATTTAAAAATAAAACATGCTTTGTCTATATAGCAAATCGAACTTAAAATTAATATTATCTTTTTTTAACCGCTTAAGTGATATCAATAAATATATATGATATCAGAGCGAAGTTAAGTAAAAGAACTTTTTTTTATTGCTTAGACAGGGGGACGAGCTCACAGACCACCTGGTGCTTAGTGGTTACTGGAGCCCATAGACGTCTACAACGTAAATGCCGCCACCCGCCTTCAGATATGAGTTCTAAGGTCTCAGTATAGTTACAATGGCTGCCCCACCCTTCAAACCGAAACGCATTACTGCTTCACGGCAGCAATAGGCGGGGTGGTGGTACCTACCCGTGCGGAATCACAAGAGGTCCTACCACTAGTAAAGTCGGTTACTCTTGGCAGAGCAGTCGTGGACATGTGGAACCCTGTTTATTATAGTCTTGACAGCTGTGTCTATAACTCGCGACCTGAGGCTTGGCGCGCGCGCTCTTTAAGTAGGGTTTGGTAAGGATTTTCACTTGATCAGTCCAGCACGTGATGTTTTTTCCACGAGGCTTTTTACCATTGACCCTACCCTGAACACACAAACCGAGCTAATAAAAGCGTGCCAATAAATCATCTTTCCGGTGGTAGATTCTGCGAAGCACTGCTCATGCTAGGGCCAGTGTTAGCAACACTCCAGTTTGAGCCCCGTGAGCCCTACACGTTAGGGCGAAGCTGATATAGCCTCACAAGGCTATCAGTATAAGTAGGAATAAATTAATAATTAGCCATTTCATGAGCACCCTCGTTGATATCGTGATCCAAAATAAACATGTATTGCATTATAATATCATGCTTTAATAATTCTGCGTGATTGCGCAGAGAACGTTAAAAATGAATTAGAACGAATTCGGAAATTTAAAATCTTAATAAATCTTTTATACAATGGAAACACATTCAACAAATGATCGCAAGCAGGTGTCTATTTTTCTAGCTGTCTCCGCTAATACCAAAGCACACCATTATTTTATGGCTAAAAAGCGTTTTTTAAATCAGATATAAATAATGTTTAATACGTTTGAATTATGTTTCAAATTGATCTATCTAGCATAGGAAGGGAAAAAAAAACAATTTTCCTTAAAAATATTCTTCCATAACTTGCATAACATCATCCAATTTAGTACCGTCAGCAGCCTACCCACTCTCCTGTCAGTTCTCCAAGTCTTTTGTCTTCTAACACTAGTTTCTTAACTTTTGTCTATGTTTCATTAGTTCTGTACTATTGTGTGAACGTTAATGGTTTTATATAGAAATCAACTTGACTCGTTTTTATTATTATTATTTCGTTTGCCATTGAATACACATACAGGGTGTGCTCAAAGACCAGGTGATTTTTAACAACTTAAAACATAAGGAAAATTACTTTGGAACCTCTGGGTCTGCGGAGGGACTTCGGTTCCCTCTGTATTTTGTACCGTATGTTCCATGGGGAGTGCTCTGAGGAATTGTTCGAGATGATACCGGCATCTCGTTTTTACCATCGCACCGCCCGCCACCGGAGTAGAGTTCACCCGTAGTACCTGGAGCCACTGCGGTCATCCACAGTGCGTTTCCAGAGATCTTTTTTGCCACGTACCATCCGGCTATGGAATGAGCTCCCCTCCACGGTGTTTCCCGAGCGCTATGATATGTCCTTCTTCAAACGAGGCTTGTGGAGAGTATTAAGCGGTAGGCAGCGGCTTGGTTCTGCCCCTGGCATTGCTGAAGTCCATGGGCAACGGTAACCACTCACCATCAGGTGGGCCGTATGCTCGTCTGCCTAATAGGGCAATAAAAAAATAAAAAAACTTGTTTGATTTAATTCGGGTCTAGCGCTTATTATTTCCGATGTTGCGTATGCTTTACAATTTTCGTGGTAATCGCGGTTAGCTAAGGTATCGTCAGTCAGTACCACCACCCTGGCTATTTCTGCCGTGAAGCAGTAATGCGTTTCGGTTTGAAGGGTGGGTCAGCCGTTGTAACTTTACTGAGACCTTAGAACTTATATCTCAAAGTGGGTGGTGGCATTTACGTTGCAGATGTCTATGGGCTCCAGTAACCACTTAACACCAGATGGGCTGTGAGCTCGTCTACCCATCTAAGCAATAAAAAAATAAAAATAAAAGAATGCATCACCGAGTCAATCAGTATGTTACTATTAACATTTATTAGCATATCATTACCATAGAAAAAAACGAATATTATTAATATTTTACAACAGTACCGGAAATAATTACGTTCGAATTACTGTGAATCGATTACGCAATGAATTCATAAAAATAGGAAAATGTTTTCTTCAAAATTTCTCGATTGAAATCTACGCGGGAACGGTCCGTGTCACATCAAAAGCGATTTTTCTGTGAAGTTTGACGTGGACCGGAAACACCGTCCGCCATCTTGCTCGCGCCGGAACCGGCCATTTTGACGCGTCAGCAATTGATTGGTGCATTCGGAAAACATAGACATGGCTTTAAAGTTATTGTTCACATTAAAGTTACCTTACTACATGCATTTACCAGTACATGAATATTATTACCAGATGTTTATATCCTGAACGATGTTGAAAATATTTTAAGAGAGCATTCGTACTAGGGTTTCATGAATATCGACAATGATCGTGGATCATTTGGGTGTTTTGTCGAAATTTAAATTGAATTGAAATTTAATAACTACAGAGACTGTATACCAAGTATTTCTTTGGGGATATATACGTCAAAGGGAAGATCTTCCACCGAGCGGATGATATTGCTCGGTAGACCGACGGTCCGAGTGTTGTTGTTCAGAACTTGTATTTATGCAAGCTTATCTAGAAAATGTCGTAAGCGAGATTCAGGCATCTGTCAAATATCTTGCATTGTATGATGGCAACCCGCCACATCACTCTCCTTCGAGACCGGAGGTCGTGTCATTTTAGTTATCGTTGTCCGTGCTGAGATTAGCTTGCAAGTACCAGTGCTGCTCGAAATTTGCGGTGAGTCGATACTGAGCTAGAATGCTGCGTGATTGTTACCAATGCTGCTCGAAGTCTGCGGTAAGTCGAGACTGAACTTGAATGCTGCGCGTGTATCGTGAGTAATCCATGTGATGCAGAGCTGCCACGCCGGAGATGTGTGACCCCAAGCGTTGATGATCCGGTCGTGGGCTGCGATGGACTGTAGTGGTGTGATGAAGCAGTGTAGATGCGTGCCGTAGGACCAGGAAGCGCGGTGAGTCGGCTGCGATGGTCCTGTTGAGGCTGCGATGCTGGCTTGCTGTGGGACGACTGTCGATGACGTGCTTTTATCTGCGAGAATGCGGGAACTGTGGTAGCCGAAGTTCTTGATGCGCTGATGATGAAGTGTGAATGCTGCAATTGTTCCGTCGCAGGTCACCAGTTTGGGGATATATACGTCAAAGGGAAGATCTTCCACCGAGCGGATGATATTATAGCTCGGTACACCGACGGTCCGAATGTTGTTGTTCGGAGCTTGTATATATGCGAGCTTATCTTGAAAATGTCGTAAGCGAGATTCAGGCATCTGTCAAATATCTTGCGTTGTATGATGGCTACCCGCCACAATTTCTATCTATCTATCTTTCTATTTACTGGTTGTAGGACTTATTATCAGTCCGCATTGGAAGGTACAACCAGCCTGCCCATTTCTACCGTGAAGCAGTAATGCGTCTCGTTTTGAAGGGTGGGGCAGCCGTTGTAACTATACTGAGATCTTAGGACTGATATCTCAAGTTGGGTGGCGGCATTTACGTTGTAGACGTCTATGGGCTCCAATAACCACTTAACACCAGGTGGGCTGTGAGCTCGTCCACCCGTCTAAACAATAAAAAAAAAAAAAGCATTCGTTGTCCGCGTGTGAACTATATAAAATACGAGCCATCTCTAAAAGTTCGTGTGCATGTGGCCCTTCATCTAGACAGACTATCGGAAGCAGGCGTGTTAGGCACGGCTTTTACAAAATTGCCAGATGTCCGTGAGCTTTCGTTCGTTTTTCACAAACATCTCAGCCGATACCTGCATTAAGCTTATTAATCAGTTCCAGCTTAGTATCAGAGGCTGAATTTCATTAGGTATTTCATAATGTATTACCTTCTCTATGGTCTCTTTAATCTTTCTAAAATTCAGTTCTAAAGTACTTTTTATCGCTTAGTTTGATGACCGAGTTCAATGCTCAACTGGTTTCCAGCAGTTACCGGAGTCCATGGACAACAACAATGTATATGCCGATTTTTTATTAGTAAATCAATCGTGACCGTTAAAGTTACTTAAGCACGTATTTCATTAAAAAAATTGGTACGCTGATATTTACCACGGCTTGATATTGGAATGTCCCTTTGTGGAACACCCTGTATAGCTAGAGAGATCTTTCTTTTTAAGTTCCATATAAAAGTGAGATGTATATCTGTTGTAACGAAATCTTTGAATAGCATTTTCATCTAATTCAAGATGTCCTATCATGAACCAATGAGACAATTATGATTTAGTAATGGAATATTGTTAAAAAAATATATATTATCCCCCAATGGGCATCGTAGGTAACAATGAGATTTATTTATAAATAAAGATTTATTTATAAATAAGGTGGGTGGCGTATTTACGTCGTAGATTTTTATGGGCTCCAGTAACCACTTAACGCCAGGTGGGCTGTGAGCTTGTCCAACCAGCTAAGCAATAAAAAATAAATAAAAAAAAAACACGATGTTATTCTTTCACTGTTTTTTTTATTTTTTTTTATTGCCCTTGTAGGCAGACGATCATACGGTCCACCTGATGGTGAGTGGTTACCGTCGCCCATGGACTTCAGCAATGCTAGGTGCAGAGCCAAGCCGCTGCCTACCGCTTAATACTCTCCATAAGCCTCGTTTGAAGAAGGACATGTCATACCGCTCGGGAAACACCGTGGAAGGGAGCTCATTCCATAGCCGGATGGTACGTGGCAAAAAAGACCTCTGGAAACGCACTGTGGATGACCGCAGTGGCTCCAGGTTGTGGATGTGGATGTCAATCGTGAGCATTTGTCAAGTACGACGTATTTCATTGGAAAAATTGGTACAAAGATTAACAAACAACATTGGATAAAAGAAGCCTAATGATTATATTCTATAACAAATAAAAAAGATATAATAATATATCTTTTTTTTCCTGCCTATCCTGATAGCCTTGAGAGGCTATTTCAGCGTTACCCTAGCGTGTAGATAAGCTCTCGGGGCTCAAGCCGGAGGTGTTGCTAACACTGGCCCTAGCAAGAACAGTGCTTCGCAGAATCTACCACTGGATCAGAAACGCGACCCACTGAGGAGATCCAACGAGAAACTCAGTGGGCCCCTTATCAACTACGAGGTCCCATATAAATTCGTTTAAAGGATAATTAAAAAAAAACAATCTCATTAAGAACCTTAGAAAATTTTGTTCGTTCGCGCGAATCATGAATTTTTTTTTTTTTTTGTAATTTTAATTCTTATTTCTAGTTTTGTTTGCAATAGCCAAAGCTATGTACATTAATACGGGTTTGCTGAGTGCATATACCATTTATATCGCAATCCAGATTAGATCTAAGTACTGCTTGTACGATTTAGCTAATTAATATGTACTGTAATTATTGTAATTTGTTTTGTGTGATAAATTAAAAAAAAAAAGAAAGCACAAGCAATAAAGCTATGCGATAACTTAATTTTTGCGAATGATTTACAGCTGTCGTAAAATTATTAGGATACGCGGTCATAAAACATACGTGCGATGATAGGATGCGGCTGTAACGTTGTAACCGGAATTTCATATTTGCCGTTAGATGAATGTCGCCTTAAATTTAAAAGGAAGATCATTCTGTTAAGTAATGTTACGCGCTGGGGTTCGGGATAAATAAAAATTCTACCGAAATACAAATTGTTACTATTACTATATTAAATTATTACTATATTAAAACACTTTAAAATTCTCAATTGACTTCGTCCGCTTCGCTTCAGGTGATGCGTTTGCTATTTCGCTTCAAGTTGTTCCGATTACTAACCGACTTCGTGTCATCTCTGCAACGCTTTTATGGTCGTTACGACATCCCTAGATTTATCGAGAGCATTCTGGGCTTATAGTGGAAGGGCGTCTTATGAGTTCTCACTCTTAGGTACCGCCACCCCGCCTATTTCTCCCGTGACGCAGTAATGCGTTTCGGTTCGAAGAGTGAGGCAGAAGTTGTGTCTGTGAAAACTTACTGTAGAAACACCTTCAGGTCCTCTGAATCTGACCAGTAAGTACTTCTTGAGTTATGCATAATAATATATTACATATCGAGGGTTGAAAAGCTATTTATTTTAAGCGACATTTCGTTTAATACTTGACATGTATCTTTGTAATTAAATGTGCTTTTTATTTGATACTAGCGACTTGCCTTCGCTTCGCTTCGGGAACTATAATTTAGTATCGATGAGTACCGCGATGCTACCCGCAGTTATTGTCGTACCGCGGTTGACGCCGCGGGGCGAAGCTAGTCTAAAAAAAGTAGCATAAGTTACTCCTTATATCATCAGCTACTTATCAGTGAAAGTCTTGTTAAAATCGGTCCAGCCGTTTCAGAGATTAGCCAGAGCAAACAAACAGACAGACAGACAAAAATTGTAGAAAATGTTATTTTGGTATATGATTTGTATATATATTATTCAGATGCATGTAGTAAAAAGCGGTTATTTCAATATTACAAACAGACACTCCAATTTTATTGATTGATTTAATTGAATGTCGATTATGTTTACTCCATTAAAATAGCTGAGGAAGGGTTTTTTCACCCTTCAATATATTATGTATACTTAGTCTGGCCATACTTATAAATACTGTTACAATTAAAAATAAAAAAAATATATATTGCAAATAACATTTATTACTTTTACAGTGTGTTAGTTTAATACATAAATATAAAACAATTTAAAGTTTTAAAAGCTTATTCGAAGTGGTCTCCATTTGCTGCAATACAGTCTTTTAAACGTTGAGGCCAGTTATCAATAGAAACACGCACTCTTTCCATGGGAAAAAAATTCACTGCCAATCGTACGGATTGTTTTAGGGACTCCAAATTATCATGGCGTTTAGAGCAAGCCGTACTCTCTAAAACTGACCATAAATCATAATCCAGCGGATTAAGATCGGGACTAGACGACGGCCAGTATTCAGTTCTTAATATTGCAAAATATTGTACAATGTATTGGCGCCAAAATGAGAAAACTCAATGAGCAATCATATAAAAATGACAGATTCCAAATTCAAATGTAATATTTTGTTTATTTTTAATTGTAACAGTATTTATGGCCAGGCTAAGTAGTTGACTTCGATTCACTTAATTTCTTGTTAAATTATTTTTATTATTATTCTGAAATCTAAGGTGTAATAAGCTTTGTGTTAAATATAAGTTATGGAACGGACAAAACAAAAATTGTCACCTACTATATTTTAATTGTGAATCGTAATATCAAGGTATAAAGTTTCAATTCTATTCGTGTCCCCTCGTACCCTACACGGAACAGGTCAAGCGCTCTTACATGCATACTTTACGAACGAAACAAGCATCTCAAAATGATATTTCATTATAGATCATTTTGTGGACGAACATTACGACATAATACATCATGTTGTTTTTAATTCGATTATAAACTTAACGGGTTTTCCCGCTGTTTTTAGTGTTCTTAGGGTGGATTCGACCAAACTTCAATTTATACTCGAGTAACTATACGAGGAATAACCTATTCCATGATTTTAATCTCGAGTAAATCCATAGTCGTTTTTCCACGTATACTTGCGCTAGGAATAACAATACGCGAATAGCAGAGTGAATGGTGAACAAAAATAAAATCCGGCAAATAAATGTTGTTGTTCAACGGCATAGTGTAAGAGCATACAAATCGTCAACTCGATTTTGCCGTATTTTAGTGTGAAAAAGTAGCTGTTGTGAAAGATATCCAGCTGTCAAACGTATTATTTTTATTTGTTGTTTGTTTGAGGGAATTGTCAAGTTTTGTCGTGTGGTTTTATCTTTTTTCGTTTAAACGTTGCATTATACAATGCCAGACTATTAATAATAATATAGTGCATTGCGTTGACTTGAAATTAAAACATGTAGCAAACCGATCGGTACGTCACTCTCGCGGCCGTATGCCCGCTCGCTATACATAGTTAGCATCTATGTCAATCTTTTCAACAGTGTATAATCTATGTTCCGGGCGCTTCCGTTTTGAGTGTGAATAGCGTGCGCCCGCGTCTAAATGTAATTATTGTTTAAAATTGAAAATTGTTTGTGATAAAGGAAGATTAAAATTCGAAATTCGATATTGGTGACTAACCCATAGTTTTAAATACCCCTGAGATCTACCCCTCACTATATCTGGCTGCCCAACGTTTCCTAATTTTTTTCTTGCTTGGACTAACAAAATGGCGCGCACGCTTACAGCACCAACAGCATACAATAGTTAACAAAAATTTGCTAACTATTGTATGCTGTTGGTGCTTAATTGTAAAGAATGCCTTTAACTAGAAATCAAGATCGCCAGCAACGTCGCGAAGACGACGTTATTCCTGCTGCAGATGCAAATGCCAACGAAAATCACGAGGAGCATGATAGCCCCCATGATCGCCCCCACGCCGAATCACGTAGCAACAATTCTACGTTCAACCTGGATGATGTTTCAGCGTTGATGGCCTCGCTGCAACGTTCGCAGGCCGAAACATTTAAGAACATTATGTCGTACGTGATGGAACAAAGATCGTCGACTCCGGCACCTCCGCCGATGCCCCCAGTGAACGTAGATGGTACCTTGGCGCGTTGCAGAGCTTCTTTCAGCGGTGCACCTGGTGAATCTGTTGAGGCCTTTATAGATGCAATTGAAAGCTATACAGAATGCGTTCAAGTATCTGACGCTAACATCATACGAGGCCTAGCCATGCTTTTGTCTGCTGACGCAGCTACGTGGTGGCTAGGATTAAAGCATCACATCTCCACTTGGAACGAAGCCAAAGAAAATTTAATATATGCATATGGCACCCGCCTTCCACCACATAGAATATATTTGGAAATATTTGCTTCCCCGCAGGATAAAGAAAACACAGACAAGTTTGTTGCTCGTATTCGTGCGCTTATGGCAAAGCTACCGCGGGATGATATTGCTGAAAAAGTACAACTTGATATGATATACGGGTTGCTTCATAATAGAATACGCACAAGATTGCGCCGTGAAGAAATCACATCTTTCAATTCATTATTAAACCATGCTCGGAATATAGAAGATTCGATAGAGGAGACTCAATCGAGACCAGTGTCGTCCACTAGTGGTGTGCGTTCGATCCGTGCCCAGCCGGCCCAGGCTGCGAGTCGGCCTGAACCGTGCGCCGCTCGTGCGAGTGCCCCGGCGCCGCGCGCGCGCTTTCCAAACTCCGCCGCGGCCGTCGTGCCCGCCACCGCTGTGCCTGTTGCTGTCGCCCAGCCTACCGTTGCCACGCCTGCCGCTGCCACGCCTGCCGCTGCTGTGCCAGGTTCTGCAGAGCAATTCGTGACCACGAAGAAACAGCGTCCAGTGTGCTCCTACTGCAAACGGTTTGGACATGCACGGGAACAGTGCCGTAAGTTAAACAACCGAGGTGAGCAAAGTCAATCTAACTTTTCCGAGGGTGTGCAAAATGACAATAATGCGTTTTATAGTGTTCAGTGTAATGTTAATAATACTAACACAATTAGTTCTAATTTACCTGTTCAGAATGCAATGTATGATGTTAAGCAGCATGACAAAAATATTTTTCTGAGTAATTTTGAATGTCAAAATTTTTGTAACCGGGATGCAAATATTAATTATGCTACCATTAACAGAGGCCCTACTTCCAGAAAATCTTATTTTCATGCCTGTAATGATTCTGTGTCAAAGAATATTAACTGTAATTGCACTAGTAATAATGAGATGCCAACCTTTTGTGATTCTCATGTTTTATATAATCAGGATGTTCGGACAAAGTGTAAAAATTTAAATATTTGTTATAACCAGGGAACTAGACCTAAATGTAAGAACTCAATTTTACCTTATAATCAAATAATTGAACCAAATTGTAATAATTTAAAATTTTCAACTAACCATGACTGTGACACAAAAGGCAGTAAGTGTAATTTTGGAAAAATTAACGAATGTGTGGAAATTGATAATTGTTTGAATTTTAATTATTGTACATGTGAGGGAAGTGTTGTAGCGTCCGTGTACGACCGTGAGAGTGATGATAGGTATTTGCATTTACGGCCTATTTTCAAAATTCAAGTTCTCGGTAAACAGGGTACTGCACTTATAGATACAGCAGCTAAGCATTGTATTGCTGGTCACACGCTGTATGCTCTCCTTCTGCATAAGGGTCACCCTCTTACTCCCTCCACTAGGCGAGTCAAACTTGCTGATGGGCATGTTCGGAATATGGATGTATTGACAACCATATTACCAGTGAGGTTAGAACACATAGTGATTAATATTCCATTTATAATCTTCCCTGATTCTAATGATAATGAAACTTTACTGGGTATTGATTTTATTAATGCTGCCAAAGTTATTATTGATTTTCATCGTCATGAATGGTATTTTAGTACTGATGCTAAGGTGCATTATAAATTACTTTTTGAACCTATGTCTCGTGGTGTGTGCATAGCTTCTGCTAACATGCTTCGGGATGATGAAGGCATGCACTTGCAATCAGCTGAGCGCCAAGCATTGTCTGAGTTCCTTATTCGGCATGAAAGTATTTTTACAGCAGGGGGAGGTCCGACACCATTCATAGAACATTGCATAGACACCGGAGATCACCCCCCGATAGCTGTGCCGCCCTATCGCCTTAACCCTTCCAAGAAGGAGACGATGAAGAATGAAATAGAGAAGATGCTGGCAGATGACATCATTGAAGAGTGCGAATCCGCCTGGTGCTCTCCTGCATTGATGATACCGAAGTCCAATGGTAATGTAAGATTCTGCGTGGATTACAGGCGCTTAAATGAAGTAACCAAATCGGATACTTACCCACTCCCACGCATTGATGATCTTCTCCAGAGTACGAAGAAGAATTGTTACATGACCACAATAGACCTTCGTTCTTCATATTGGCAAGTTATGGTCCGAGAAGCAGACAGAGACAAAACAGCTTTTGTCTGCCCCCTAGGCACTTACCGTTTTAAAAGAATGCCGTTCGGCTTGAAGAATGCGCCGGCGACTTTCCAAAGGCTTATTGATCGTCTACGCTCCTGTGCTGCTTTGAAGGATGTTACAGTACTTGCTTATCTAGACGATTTGTTAATTATTTCAGAAGGATTCCAGCAACACCTACAAGATCTGGAAGCTGTTTTTAGTCGTTTGTCTGAATTTAAACTTCACGTAAACAGAGAGAAGTGCACTTTTGCCAAAGAAAGGGTCCGTTATCTGGGCCACGTCATCACTCCAGACGGTGTGTCTCCTGACCCTGAGAAGGTCAGTGCTGTCCTTAATATGCTGGAACCATCTAATCTAAAACATTTAAGAACTTTTCTCCAAACATGCTCTTGGTTCAGGAAGTTTATTCCAAACTTTTCAAAGATAGCAGAACCGCTTACTCGACTGACCAAGAAGAATTACACATGGAGCTGGGGACCTGAACAAACACAGGCATTCAAAGAATTGAAGCGTCTGCTGACCACGGCGCCCGTACTTGTTCAAGTGAATTTTAAACAACCCTTAGTACTGCGTACCGACGCGAGCAACTATGCACTTGGCGCAGTTTTAGCTCAAGGGGAAGGCAAGGACGAAAGACCTATCGAGTATGCTAGCCGCCTACTCACCGCAGCGGAGCGCAACTACTCTACTACAGAACGGGAAGCGCTTGCTGTAGTCTGGGCCGTGGAGCGTTTCAGGCCATACCTCGACGGCCAACCAATTATTATAGGCAGTGACCACCAACCCTTGCGTTGGTTGCTTTCTTTAAAGTCTCCTGCTGGTAGGTTGGTCCGTTGGGCGCTTAAACTCCAAGAATTTGACATCAGATTCGAGTACACTCCAGGAAAAGCTAACGTTGTCGCTGACACGTTAAGTAGACCGATCTGTTTCAACGAAACACAAAATAACTGCGGCATCTGTTCTGTCATTTGCGACCTGCCCACCAAGTCACCTACCCAGTTACGTCAAGACCAGTTGACTGATCCGGAAATACAGAAGATCGTCACAGAACTGGAAGGAGTGGATGAACTTGCTGCTAAAAGATGGTCAGAAAGAGGATTTCTAATGGAACAAGGTGTTTTATATCGACTTAATCCGGATTCTGATGCCGAGGCCCCACAATTAGTCATTCCTGCCCATCAAGTGACCGACGTTCTCAAAGAGCTTCACGATGCCCCTACCGCTGGACATGCAGGAATTGACCGGACTTACCAACAAGTCTCACGTCTGTTCTACTTCACAGGAATAAGAAGAATCATAACCGACTATGTAAAGGCATGTATCCATTGTCAACGCTATAAGGCTGCTAATACCAAGCCTCCAGGTCTATTGCAGACGCCGGTGATGAACCAGCGCAACGAGGTCTTGGCAGTTGATCTTTTCGGCCCGTTACCACCTGGAAAACAGGGGGAGCGTTGGATCTTGCTTATAGAAGATACTGCTACGAGGTGGACAGAACTTTTCCCATTGAAGGAAGCTACTGCTGAGGCGTGTGCACATGTCCTCATAGAGGAGTATTTTATGAGGTTTGGTCTTCCACGCCGACTAGTTTCTGATAATGGCGTACAATTTATTTCGGCAGTCATGCGTCAATGCATGTCCATCCTGGGGATAAAGCAAAACCTTATCCCTCTCTATCACCCAGAAGCAAACCCCGCCGAACGCAAAAACAGAGATCTTAAGACTTTATTAGCACAACTCGTGGAATATGACCACACTTCCTGGCCAAACATGTTACCAGTGATTCGGTTCGCTCTTAATAACGCTAAATGTCGCACCACAGGTATGTCACCTGCTTACTTGTCATTTGGCAGAGAGATGAGGTCCCCCACAGAAGTCACCCATGACCTTCGTGCTGTTCTAGACAAAGATAACTTTGTTCCCCAAATAACTCCCTATCTCAGGAAATTTGTTAACTCCTTTTCAGCGGTGCGCGAACGTGTAGAGACGCTTCAAGATAAAGCTAAAGGGTATGCTGATCGTTCGAGACGGCCCATTGAAACATTCAACGAAGGTGACATGGTTCTCATCAAATCACACGTCCTCAGTAAGAGCGCTAAAGGCCTTACTTCTAAGTTTGTTCCAAAACGCGATGGTCCGTATCGCATCGTTAAAAAGGTCAGCCCTACTACTTACCACGTCGCGCATGTTGACAAACCTGATGAAGTTTTAGGGAAATATCATGTGAACGATCTCACTCTATACCGTGAGAATCAGAGTGATGCTCTTCTGCGGCCGGTGATGCCTAAAAAGAAACGTGGTCGTCCCCCAAATAATGTTAAAACAGATTCTCGAGTTCCAGGGCATATGACGACACGGCATGCTGAACCATGTGCTGAAGCTCCACGTCTTTCTCCCGCAGCTGGTGGTATGGTTGGTCTTGCGCCTGTCCCTCAGCCCAGTAGTAACGAGATGCTAGTCCAGGAGCGAGGGCGTCCTCCAGGACTAGAGGGGGAGTATGTAGCAAACCGATCGGTACGTCACTCTCGCGGCCGTATGCCCGCTCGCTATACATAGTTAGCATCTATGTCAATCTTTTCAACAGTGTATAATCTATGTTCCGGGCGCTTCCGTTTTGAGTGTGAATAGCGTGCGCCCGCGTCTAAATGTAATTATTGTTTAAAATTGAAAATTGTTTGTGATAAAGGAAGATTAAAATTCGAAATTCGATATTGGTGACTAACCCATAGTTTTAAATACCCCTGAGATCTACCCCTCACTATAAACAGAATAAATATTTATGAAATGACAGAAATCAGATGTTGGACTGACTGACGCCATTACTTTATTCTAGGAATAGCTCCGTTATTCCGTGCGAAACGGCGGTATAGTAACAATTCCCGAATAGGCCCACTATTCTTAGAATTGTAGTTGGTAAAACGTAAAATTGATTTACTCTCGATTAACTGACGAGTTATTCTAAGAATAAGATTTACTCTTGTTTGGTCGAATCGACCCTTAGTGAGAGCTTTTTAACGTTCTCGATAGCGTAAAAGTTGCGTTTTTTTTTATTGCCCTTGTAGGCAGACGAGCATACGGCCCACCTGATGGTGAGCGGTTACCGTCGCCCATGGACTTCAGCAATGCCAGGGGCAGAGCCAAGCCACTGCCTGCCGCTTAATACTCTCCACAAGCCTCGTTTGAAGAAGGACATGTCATAGCGCTCGGAAAACACCGTGGAGGGGAGCTCATTCCATAGCCGGATTCGTAACTCGAATTCGTATGCAGTTGGAACAGCGCCCCTAGCGGCAAACGTAAGCAAACATTCTCGGACTAAGCAGATTGAACGATTTTGATTTTCGGGAGTATTTACATGTAAAAAAATATAGGTACTTTGCGAGATAACTATAATAATTATGAACTACTCAATTCGTGTTGCCATAAATAAATTGTCAGTCTATAATAGTCGTTGCCACATATGATACCCATAGCCAATGGAAGATCACGTAACTTTTATTGGTGACAGATCGTATTGTGGTTCAAGCGGGTATTTCCCGCCATCTTGCTCATCTTTAGCGCTTTTTGTATAAGCATTTAACTACCAGTAGGCCATGAGATCATCCCACTAGCTCACTAAAAGATAAAACTGGAGGTTTCGCAACAACTCACGGTCATTCGGTAACGTGCGAACTTATTGTGGTACACTTCATTCACGGTTGTTTGCATAAGAGTTAGTGTATTGCGCAAGCGAACGCTCTGAGATCGTGGTCAATGAATGATAAAAATTTTGTAATTTTTTGTACGTTATTACAAAGTTAAGTCGTACACTGTGTGCATTACTAATAAAAATCTTACGTTACGGACGTTTTTTCCCGGTTAGGGTACCCCTCCGTATCGTCCCATAAGGAACTTCGTTCCAAAACAAACATACCAATTTTAAACTTACACGCATTTTGAATTGAATTTGAAATATATCAGCCTGTATCCATACTGTAGTGTTTCAAACTGGCACGATACTATACATCATTTTACATCAAACGAAGATTGTGCCCTTTACCTTGGCTATCATCACACCCGTCCGCGACAGGGTTGAGCAGAAATGACAAGAGAGACGATTATCTGGTCTCATGCGATCGATTCGAGTCATGAATTTAAAAACATCTCGATTAGAACATCGATATTAAACACCCAACACTATTATCTATACAAATAAATAAAACTGGAGTGTCTGTTTGTAATAATAAAATAACCACTTTTTACTAAATGATTAAGTATGTGTATATGTTACGGTAAAAGTAAATATTGCGGCGAATGTACACATTTCACAACAACTCAAGAGCAACTGCTTCGCGAATGAATCTACTACCGGCCCCCTGATCACGTAAAAATTTGCGACAGCCACAATTTTGCAGATGCTGTGCAGACGCGTCGCGACCGATCGCAAAACGTCAAATTATTTCGTATCACGTACCGCGATTGTTCGCTTACCGCTTACTGCAGTTTTCTGTCATACAACTAGCGCCAGTCGCAATCGGGTAGCAATAATTGGCACTAAAAAGCCACATTACTTTTTTTTTTGCTGAACAAACCGGCAAATGAATTTATAAAAGCGCGTTACATATAAACATTTCAAAATGTTTAAGTGGAATTCACGTTTGAAACGCCATGTGAGAGCTGCTAATTCTGTTCTTTTCGATGAAGCGTTACTAAAAATAAGTGATATAATAATAATTTTTGCTTTTGATTTTGAATAATAGCTATAAAAAAGTAATTGTGTCATGTCAAACACTGATAACATATTTTTTTGTAATCGTTTGATAATTTGTAATCAGATAGTTGTATGGATCAAAATTATAGCGTAATTTATTAATTTCATTATCAATTAAGTAAGTACATAAGCTCACAACCCAACTAGTG
The DNA here is from genome assembly GCF_030269925.1 of Bombyx mori. Classification (NCBI taxonomy): domain Eukaryota; kingdom Metazoa; phylum Arthropoda; class Insecta; order Lepidoptera; family Bombycidae; genus Bombyx; species Bombyx mori. The sequence goes on along the minus strand of NC_085108.1, from coordinate 4,825,188 downwards.
TTAAGTGGTATAGACTCACAACGTGAATGCCACCCCCACCTTTAGAAATGAGGTCTGAGTTTCAACTGTATACCAAAACGGCTGCCCCATTCTTCAAATTGCAACGCATTACTGCTTCGCGGTAGAAATGGGCGGAATGGTGGTCTTGCGGCTTAATCAAACGCCCTACCACCAACGATTTCTTAAAGAATATTTGCTAATTTGATTTTAAATAAAAGATGAATGAATCCTTAATCATGGAAGTATTCCATGTATATATGTCAAATACGTGTTTCATTGGATTTATTGATATCTGCCTGCTGGATTCTAACACTGGTTCAGTCGCATCTTTATTAGAAAGTCGGCCGTCTCTACTACACCGCTTAGGCCACGACGATTTCAAATTAAATAGTAAATTCTAGAATAAATGAGTTAGTTTTATGGTTTTATCAATAATAACGTGTACAACAGATCCATCTTACGCCGACATGAGGCCGACAACGCTAGAATAACCAGTCGATGATATTCTAGGCGAGATGCTGCTATTCTTTATCAAGTAATAGATAGTGGATTTGTTTGACTTGGCAAGAGTAGGCTTTGATTTGAATACCAGAAATATAGTGCAGTCTTTCACAGCTTGAAGGGAAATAAAAGCTGTGCAGACTATTCAAAATAATGTTCACCCAAGGTCATGGGCAATATGACGTGAATAGGAAACTGCATGTCAGACATTAACTTACTGTTCTATATTATTTTTAAACAAATGAATCTAATATTTTAAGACAATAAATAAATATTTATTTTTATTATTAGCCCAGTTTTTCGTCGACGAAGCCATCTTAAGAGACGCTTCATTGTAAATATCAGGCCGATATTTAGTAAGTTATTTTTATTCAATAACCAGGTACTCTTTGCACTCACTCACTGCAGTAAGAATGTTAATCAATCATTATATTATCTAGACTATAGCGGACAACAAACAAGAGTAGACACATCGTGAGCTGTAGTTGTAGAAAGAGGAGAAAATGGAAACTAAGGCGAACCACTGGCTCATGCAGCTTTCATTTCAGCAGAGGCTGCTCGTACGCAGGCAAAGGCCGCGCATCTTCCAGCTGAGATATATAAAAAAATTCAAGGAATTGACCAATATCGGCAAAACCCTTGTTTAAAATAATAAGTTCAATTTTGTTTTAATTTTAGCTGAGTCCGTAATAGTTTATATTACCATAAAAACGAAATAGCGCTTGTTACAATAGTCAAGCAAATCCAAATATATACGTTTTACTTTAGGCTGGTACTACAGTAAATTTTATGACACTAATGAGTATATTTTACGCTAATAAAACTACTCTCAACTTAGCATTTCAAAATGACTATTAATTTTTTTATTGCTAAGATGGGTGGACGAGCTTACAGCCCACCTGGTGTTAAGTGGTCACTGGAGCCCATAGCCATCTACAACGTAAATGCGCCACCCCCCTTGAGATATAAGTTCTAAAGTCTCAGTATAGTTACAACGGCTGCTCTACCCTTCAAAACGAAACGCATTACAGCTTCACGGTAGAAATAGGCGGAGTGGTTGTACCTACTCGTGCGGACTCACAAGTGGTCCTACCACCAGTAGAATACCAGTATTTAGCTTCATTGTATATTTTGTACTCACAGTATTTGGCATGTTCTGCTTCTAGTCTATAGGGTTATAGAGCTATCACCTTGCTATCATCCTACTTACCTCGGCCCCAAGTTCAGTTATGTTTCTTTGAAGTTATCGGCAGTCGATATTATATTTCAATTGTGGCTTCAATTTCATGCGGCCATAAGTTGGACATGTATTACAAACAAACTACGATTTCCTAATTTAAGAATTATTATTCAAATAAAACAAAATTACACAAAAATAATAATTATCAAACTTATCTAACGGCCGTCTGGTGTAGTGGTAAGTGACATGGTCGCTACACAAAGGGGTCGCGAGTTCGAATCCCGCCAAGGGAAGATATTTGTATGATAAATATAAATGTCTTTTCCAGGGTTATGGATGTATATTAAATATATGTGTATAATAAAAATCCTACATTTATTTCCGTTATCTGGTACCTGTAACACAAGTTCTTTACGAACTTATCACTTTTCATTTTGTAAGTAATATTCATGTAAGTATCCAACAAAATCTAGAAGAATTATGAATTACTAGTCGATTTGTTATTCATTCTATTCTGTTATTTAAAACAGCAGTATATACAATAATATATATAACAACACAACATACAAACGGGGTTAACATAAAGATAAAATGATACAGAACAAATTGAGCACGACAGATTAAAACATTGTCTTAATAAAACAACCTCACAATTTTGCTTTCAAATTGTTATGAATCCATCCTTTACTATAAACACAAAAATGTTAAGGAAATATGTATATTTCCACTAAACACAATTAAAAATTATAGGCAGAAATAATTAGGCTATTCTTGCCCTCTCAGTTCACATAATTAAGAACAGCAGTTTTAAAAATATCTACATAAAATTACTAGAATACAGAGGTTGGACTAAATTTAATGTCTGTTCTCCACAATCCAATTGAACCACCCTTGAATGTTGACATGGTGCTAAGTGCTGTGTTTCCTCTTCTCTCCCAAAAAATACAATGTTATGAATTTGATAAGAAACATCAATTTCAGCATCTTCGTCAGAGAGTTGGGGCACTGGAAACCCATGTGTGTTTGCCATGTTATGCAATACAAGCTAACAATTATGGTCTTGGCCATCATATGATGATCATAATGCAGTACTCTATGTACCAACAAGCATCTCCAACTGGCCTTCAATACTCAAAATGGTCAACAGTGTTCCTTGTATGACAATAAATATTACTATAGTACTATATATTAACGGCCTTCCCAGTTTTAAATATACTTTTAGATTGAGTGTTATTTTGTAGTCAGGTTACTGAGACAGAGCTCATGATGTTTTACTTGCCTAAAAACAAAACTTTTTCACTATTATGGTGCAGGTCCTGCATAGGCATATTCAGTTGTGATAAGCCAGACAAATGTATCATGAAATGTTGCATCAATACTTAAAATGTTAAAATCACTATCACAGATCTGAAAAATTTAATTCTTTAGATAAGTACTATCAAATGTTTGTTATTGTGAATGATAGGCTTCAGCAAAATACATTTGCACATTCTTGAAATGATAATGCTTGCGGTTCTAAAACCTTTCTTCATATACAGAAGATCTGATAAGTGCAAATGAGTGCCATCTATACACCCCAAAACCCCAGGATAGCCAAGTTTATTGTAAAACCTATAATGAAAAGAAATTTATTTACTATTATATTATGTTTTCAATCACAAAATTATTATTGTTCAAATATCTATGTACTATAAAAATAAGACAAATTTTGAATTAAAAAAAAATTATGTAGGAAAGATTAATGGTGGTCTGAAGGCCTGTCCAGTTTCACCAGGACTTGACATTTCTCAGAACTCTGTTTAAAATATAGCTATAGTTATAAAGCTTCAAGAATATAACTGATCTATATGATTGACTCGTGGAAATTGTAAAATCAGTGGAACTCTTGTGCTCTATACTATAAGATAATTATTTAACTTACCCATTTATAATAACTTGTGACCCATTGTACTGTTTGCAGAAACTTTAAATGTTTCAATAAAACTGGAAGATTGTTTAATGCCATAGCCACTTCCTTAGTGGCATTGGATTTACTACAGTTTAACTCAAAATGCAAAAAGCTCATTCCCACAGGTTTCTGGTATGAAATTTTGCAATGCTGTTAACACCTGTATAAACAAGTTATTTAAAACATTTAGTTAAGAATAAATCTGAAATCAAAAAAACAATGCTACTTTTGAAGACAAGATTTTGTGAATCTTTTATTTTCTTCATTATTTACACATATTAAAAATGTTAAATTGAATATATATAAGTATCTTGCATTTTACTTTCTATTCTTGTTCGTCTTGATGATCTAGGTTATTAACGGCTTTAATTCAGAGCACAATTGTAAATATTGATGTTTCGAAATTCTGTAATGTGTTCTGAACAAACTTTCCGATAGATTAAGGGGTCAGGCTTGATCACGAAGACAGCGTCGCAAACGCACTAATTCGTGACCTAATTTCCTTAGACTCCAAAGCCCCATTTATTATTTAAGCTCTGTCCATAGTACATACCTAGAAGAAATATTAATTTGTAAAAAATAAACTTTATAACCTCAACATTATTAATGTACTTAAATTGCCCAGCGTGGTATTTAATGTTAATACTATGGAAAACACAAACGCAAATAAAGATCTAAACCAATTACACTTACCTAAATCAAGTTAAAATAATTTAATTTCACAAATTTTACACTTGCAGATAGTTAGCAACAATTCAGCACCAGATACAAAAGGTGTCGCAAATTTGACAAACGAAATTGCTAAATATCTGCTGTTGTGTGGCACACAAAAGCATCCGTAATACCGACTTTAGGCCAGTTGTTGTTAGTTGTATGGAAAAGAATGCACTAAAGTTTCACAAATCGCTCTGCAGAGGCAGCACTAGTGATGGTCCGCGATCTGCTTTTTTGTTGTAAGTCCGTAATACGAAATGGACAGTTGACAGCAATATTTGCACAATATTTGTCTTCTGCTAATTGTCTGCGAAATACGTGATACAGCTGCGGATCGGAATCGCGACCCGCTGAGAAGATCCGGCGAGAAACTCAGCGGGCTGATGCATGGGTTAGGTTGCTCGTCGACCTCTTTGTCGAGTTCAACGAGTACGGTTACCGGGGTCCCTAAGCCTGCTCCTAGTGTTAGAGCTGAAGGCGTCTAATGCAAAGGTTATTGGATCTGATGGATCCGTAAAGACGTGGTCCTAAGGTCTGCCGTCCGCTAGTCTATCTAACAGGTAATATAAAAAAATGTATAAAATTTTGTTGGTGATGCATTTTCAGTTATTACAGTTTCAGTTACTACTTTACAGTTTGCTACTGGTGGTAGAGCCTCTTGTGAGTCCGCGCGGGTAGGTGCCACCGCCCTGCCTATTTCTACCGTGAAGCAGTAATGCGTTTCGGTTTGAAGGGCAGGGCAGCCGTTGTAACTGCACTGAGACCTTAGAACTTATGTCTCAAGGTGGGTGGCGCGTTTACGTTGTAGATGTCTATGGGCTTCAGTAACCACTTAACACCAGGTGAGCTGTGAGCTCGTCCACCCATATAAACAATAAAAAAAAAATTAAAAAAAAGTTACTACAAATTACATGTCGCCATCACTCCTAATGATATAAATTTGAAGTCATCATTCAGTAAAAATCTATTTAATTTTCACTCGGTCAAGCTTAATAAATAAATAACTAGGAACAAATCACGCACGGTCATCTGGCCCCAAATTAGGATTCTCTGTGTTATGGATACTAGAGAGTGACATATTTCTAAAGGTGTAAAGAAAACTTTTATTATCATTTAAAACTATTAAAACTGTTTAGTTTAAAAAAAAATTCTTAGAAGGAATCACTCACCTGTCTGTAATTCAGTGAAAAAAGAGTTCATTTTTGCATAGTTTAATAATACTGTTCAAAACATTAATTTAAAAAGAGATTAATGGCTTTAAATGTTATTTTCTTATTATATCACAGAAAAAGCAATATATATTTTATTGGTTATTCATTCTGAAGTTATTATAGCCGGACCGGGCCGCTAGTAACATATAATTGTGACGATGCTACAAATCTCTGGTAAAGGTGTACATTTACTAGAGATTTGTAGACTTAACCTTTCGTCAACCGGGTTTCTTTGAACCTCAATGACGCTACAAAATAATGGCGTTCTTTTCGTTTTTATAACACAGCCGAGTTCTAGGAAATTCTCAGAGTTTATTTCATTGTAAAACTCTTCATAGATAAAGAATTAACGCATGTTGAATCGAACTCACAAAGGACCGATCGTTGGCTTGACCGGAGCACGCTCACGTCACAATTGAAATGTACAGTCGACAACAAAAGACGAAAAGGAGTTCCGTTGTTAGCCGACTTCAAAAAAGGAGGATGTTCTCAATTCGACTGTATTTTTTTTTATGTTTGTTACCTCATAAATATTGATTGGGTGAATCGATTTTGATGATTTTTTTTTATTAGAAAGTTGACGCTTTCCGTGTGGTTCCATTTTAATTTAGACCAGTTCTGATAGTGGTATCCATGAGAAAACCATATAAGTCTTAAATTTGCATTAAGTACGTGCGCGACAAATAGATGAATAATAACTCAATATCACGCCAACCGATTTCGATGATTATTGTTTTAAAGTGTATATTAATTTGTTTTGGAATATCTTTTTTTTCTATTTGAAGTAGGTTTGTGTTAAATCATGTCTATTTACAATTATTAAAGCTAACGTTGTGGTAGCTAGTTTTACCGCGAAATAAGCGTGCGATTTGTTTTGGTGAGAACTGTTTTTAAAACACAATTTTAAGAAATCGATTTTTTGTCGCAAGACAGTAGATGACGATCGCATATCAATCAACTTCGGTTACCGTCGGAATACCGACTATTGCGTAGTTCGATTTAGGCATTAGGTATTGACCTGTACAGACGCAAGTTTAACGTTTTTAATAAGTCAGTAACATTTATAAATAATCATTTAAAATTATTTTGCTGCCAATTTAACATTGATATTTTTTTCTTTATTTTTTTCTCTCTCTCTTCTTCAATCGGTCCCTCATTGCTGAGGATCGTGACTCCGTTTGATTCCGTCAACCAGCTGTCTCCATCGATCCTGTTCTGTAGCTTGGTGGAGTGCTTTTTTTCCTACCTATGCTGATAGCCTTGAGAGGCTATATCAGCTTCACCCTAACATGTAGGTGAGCTCACGGGGCTCAAGCCGGGAGTGTTACTAACACTGGCCCTAGCAAGAGCAGTGCTTGGCAGAATCTACCACCGGATCGGAAACGCGACAGGTGACAGGTGTTTTTAGTTCCTCCGCTATTTGGTCCGACCATCGTTTGGGACCTCTACTCCTAGGCCTTTTTCCCTCGATTTTACCGGTCACCATAACGCTTGTATCCCTGCGTGCAACATATTGTCTAAAATACAGCAATATACTTTGTAGGCAGGTTGTGTATAGACGTTGAGTTTTTTCTGTTTTTAGCAGCTTGAGTATAGTTTTTTATAAAGTACTTTTTTACGAAAATCCCTATATAATTTTTGAAAAAAAAAAACTGTGAAAATTAGCTCAGCGCTGAAAGGGTTAATGAAGCATTTCCAAACCTGTAAAATTAAGTAAAGTACACACACTCAAGAGTGTAAAGATGATGCAAATAATAAAAAATAATTAAGTATTTAAAGATTCTCAAACTGATTATTAAACAAAACATAACTCATCCTGAGTACTTAAGAGAGACTTGTTACTCGATAAATCAATTAATTAACTCAACACTTTTCTCTTTGACATTACAATTAATCAGAATGTACGGTGCACATAAAAACCCTCCTATTATATCGGGGCCCGAATAAAAACGTACCAAGAACGACAATTAAGAAGTCATTGTGTATTAAATCGATTCGTAACGTTGTTCAATTTGCCGCAGGATTTTAGGGTTCCTCAATCTATGATTTTCGGCTTCATTGAACGCGTGGGCCGAGATAAAACCGGTGCTTTTTTAATACGCTTTTATTAGCTTCAGACGTATGTATGTTAGTATGTAACGGAATTTTTTAACATGATTTTGACGCCCTTCAAAATGTCAGATTAACTTGAAATTTGGTATACTTATTAACATTAATATTTAAGAAAAAATGAAAAAAAAAAAAATTGAAAGTCAACTAAACAATGAATAATTAAAAAAATTGTGTAAAAAAACTAACAAACTACGCTTTTATAGACAATCCAACTAAAAAATAGAAAATAAATTTTAATAAATTTGAATTAAAAATAGTGTAAGAAAATAAATTTATTTAAATTTATTTAAAAGTACATAGTGTAAATTTTTTTTGTTATTTTAAAAGGCAAATGACATACCTAAAACATAAAGGGAATTCAATAGACGACATAAAGGAACTTAAGGTGAGTCGATCATGCTACCAACAATAATACAACAATATGTAATAATAATCGTAATAAATCACATGTCCCTTTTGTCAGGTTGTTGGATGTAATATTATAAATAATACGGAACCCTTTGTTCAAGGCTGCGATATTGACGTGGCGTTTATTATTTCTAGTCTCGACGGCGCTGTGTGAGATTCTTAAGATACCCGCGCCTTTAGTTTCAAATGCTGTAACACAATGCATTGAGATCCAGTGACCTTTGTATGGCACTACTTCACACCGAAGTGTAATTTGATTGTTATTTCACGAACATTTCACGACTCAATTTTTTTTTATTGCTTAGATGGGCGGACGAGCTCACAGTCCACCTGGTGTTGAGTGGTTACTGAAGCCCATAGACATCTATAACGTAAATGCTTCACACACCTTGAGATATAAGTTCTAAGGTCTCAAGTATAGTTACAACGGCTGCCCCACCCTTCAAGCCGACACGCATAATTGCTTCACGGCAGAAATAGGCGGGATGGTGGTACTTACTCGCGCGGACTCACAATACGTCCTACCACCAGTAAAAAATCAATATTGACAGTGATATTCGACTTATCACACCTCCGTTGCCTCCGACACGATTTTTTTCCTACCTAATCGTTGGTCCTCTAAGGCTCAACCTGAGAGAATTGCTAAGCCCAGTGAGAGCAGTGCTTCTCTCAAATTACCACCGGATCGGAATCGCGTCCTACTATGAAAATCCGACGAGAAACTTAGTGGATTGCGCCTATCATATGGTTCAGTGTGCTTAGTGCGAGTTTTTTAACTTCTCGTTCGCGTAAAAGCGAATTCTATATTGTATGGAGTTGGAACAGCGCCCCTAGCGGCAAACGTAGGCGAGACGGTCCAACTGTATAAAAAAAAAAATGTGTGCGTGTACTAGTGTACACACGTAAGAAGTGAAACTTCTTTATGGCCTTATTTTTCGAAAAATGATCTACATGCAACTTTCTAGAAATTGGTTAAATAAAGTTAAATTAGGTAAAGTTTAAACAAAAGGATTTTATTATCATAGACATGAATACAAAAAAGTTAAATTAGATAAAGTTTAAACAAAAGGATTTTATTATCATAGACATGAATACAAAAAAGATGGCGCGTAACGGAAAAATGTGACGCGTAACCGAAAAATGTGACGGTAAATTTTTTTCCAACGCCGATAAGGAAGTTTCACTTCAAAAATTGAGTTAACTTTTACGCTATCGCACGCTATTGCACTATACTTTCGAAAATTTGGTATTCTCCAAATTCATCTCTCGTTAGCCATCAATCGCTACGACATTCCTCTCATTTTCTTTAATCAAAAGTCAATAAATATTATTAAAAAAAACATCTACAAAACTTTACGGTGTGATAAACAGAAACATTAGTATATCTTCATACTGGATTCACAAACGGAATGCCGACAAAGTGACAACGTTAAAACATTAATTAAGTTCAACAGGTACTTATTAACTCCATGAGTTCAACAATGCATTCAACGTAATTGTGTTTGTCTTTTTTATTATTACGTCACATTACCAGGCAAAGGCCTCCCGTCTACATCCTACGTTCCAGAGACGTTTGGCTATAGGAATTTTGTTCGGTTATGTTAACTCTATGGTTATGTTTTAGCAGCTGTTACGGACATTGTCTCTTTTTTCTACTAGCTTCGAAAGGCAAACGATCTTCAAGACCTAACTGAACTTAGGTGGTTACCAATTGAATTTGAATACACACTAACAACAATACTCGTAAATGTTTTAGAAAGTAATCACTATATAACCTATACCCAGTATATAAAATTGTCTTGAGTAAATGATAGTGATGACACAAATCTTTTTTTTTTTTTGGCTTGCAACCACGCCAATGTTGCCAATATCGAGTTTATAATAATCTTCAGTTATTCGGTGCTTAAGTATGCACAGATTCTGTTACATAAAAGATGATACCTATAGAGCGAAATGAAATGATTTTGTTTTATTAGAGATTGGACTCAGTTATTATTGGACTGGTGCTAGAGCGATTGTCAGTCAACAAAGATAATTACCGTTCTGCCGTGAAGCAGTCATGCCTTCCAGTTTGAAGAGAGTGACAGTCGTCATTCAATTGAGACTACTTCAACCTCAAATCTCATGGTTGGTACTTATTGACAAATGAGAAAAGAAATGCTAGTAAAGTCTGCCCGCTTTGTCATTTTCAGAAAGATATAAAACACATTCAAAATACTTAATCATTCAATATAAAATTTTGTGTGTATACCATTTTCATATTTATAGTCAAGTATTTGAGTAGATACGTGTTCTGGGACGTGTCATTCTGCACGCGACGACATTAAGACGTTTATAACATACGATTTTTATTTGCAAAAGAACGATAAATAAGCAAGTCAAGCAATAAGGTAAATATAACCGTATCACCGGATAAGGTTATATTCTGTTCTGCCTACTTCAGCCTTCGGTGGACAGAAATTAATCTTTATTGTTGCATAACTAAATGCCAGTAGCCTAGAGCGTTTATTCGGGCATCACAGAGCGCGGAGGGCGAGTTAACGAGGCTAAGTCTGCGAGAATTGCTAACATCTGCCCTAACAAGAGATGTACGTTGCTGAATCTACCACCCACCTGCGACCCACTGAGCAGAACCCACGAGAAACTCACTGGGTTGTGTTTCCGAGAGTCGTGGACACATTTAATAAGTAAGTCGTCCGTGGTGGCCACAAAAACTGTGAGCTTTCATCAAACTCTATCCGTTTGAGCCCGTGAGCTCACCTATCAGTCCGCGAGTAGTTCGAATAGCCCCTTAAGTTACCAACGATTATTTAGAGGGGAAAAATCAACGTTACGACACAAATCTTTATATATATATATTTCTTCTGTACGTGTGTTTGTCACTGAACTTCTCCTAAACGGCTGGACGATTTGAACTTCTCCTAAACGATTTTAATGAAATTTTCTGTGTACCTTCAGGTGGATTGGAGAATGGTTTAAATTTACAAATCGGCCCAGCAGATGGCGCTGCAGTCGGTATCTAGATTAGTTATCTTTCTTAGAAATAATTTATATGGCAAAAGAACGTTTGCCGGGCCAGCTAGTATAAGTAGATAAAGAAAAAATCGTATCGTGCCGTGTAAATTTCGTAATACCGTCACCCCGACTCCGGTTTAGCGTTAAAATGATTTAGTCCGAGACGTGTCCACTGAAATTTATGGATGTACATCCAAAAATACGTAACGCCGTTTTAAATGAGCCATGACCGCAAGCCTGCACTTAAAGAATAGGGCTCAAGTTAATTGGTACGTTCTGTTTTTCAACCGTTTACACAGCTCGTCAGTTCGTAAATGTATTTCGGGGCCGTTTAACCATTAAGGTTTTATTTTCGTAGCAATTAGAGGTCGAAATTTGACTAAGGAGGAAACGTGCTTAGTAACCGATCGCCTCTTTGTAATTGGATTTCAAAAATTTAGTAATAGAGGGATATTTTTATTATATTGCAACATTTTTGTTTTTGGTAACTTTTCGAACAAATTTCGAATTCTAGTTTTTTATATATCTCATATAATATAGATTACAGTACTTTATACATAAGTAGGGCTGACACTTGGGTTGATGCCTTTGCGATGTGGTGCTGGAGGAAAATGCTGTGGATTTCGCAAAGGGCACTTCAAACCAATAGCATAGCTCTGAATCGAAACAAAACTTTCTAGCTACTGCCTCAAGCGAATCCTAAAGTACTTTGGGCACATTGTCAGGCAACACGAAGATAATTTTGAAGAAATTATGATCACAGGCAAAGTCGAAGGCAGGAAGGAAAGAAGGAAATCAGGGAGACGAAGGAGGACCAGTATGCTTAATGCGAGTTTTTTAATTTTCGATAGCGTAAAAGCTAACTCAATTTGTATGAAGTTGGAACGTTTGGCTACGTTTGCCACTAGGAGCGTTCCAATTGCATAAATGTTCACGATTAACTTCCACGGTGAAGGAATAGCATCGTGTAATAAAAATGAAACCCGCAAAATTATAATTTGCGTAATTACTGGTGGTAGGACCTCTTGTGAGTCCGCGCGGGTGGGTACCACCAACCTGCCTATTTCTGCCGTGAAGCAGTAATGCGTTGCGATTTGAAGGGTGGGGCAGCCGTCGTTACTATACTTGAGACCTTAGAACTTTTATCTCAAGGTGGGTGTCGCATTTACGTTGTGGATGTCTATGGGCTCCAGTAACCACTTAACACCAGGTGGGCTGCACGCTCGTCCACCCAACTAAGCAATAAAAAAAAAAATTGTTTTAACTCTTACGCTATCGAGAACGTTAAAAAACTCGCACTAAGCACAATAATCCACACTTGAATCCACCGTCAACGATTACATCCAAGTAGCGGAAGGCTAGACTAACTTATTGAAAACACTAATAACTTCGCCGCCCCGCAGCCCGCATTAACTTGAAACCCTTTCAAGTTATTCAATCCCGTTTTTGCAGGATAGCCGTCGGAGCACCATGGTTTCTAAGGAACGTGGATCTCCATGATGACCTGGAGCTTGACTCAGTCAGTAAGTGTCTACAGTCGGTATCATTGCGCCACTTTGAGAAGGCGGCATGGCATGAAAACCCTCTTGTCGTGGCCGCCGGTAATTACATACCCGATCCTGTGGACCGACTGGTAAACAGTCGACGTCGCCCTAAACACGTCATGGCGGATCCTCCCGATCCATTAACGGTGCTTAGGTACCTCAACCACCGGACACCGTCCTTGCGACCAAGGGCTCGGCGAGTAAATCAACCCATAGACACAACCTACTGAATTTCTCACCGGATCTTCTCAGTGGGTCGCGTTTCCCATCTAGTGGTAGATTCTGCGGAGCACTGCTCTTGCTAGGGCCAGTGTTAGCAACACTCCTGGTTTGAGCCCCGTGAACTCACCTACACGTCAATGAGAAGCTGAAATAGCTTCTCAACGCTATCAACATAGGTAGGGAAAAATAAAATAAAAAATTCCGCTATAATATGTATTCCCGCCAAAACTTCGAGTTATTGATTAACCTCCAATACAAGCTTTGGAAATAATAAACGTTTTTAATTAAATCTACCACCTGTCAATACCGATGAAAATCGAATAAAAAGTTTGTAGGTAGCGTACTGTGAGTAGATTTACTTTTTTAGAGACTTAAATCTTTTATTTTATTTACATATTCAAATTAATTAAGTCGGTCACGCATCTAATTTTAAGACATTTGATGGCAAATGCAGGAAATCTTTTGTAATTCGATTCGGCTGCATCAAAAGATTACTGACGTGTACTGCTAAGTAGGGATGCATCGCGTTGCTTTTAAGTTCCATAAAATCGATTTTTGGATGAGATATTTTTATAGATCATCGATCATTGTGTGTCAGAGATTTTGGGCGAATAAGCTTAGGGTATCTGGCTTAAATGAACCACATTTGATGCTGTCATCCATCGCAAATTTAGAATACAAGTTATCCTACACAGGTCTACTTGAGCCGGAATGTACTAATAAGGCGATATCCTTTACTCTCAGCGTCACTAACAAATTGGACGAATGTGAAGATGAAATTGTGAAAAATCGATAATAAATCGATTTCGTTTTACTCATAGGGCATCCCTTTTTTCGAGAGTCTATTTTAGTGACCAGACCGCCAGATGTCGATTAGAAATGCAAAAAAGTTTTGTTTTTTTTTCTTCACTATTTACTTCATCGGTTACGTGTTTATTTTTAGCCGACTTTAAAAAAGGAGGATCGCGACTGTATTTTTTTTTACGTTTGTTGCCTCATATATTTTGACTGGTTGAATCGATTTTGATGATTCTTTTTTTATTAGAAAGCTGACGCTTCCCGTGTGGTCCCATTTCAATTTAGTCCAGTTCTGATAGCGGTATCCATGAGAAAACCATATAAGTCTTAAATTTGATTTAAGTACGTGTGCGACAAATAGATGAATAACTCAATATCACGCCAACCGATTTCAATGATTGTTGTTTTTAGTGTATATTAACTGGTTTTGGAATATCTTTTTTCTTCTATTTGAAGTCCGTTTTTGTTAAAGCATGTCTATTTACAATATACAATATACAATATACATACAAATGTATATAGTATTGGTAAGTTCTTAACTTTTATTTTTGTTCTTCGTGTGTACCCGATCTGAACATAAATTCTAAGTAGATGTTCTATGTGATTGTTTTTTTTTTAATTACTTTGAAATTCGGGCGGTTGGGTTAGGTGGACGGGGCATCCGTCGAGTCGGGGGCCGGAGTGGGCCCTTCGTCTAGCTCTGGCCCCTGTGAAGAGGCAGTCTCCTCTCGCTGACGGTCACTTGAGGACCTAACCCGTGACTGGGAGAACCAACTAGACAGTCCGTAGACCGGTGGTTGGGGTGAAACTAAGTCTCCAGTATGGCGCGCCCAGATTGCAGCTGATGCGATATCCACGGTAACAATTTTGAGCCCAGCGGAATGGCAATTGTATGTAATGAAGCGATTTTTTATTATGTACAGAATTTAATGAAAGCTCTCTTGAAACCGATTTCTAGACTCTTTTTCCCTGAAGAAGAGTCTAGAAATCGGTGATAACTACACCTGCCCTGATAAAACTGGAAAGGCCTCGGGGCCACCAGTAATCTCTCAAACATAAAAAGACGGATTTAAGCGTATGTCAATATTATTCCTTTTTGTTTCTTAGCGTCTTTAAGAAGGTGGAAAAATGAAATGAAATTACCGTAGTGACTTCTCAATTTTTAAAAATAGTATATTGACTTCTATTTTTTTTAGCGTCGCTGTACTGAATGATCATTTAATTTCATCTAATCAAACACCTATACAATATATTATAATATCGCCTCATTTAATTCCATTCTATTTCATTTAATTTCGTACGAATTTAAATTACTTTACATACAAATAGTGGTGGAATCGGTTTTTGTTCCGAAGTTTCCTGTATGAACTTATACTTCCTTTGCCTATCCAACTGACGAAATAAACAAAATGTTCAAAATGTCAAAACTTAATTTTTATCTTTTTATCCGGCATCGTTTGTTTTCTCGTAAATTTTTAAAGCAATAATAGAAATGGCTGCTCGTAATATAATAAAATTAGGTGCGTTAGAAGCTAAAAACACTGCTTTTCTATTATGTGACATTCAAGAGACCTTCAGGCCTCACGTAAAGCATTTTGGAGAGGTTGTAAAAGTTGCTAATAAGATGGTATGTTGTGTTTACTGATTAAATCGTTATGTAACTTCGTGATAAGAAAATAATAAAAGCATTAAATATGTTTTCGTGCAAATAAATAAAGCGGTTACTTGGAACCGCTCACTAAAACCGGTACGATATCAGAGTTGGTAAGTTTTGCGAGTATATAAGTAGGTATGTTTTGTTAGATATTGTTTTGAGTTCTAATTGAAAGACGGCCTTTGACCGGTCACGTGGAAAAAGCCAAAAGAGCCATAAATTATAAGGCCTTTTTTAGCACAAATTTCTAAGTACTAAAACTAGTAAAAACTATATACTATCATCACTCTCGCTTATCCTGGGACAGGGCAATTCTTAAACTGATGATACTTTAGGTATCTCATTTTACGATATATTAAAAGAAGACGAGTTCAATATCTGAATATCAAATTCAGTATCGACAATATAAAAATTTCAGCATCCATATTTACAAAGAAAACTTTATGGGACTTTATACAAATATCCACAAAAAATACTTCAGAGATGATTGACGATAATGATGATGGTAATCCACTTAAAAACGTACACTAAGGCATAAACAAAATTGACACTAAAAATTTATTGCCAAATGAAAAACAAATATTAATTTATCAATTATTTTGCTGGAAGTACTTTCTACTGTCAACAGTTCTTATTTTACTCAAGTATATCTTTATACTAGCTAATGAAGCGATTTAAGGTTCATTGCTTATATCGCATTGAATGACTTATAATGATTACAGAGTACACTATGGGTTTTATTTTCTTGCATTAATGATGGAAAAAGTTCTTGGCACACCTGATAAATTTATTAATGGAGCTCATAGTCTTCACAAAGTAAATACTGTCTTCCACCTTGAAAATATTGTACAACAGTTTTCCCACACTTTAAACAAATCCGCATGATGGCTTCATGAAACTTAAACAATTCGTAAAATCAAAGAAAGATAGTTGAAAGTAGTCTAGATAGATAAATACTTTGTTCTTGATGTTTCAAGAAAATTATATCTTAAATTCTAGTTAGAGGCAGCGAAACATTTCAAAATACCAGTCTACGTGTCCGAGCAGTACCCCAAAGGTCTCGGTCACACGACTAAGGACATCAAATTAGAAGACGCAGCTTTAGTATATGAAAAGACCAAGTTTTCGATGTACACTCCTGAGTTGCAAGAACGCTTGAAGAAGGACGTTCCTGAATTGGGCTCCATTGTCTTGTTTGGAATTGAGGTAACAATATCAAATTTATTACCATCTTAATCAAATGTATTATTACAAATCGTCATCATCTTCATAATGTACTACAGTTGAATATCATATTAAACCTTAATCCTATCATCAGTTCTAAAAACAGTCAGTTTTTAATAGAATTTTGATTCTGTTAACATTGTAAAATATTAAGAAAATTAGCCAATAATAATGAAATTAAATGATCTAAAGCAAAAACTTCATATCGACGCTTGAAAGGCAAATGTGACTAAGCGACAATGCGTGAATTTACAGTAGACTAATTTAAAGTTGAAATACTTGAAAACAAAATTTATTTTAACGAATCTAGCTAGTAGCTGTAGGATTGAAATGATTTTAATAGACCTAGAAATATATATTTTTTTGCGCATTTAATATGGTTATTACCTATAATTTATGTACAAAGCAGTTATTTTCGCTTAGTCATGTTTGCCTTTCAAGCGTCGATATTATGATTTACTGCATAAACATTCTATGAGTATTCTTTGAGAGTTCTGAGTTATCCTAGATTAAACATGTTCTTCTAAAAGAGAATATGGGATGGACGGATTTACGCCACTGATCATGCTTTTGTATATTGTAATAATCGTAATGGGCTAAAGTTGAATAGATGTGTTTATTTGTGTTAAAGATACACCCTATT